>NC_088909.1:905769-1207692 GCF_037157495.1 Lathamus discolor | reverse complement strand
CCATCCCTCTGAAGAGCATTAGATGCAGCTTGGAGAAGATGGGACAACACAATGAGGACAGAATAGACAGCAGCTACACAGTGATATTAATGGGAATCAGAAAGGTAACTGGACTACAGCATGGCTAACTATGGCCACATGCTGTAGGGCTGTGGGAAGGAGCAGGGATCATGTACTCAAAGGAAGTCTACAAAATACCAAAGCACAATTATCACTGAGCTTGCTGCAATGCCACAGCCCTGTGCTCTGAAAGCCCACACATTTCAGCCACTGGAACACCAAAAGGAGCTCCAGATTTGCAGATGCCTCACTCACCATCACCACGGAGTCAGGTTCATAGGGCACATTGTAATTCTTAGCAATCTCTATGAGGTATCTCTCCACCAGAATCTTCGGGGGTGCCTCCACACTCAGCTTGTGCATTAGCTAGAACACAAGGTAGAGAGACACTCATGGGACTGGGCAGTGCAGCAAAGCTCCATCCCAGCTGCTACAAGGAGGGATGCCGTTCCTCCCAGAACAGCACTGCTGCAAGGGAGGCTGCTGGCAGCCACAGGCCAGGACTCCATGTGTGCTTCTCCTTTTCCTCTACAGCCAACACAGCAAGGCCCCACCACCAGGGACCTCAGCACTGTGCTCCAGAGAAGGCAGGTCCCTACCCTGCATGAGCCACAGGCATCAGCCACTGGTGACCCAAAAAGGGGGCAGAAAGCCACAGCAGGCATGTCTGTTTTGCCAGCTCCAGCTGGCTGCTGCTGTTCCACCAGTTCATTACCCTGTCATTGACTGTCCCAATCTGGTTTGTCCGGCACAGCTTCCCATACTCCTTGCTGTACTTGGCACAGAGCTGGTCAGCAACCTGCAATAGGAGAAACCACACACTACATATCTGCTGTATTGCTCTCATTTCTGCTACTGAGTGCCCCAGCTGGGCAGTCTTAGCCATCCCTGATGCTTCAGGGACAACTATATGGGGTTTCAATCTGCAGAGCCCATAAAAACATGTCCTCTGCCTTAATATTAGAGGCCCAAAGCCATCCAGTGGCTTCTTGCAGTGTCACCCCCACCCTGCACACGTAACACCCCTCAAATAACCCTACTCACAATCTTCAACTCAGCCACTTCTGACTGGAGTCGTGGTGCAGCCCAAATCAGTGTAGATACTGCTTCTGCCAGGCCAGAGTCCAGCTCCCTATGGGTAATAGAAGACAATCCTAGCTCTACACCAAGCACTTAAGTCTTGGCTGCCCTCAATCTGCTTAGCCTTAAGGTCCCATCAACCTTGCTGAGCTCCAGTTTTCCCTGCCTGAGAAAAAAAGCTCTCTGAAATCCCTAGAACACCCAAATACAGGTTCCCTTCTGTACCCCAGGCCTGCCCCTAACAGCATTCCTCCTTGAGCCCAAGGGCCTGGACCCTCTCCCACAGCACACCCTCTAGGCCAGAGCTTACTTCATGGACTGAATCAAGCCAAAGCGGGCTAGCAGCAGGTCGCAGTACAGCTCCAGGATCTCCATGGCCTCCACAAGGTAATCTTCACGGATGATGTGCTCCACACGAATCCTGGCACGCTCATCTTTTCCGGCTGCCAGATAATCTGCAATCTCCTTCCTTGCCTTCTGGGCCAGCTCAGCTATAGCACATATCCCCAAGACCCGTCACTGTGCTGGCAGAGCTGCTGTCACCATACCCATCCACAGTCCCCACCACACAGTCACCACAAGCTTCTCTCTCTCCTTCATTGAGCTTCTGCAACACAAGACACTCAGCCATGGCTTGGTTGAGCCACTGTGTCTAAGTCCTAGCACACTAACTCACAGAAGAACAGAGTGGGCTTTTAGGTGCCAAAAATAACTCCTATACCTTCAATTTGCCTGCAGAGTCAGTCAGAACCATGGATCTTATCCATGTCCGAGCAGGGCAGGTGGGGAGAGCCTCCCCACCATGCTGTGAGTACAGAAAGCCCAGGAAAGCCACTCCTGGGGCAAACTGGTATGTCCCTCCACACACAGCCCAGTGCTACCACCCCATGTGCCCCACAGACTGCACACCAAAGAAGGTGGCCAGCCTGCTCCTCTGGGTACACCAGGGCAGACTGCAAGGCCTGGGTTCACCAAGGGAAAGCAAAAGACTGCTCCATACTTGGCCCACAAAAGTACCCCAACTCCAGAATAGTCTCAAGGCTCCTGAGCCCCAAGAGCATCCTGCGTTGCACTTGTCCCCTCAAATACTCACTCTTCTTTTTCTCCAGCAGTTTGAGGCGATTGATGACAAGGCGCAGGTTAACTCGCAAGCGCTCAGCCTTGAATCCAGCGCCCAACATGATAGATGCTTCCTGTGGGAGAAGAGGGAAAGTCAGCGGAACCAAAAACTGCCAGTCAGAAGGAGCAGTCACAGCTTTACTCAAGGACAAAACCCCCCCCCCCAAAAACCCAAACCAAAAAAACCCTACCACTGAATTCTCCAAACAGGCCCATGCCTGCTATTCCTGAATATGACTGGACCTATAGCACCCATCATTCCCTTTTCCATTTTACAACCCTGTACCTATCCATGACAACAGGGAATAGATACTTCCTGGATAATCCCACTCTGATAGACTGAATTTTGACCCCAGAAAGAGATTTATGATGATCAAAACCTGGGATTATCCCATAAATACAAGCAGGGTTAGAAAACACATCCTAAGTCAAGAAGATAAGGGCCTGGGTCTCTCTAAGCTAGGTAATGACACCAGCCACTACTGTCAATAGCAGAGCACAGCAAAGCTTTAAGAACATTAGAGAAACATCTACCAGCAGTGGTCTAGGAAAGTGTGGCTGTGCCCAGTTCAGTATACTGAGCTTACTGAGACATGTTTTGAGGTTCAGCTCTAGAAATCTAAGAAGCCTGAGTAGAAAAAACCCACAGATTTCACAATAAATAGCACAGCTGCTAGAAGACATGCTTTCGTTCCCATGCTTTGAAAGGTGAGGGAAGTAAACCAATGCCTCAGGATGCCATCTGTGACAACCATCACAGCCAAATCCTCTCTGTTACTTCATTGACAAAACCACGTTTTTAAGAAGTTTGCAAGAGCCAAGCCTATTAATATGTAAGCTGTAAACTAGCTGTATAATTAACCCAAGGACTGTACAAACTAAGGTTGTTACAATCCTGTCATCAGGAGGAAAAAGTTGCCATTTCATATCCACCACACTTCCTGCTTCCTGCACGCATGCTCTGGCATGTCTCCAGTCTCTCAGGAGTTCAACTCTTCAGCCCTAGAGAAAATTAACTCAGAAGACATGTTGTTACAGCATTTTGCTATGCCAAGAACCATTCATCAAAAATGCTTAAGAACTACCACACTGAAAGACTTTAACTTGTACCCAAAGAACACAGACTTTTGGATAGCGATACCATTTTGTGTGTAACAAGTGCTCTGCACTGTAACAAATCTTATCTACAGTATATCCAGTTTATTTAACTGATCTATTCACACATCAATACAGTTACTTCAGCGAGGCACAGAACCAACCAAGCTCAGAGAATGCTGCTGCAGAAATATATATGCATGATCCAAGCCTAATGCCATAAAAAAAAAGGTTATGCCATTCCATAACTCGAACATACTCCTACAACATTAAAAGAACTTTATAGTGCAGCATGAAACAGTCTCATAATGAGTTGCAATGTCTTATAAAAGTACCTAGTAAACATCTATTCCGATTAACAACCTGTTTTAACAGATTAATTCGAATGTAGCCACTAAGCAGCCAGCTCACTGCTTCTTTTCCAACCATCCTGCCCCTCCGAAGAGCTCTGTTGGCCCCACCGCCCCGCATGAGGCTCCAGCCAATCTGCTGCAGGACTGACCCAATCTTTTCCTCCCTGTCTTGCCTCCCCGTCCCTTCTTACAGACGCGCAGCTCCTGCGGCCAGACTTGAATCAACCTCTCCCCGCCGCGCAACGAGGCTCTCGCCAGGGCGGCCTCCAGCGCAGCGCCAGCGGGCCCGACTCGCCGCGCAGCTCCAAGGGACCAGCGCTAGCTCCCCGCAGCGCGCCGGCAGCGCAGGGGCCAGGGTTGGCTTCATCGGCGCGGCTGCACCGTGACGGGGTGAGGGCAGAGACCCCGACCCCTCCCCGATCCATCCCCAGCGAGGCAGCTCCGAGAGACGGTCTCAGAGCGCAGGCGGGGCAGGCTCCGGACCTACCCTCGGCCCAGCCAGCGGGCACTCGGGGAAAGGAGGCCCCCCGCTACCGGCACCTCCTTGCCCCCCAATCGAGCCCCGTCACCCCGGCCCCACTCACCGACCGTCGTCAGCGCAGCTTCCAGTACCCAAAATGGCCGCCGCCGCACCACCTCACTGCTCGCGGAAGAATCCGCAGAGCCTTCCCCTCCACGCCGCAACCGGGACACGACCGATGTGCTGCAACAGCTGCACCACAACACCGGGCGCGATGGCACCGCAACACCGGACGCGGTGCCAGCGCACCAGAGCCGGTGTCCTGGGGAAGGAGAGACAGCGGCGCAGCACCGGGCACCGGCGACGAGGCGTTAAATGGTCCGGCGGAGCGATCCACCCCTAGCGAGTGCGTGAGTGCGACAGCCAATAGGTGCCCGCCGGTACCCGCACCCGGCGCGGAGGTTCCGCCGGCAGCGGGTGCCGCCTCCACCGAGTGGGAGCCGCTCGGCTGAAGGCTCCGTGCCGGTCGCAGGCGGGCGGAGGGCCCCCGGTTCCCTGAGCGCCAGGCGGCGGTTGTGGCTCCGTGCGGGAGGGCCGGGCCGAGCCGAGGCTGAGCCGGGTCCTGGTGCCTGCAGGTCTCGGTGCGGCGCAGCCCCGAGGGTAAGCTGGCCCGTGTCGGGAGGGAGAGCTGTCCTGCGGGGCGGCTCGGCTCCAGGCAGGTGCTTGGGCTCACGCCGCGGCGGCTCTTGCCTGAACCGTAACCCGCAGCTCTCGCTCTTGCAGGGTCCGAGACTCCGCAGCTCGGGCGCAGCGGGGCAGCCGCTTCCCGCCCCGGGCGTGAGGAGAGGCAGCGGCCAACGGCGGGGCCGGTGCTTGCGGGACCCGTAACCGGCGCGAATGACCCCTCGCGGGCGGCCGGGGACCGCGGGCTGGGACGGATCCATGCACAACAGGTGAGGCGCTTCGGGCGATGCGGCCCGGCCCTGGGGCAAGGAGCGGCCCCTGCCCGCTCCGGGCCGGGCTCCCCGTGCCCGCGCCGTGCCCGCGCCGCGCGCTCTGGCGGCGCCGCCATCTTGCCCGTCTGTCTGTCCGGCGGCCCTTTGTCTGTCTGCGGCTCCCGGCGCCTGCAGCGGAACCGGGTAAGGCGGGCCGGGCTGGGGCCGGGACGGCCCCGCCGTGACCCCCAGGGTCGGTCCCTCTGCGTGCGCGGCCGGGCCGGGCCTTCCGTCTGTCATGGCTGTCGGAGGGGTCCCCCGGTCGTATGTCGGAACCCTGGGCAGGGCTCCTCCGGCCGTGCCTCTGCCAGGGGAGCGGCACCCGTGTGTCCGCCTGCGGGCTGGGTCCCTCCTGCCGCCTCCTGGGTGCTGTTTAGACAGCTGGTTCCTTCTGTCGGGGAGACTGCTGGGGTCCCCGAGTCCGTCTGTCGGAGGAGGCTTACGGAATACCTGTGTCTGAGGAGGCTGTCGGGGGTCCTGTGTCTGTCTGGGGGCAGATGGGCTCAGCTCCTCCTTTTGTCAGTCTGTCTGAGGGGACTGTTGGGATTTACCCCTTCCTCTGCCCGTCTGCGGACGGGGGGGCCACGTTTCCCCCTTTGTATGGCTTGAGGGGGTCGGTGTCTCCCGCCCTGTGAGAGAGGGGCAGCGCATCCCCGATGTGAGCTGCGCTGTCGGTGGTGCCTCCCCAGGTGAGGACACGGGGTGTGTGCCCAAGCGCCTGCCCCCAGGCCTGCCTGCCTGCCCAGGGAGGGCGCAGCAGCCCCTGCGCCTGCCCGCCGGACGGTGAGGTCAGTCTGTCCGAGAGGCGGCTGGCTGAGACGGGTCCTGTCCCCGGGCTGGAGCTGTGACCGCAGGGCTGCCTGCTCCCTTGTCTGCCTTCTGCGAACGGTGAGGCCTTGTGTGCTCTCTGTCTGGATGTGAAGCCAGAAGTGGGGCAGGGTCTGCAGGTTCAATAAGGCTCCTGCCCTGTTGGCTGTGGGAATGGACAGGAGGGAGAAGGGTGTTTGGGATGAGATTGCAGTTGCTCTTGAAGTGGAGCAGTCTTAGCTTTTTGTATGCTGGCGACAGGTTTGCTTATAACTTTGCTTGAGAACTGAGTGGGACTGCCCATGCACAGTGGTTTGTGAAATGGCTGTGAATCATGTTGTATGCTGGCACTGAAAATGGCTGTGGTGATGTAGAACAAGCCCTGTAAGCAGAAGGGTGGGGAATGACCCAAGGAGCCAGCTGCGTTTGGCCAGAGGCTCAGAAGGTTCCAGTGGTGTGCGTGACAGGCTCTTCTCTTCTCAGGTGAGCCCTCTGCTGAGGGAAGGAACAGTCTGTGCTCCCAGGTCAGGGAAACATGTCACGTCGGAAACAGACCACTCCTAACAAAGTTCACTGTGAGTATTATGTGAAACAGCGTCGTCGGATCCTTGCCCTAGCTGGATTGCTGCAGGGTGAGATGGGGAGGAGGGGAATGATGAGAAGGTACAGTTTGTGGGGTAATGATGGCTACTCACTTTTCGTCTCAGGAATTGTGAGAAACAGAGCTTTATGCATCAGGAGAGCTGGCTGTGTCCTGGCATGGCAGGGATAGATTTGAACAAATAGGTAATGCTGTAAAAGTAGGTTGTGTATGTGCAGGGCCTGTAGCTGTGCCTTGCATTCACACTGTCACAAGTGCAAATTAGTATACTAAGAAATGTGACTTGAGGGCTCTGGCCCATCTTGGGTAGCAAAGGAACTTCTAGGCCATAGTGTGTAGCAGAAAGCCAGGAATTCCTGGGTTCTGATCTTTGCCCTACCACAGACTCAACTGACTGACCTCGGACACATTCCTTGAGCTCACTCTACCTCAGCTTCCTACCAGATAATGTAAGTAAACGTAAGTAAAGCCATTCCTTGCAGGGAATGGGCAGTGACCAAGTAATTTACTGGGCAGATAAATGCTGTCAGCTTATTTTTGAGCTGAGCTGACAGGACAGATCTCTGTTCCTCCAGCACTGCAAAGCCCCTGGCAGATGAAGAGCTGAAGATGCTGTACATCAGCACTTCTTGTGGGCAGGCTACAGAGAGCTGTTAGTGGAGCTGGAGACGCATATGGATGTTTGGCTCAAAGGGGAAACTGCACATATATCGCTTTTGTTTGACTGATTGCAGCTGAGGAATGCTGGGGGACTAAAGCTATGGCCTTGATCATATCTGGCTGTGTTGCTAGAGACATGGTTAGAATTTGGGCTGGAATGAGGAAAACAAATTCCTGCTTCTGTAGATCTTTGAAAGCAAGGAAGGCTGATGAGAGGCCCTAGGTATTGCTAAGCTGAGTATCTGCCAGAGGTATGGGACAGAGAGTTGAATGCTGCAGCCCTAACACTGCCTCACTTTGCTGATGCTGCTGGCTTGCATGTCTCTGCCCGTTTCTTTGTGTTGCCTTTCTGTATGGGTATGGCAGCAGGAATCTATGCTTGCTATTCTCTGTACTAGGGGAAAATACAGTGGGATATAGCCTAACACTTTGTACACTCAGTGAGTGTACTGGGGAAATTTATCTCTGCTGGGACTTGAAAGCCCCATTGGCTGCTAGAGCCAGGCATTGGGAGAGCTGACAAAGCTTTCCTTGGTGGCCATCTAAGAGTCTGAGGCATAGCTTTTGGCATCTGCACTGACCTGTGCTTTCCTATTCCTGCTCCTGGTGCTGGGTTCCACATGGGCAGAGTGTAGCTTTGATTTGCATGATAGCATTTTAATGACTTTGAAATTGTCTCCCTTAGCGAACTTTGATTTGTCCTATGCTTTGTCCTGTGATGTCAGTATCACATCTTTTGTCCACGCACTTTAGCTTCTGAAACTGCCCAGAGATTACTCCTGGCCTCTAGATCAGACTTAAGTAAGGCGTGCATTTACACTGTCTCCCCTGGTGTAGAGTTGTGGGCTCTCGTGTGGAAACCAAGGGTATTAAGCTCTACTGGTGCAGGGTAGAGTTTCCATGAATGTTTAGGTGGGCAGTTTTCTGCACTTCACATGAGAAAACTCATGCAATTTCCTGTGTAAGGGTGATGTTCTTCAGAAGCTTGAACTATTATATACAAAGCTATACATATGATGGAGTTCAGTTGTATGCTGTTTTCACAGCGAACAGCAGCTTTTTTTATCTGCAGTGCAAGTGATTGTATCTCCAGTGTTGGTCTTGGGGGAAGCTATCTGACAAACATGCTACCAGTGGGCATGACATTGAGGTTGGCATCTGTTATGCCATAGAGGGGAGTTCTGGGACCTGTTCACCTCCTTTACATGCAGTACATTGCTACAGAGCAACTATTCAACAGGAGCCATCAGACGCACTAAGTAGGACCACAAGAAAATAAAGGGGCCGAAAGATACAAGAAACATGTCAATGATGATGTCTCCAACTTGGGATGGGAAATCTTGCCTTTCTTATGATGAACGCCACCACATCATTGGGACTTCTCTGTCTACCTAGCCTGCTGTGTATCGAGGGCCCAGAAATGCCATGCAGTGCACTCACGAGGAAAATCGCAAAGAGCATCAGCTGCACGAACTGGGTGAGCCAGCAGAATGAGGAGTCAGGCTGAGACATAGCAGACACGTTACTGAGACTTCTTCACAGGGACTGAAGTGGTTGGGAGGAAAGGAGTAAAAGGGCAGCAGGTATGCAGCTTTTTGTGCAGTTGTCTGCAGCTGGGTTCTGATTTGGCAGGCTATGGGGCTGGGGAAGCGGTTTTGGATTTGCATAAGTACCGCTGTGAGTATCTAACTGGACAAATCTGTGGGAGGATGGTGCCTATTTCTTTCTTGCATGGCTACTCCATGTTAGCTTCTTTCTTGGATTCACAAAGGGCAAGCGGCAGCTGCAGATCTCCTCTCTTGGCTTGCTTGGTGCCACCTCTTTCCAGGGTTACTTTCCAGGTTTGGCATGGCCCCCATTTAACCTTGTTCTCACAACAGCATGGTTTGCTGTCCTCGCATAGTACAGAATCATTCTGTTTAGCATGCAGATTGACCAGCTGGGAAGTTTTAAATGGAAGTTAAAAATGTGTGAGGAAATTCAAAATAATACAGAAACAGTGATAAAAATTATCACGAAAGTCTCCTGGTGCATGATGGCCATTCCTTCTACAGTGTTAATTGTAGTCATTTCCCCTTTGGCACGGCTGCAGCACACAATTGGTTCTTAATAATTTAATTTTGTTTTGCCACATGGTGCATGAAAAGCACACCTGGCAAATAGTAATACTGGAATACATGCAGTGCATTTCCCATTCCATATTGAACTGAAAACTACAATTAACTGAATTGTTCATGTGAAGATACCTTAATTGATTCATTTTGATCTTTATTTTCTCCCAGAGTCTGAAGTATAAAGTACAGAATCTCTCTAAGCAATTCATCTAATCTTGCGCTCAAGGTCACCCAGTGCTGTGCTTTCATCCCATCGGTTATGCTGCTCTTCTGCTTGCGAAAAAGTTGCTGCAGCTGTTAGCATGCACTTTTATTTCTGTCCCTGCTGTCCCATGGGCTGTTCTTTGTATTGCTTGTACCCCTTGCAATTGATGCTTATTTTAGAACTCTTGAGAACAGGTTTTGTTAGTCAAATTAATTCCCACTTCCTAGATCTATTTATCCTTGTATAGATATCCTATTAATCTTCTATTTCCTTTCCTCTCCCTCTGACACGCACACATTCTGGGCTCTTCAGTGTTCCTTGAATTCTGCTGTCTATAATATTCCAAGTTTGAAGAGAAAGTGTCTTGCAAAAAATAGCACCCACCATTCAAACCTGAGCAGAAATGTTACTTGCATCAAAATCCTTTGTTCTTAAAGGGCTCTGTGGGCTGCTGTTGTTAACTCTTTCAATTGTGTTGTTTTTCATTTCAGTAACCACTACAGCAGTGTGGACAAGCCAAAGTAGCGATGGGGCAGGTGGACTAGATCCACAGTGGTGGAAACACTTGCAAATTTCAGGTCCAGGAAAGGAACACAGAAGACCTACATGAACAGGGACTTTAAACTGTTGTATGAGGAGGGAATAAAGAGGCTCATCTGAGAGACCTTTCTGTTTAGGAAGGAAGACAGGGGAATGATGCAGTTTCTTTTGATTTTGTTTTATGGATTTTGGGGTGGGGGTTGTTTGTTTGTGTGTTTGTTTTCCAGAACACCTGAGAGTTATCCTGCATTCACACAGTTCAAGAAGGGAAGGGCTCAGGAAAAATATCATTTCTGGCTACAAAGTCGATACAACACCACATCCTAGCAGTCATAACACCCCTGTTGCAGAGTTCCACAGGGTTGTCCCCTACTTGCACAGCTGCTCACCTGGCATCCCACTCATTTACAAGAGTATGGAGAGAACTGGAATGCAAAGCAGAGGCATTTTTATGATCTTTTATTGTCCTACATTTCTAGCTGTTTGTAAAACAAATACAGTGACTTGTTTTGGTCTTGTGGTCAGACTGTTTCAGTGTTGTGGTCAGCCTGCAGCCATATTTGTATTTAATAAAGAAACTTCTGCAGAAGAGTGTGAGTTGACTATTGAGCACAACATCCTTTACTGATAGTAGTGATTGTAAAGCTGTCGCCTGTCTTACTTCCTTTCCAAATGAATAGAAGTGGATTCAAAGTGGGGTGGAGGTGGGGGTGTGTCTGTGTGAGCATGTGTGTGCAGAAACAAGTGTAACTCCATACTACCAAATATTAGTCCATCAGTAGATGAACAGGACAGTGTTCCCTAAGTTCTTTTGGAGACAATATTAATTTAATACATAAGGAATTCTGTATAGGCTAAAGATAGCATTTTTAAAAGTTTGTCTTTCCCAATCCCATGCTGCCTTTTTAGATACAGGCTAGTGGAGAATGCACAAGATATCATCTGCTAACAGCACTGGTTTGGTTAACAATTTGCATTTCTGGCTGTGAGCTGACAGTTCTCTGCACTGCGCTGAATCAATGCTAACTTGGTTCTGGGTATGTTGTACAGAAAGGCCACTGGCAGACACGATCGCTCTCAGTTGTTGTGGTTGATGCTAGTGTTACTCACAGGAGGAGTTTCCTTCTCAGCTACCTTATGTAAAGATCACACCTTTTCAAATCCTGCAGGCTGTCTGCATAATCTGTGTATCTGAGCAGGAGCCTGCTGCTGTAGTACTCCAGGCTGCTGCTCAGTGGAAACGTAAGCCATCTGGGAGAGGAAAGGGGAAAGAAAACAAGCACCTACCTACTTCCACTGGGACTTACAGTGGTGTTTGGGAATCCTGTTCTGTAACTCTGCCACAGGTAGCATGTTTCCCACCATTGTTTTAACATCTGTCCTGTGCTGGACAGGTTTCCTCATTCACCATACTTTCCTTTGTCTTGCAATGATTTTTAGTCTCTGGTCTTTAGCTTTTGTCCTGGTGGTTGGTGCATATCTGCATTTTGGAGAGGCGCTGTAATTCTGTAATGTCTGCTGTTCATACAGTCTGTATCTTGGTCCCACCAGTGTGCGGTTGTGGTCCAGAACTAAAAGCAGCACTCCAGGCTATGAAAACCATTCAGTGTTGGAGTGGCTTCTGATGGGGATACATGTGTCACAGCAGTCACGACAGTACCTGCTACTTTTGGTGACAAATACACTCTGGGTACTCCTCAGCACCTCTCATCAGCCCACATGGATTGTGTTCTCAAGTCTTTTCCACAGAAACCTCTCTCACATTTCTGAAACAGAATTATAAATGCCTTCAAATGCCTTTGGGGGGATGTTGGGAATTAAAACTCCTCTCCCACAGTCTTCATGAAACTTCTGAAGGTCTTTGAAATCTTTAAATTACTGCTTTTTAAAGCACTGTTGGAAATTGGGAGGTAAGCACCAGAAAGGCAGTGTGAGTATGAACACGGGGCAAAGCTGGCTGAAACAGGTTAGCGTGTAGGAATGTATCTGTCCTTGTAACAGGGCTGGTGCTGTCTTCATGGCTCAAGAATGCAGTGCTGTAGTTATGCTGTTGCCAGTTGTGGCCCTATACTAAAAGGTACAATTTTCTTCTGAAAGCTATGTTTTGGTTTTGGTTTTATGTGAAAAATGCACTGCATCTTCGTTAGCATTTTTGCATTTATGCCTGAGTGATTCTTGAGAACTTAGACATCAGTTGATAGATTTAACCCAAAGCTGACCTGCTGGGAACTTCAGCATCTTGCCCCAAGCGCTCCCAGCTCATCCACTGAGGGGTAAATCAGAACCAGATCTGGAGCAAAGACATTTGATTAAATATGAAAATTAATTGTTGCCTTTTATTGTTATTCTTTGGAACCAGAAGTTCTCCTTAGAAGAGAACACTGTAGGAAGTTTTCTTTCAGAGAGGCACAAATAATCACTTCTTTCAATTTGTTTGCCATCTCTTATTGAGTTGAAGTAGTAGTGATCAGTGTCTTTCAACGAACAGACTGTAAGCTGTCCTAACCCCGCATGTCAGCTCCCTGGGTTCATTCCCTTAGTTTTCTGTTTTGAGCATTGAAGTACCACTGAGGTTTGTTTTAGCCAGAGCCATTCCTGAGCAAGATACGGTGGTGAAGCAAGTTACCCATCACGTAAGCAGGACAATACCAGCTCTGGGCACAAACACCTTCATGAAGGGCAGCGTGTCCTCAGTCCTGGCACAGAGGGTGGTGGCAGAACATGACAAGGACAAGCCTTGGTTTTGATAGCACTGTGGAGGGCAGGTGAGGTGTCAGGAACGCAGGGAGGTACTGGTTTTGTGCAAGTTGCATGTTATAGCAGGGAATACGACTTCATGATTTCCAAAGCCTTATAGCACTGTGCATGATCTGGTATGCTGTTGTAATTCCCCCAGCGGCTTCCCTTCCACCCAGAGCTGTGCTGTAGCTCTACTGGCAGATAGCTTGGTAGCAGAGAAAGCCACCTGGCCATGTACAGCAGATAGATGGGATCTCACAGGGGTTTTGTGGATGAAGTGGTATATAAAGAGTATGCAGAGTGCAGCCCGATGTTGGACGTTTCTGCTAGCGAGGTTGTTCTACACACAGGGGCTGGACTCACCTCAGCGGGTACGAGAGGCTGGTGTTGCAGGGTAGGCAAGCAGAGAGTTACTTAAATGCTTTCTGAGAGGTGACTTCAGAGGTGCTGCACAGTGCAGGTGAGCACCCCCATACTTGTTCTGGTTTTGGCAAGCCTTGGTGGTGAAAGCAAGGCAGTGGCATCAGTCTGACTCTCTGTTCTTGTGGCTGCCAGGGGAGCAAGTCTTTGCAGGGCTGGAGGAGCAAGCCCGACAAGCCATGATGAAAACCAACTTTCCTGGAGCTCTTGGTGACCAAAGGCCAGCCATTTGTCAACTGCGAGACCCCGACTCCAGCAGCAGTGAGTTCTGCCCCTTCCAATAATGGCAAGGTAGTGGACTGGGGACACCGTGACAAGCGGCTAGGTGCTGCACAGCTTGTGGGGGTCCTCTGAGGGCCATCTTACCCATCTCCTCTGGGTTAGCCCTTGGCTCCTGTGCAGGATTGTTTGCATACAGCCAAAGCAGGGCTGCTCCCTACAGGAATGTAAGCCCAGAGCCAAGGACCACCGCCCCCCAGGGTGGGCAATGACCTCACCACCAGGATGCGGTCCCAGTTCAGCAGAGCAGGGTGGTAACAGGAGGAGGTTCAGCAGCATATGAGCACCTCAGTCCTTGAAGTGCACCAGCCCGAGTTTAAACGGAGCCCCTGGTCTGAGGGGTGGGTAGAGGCCCCAGGTAATGCTAGTCAGGACAGTTAAGGCTTATGAGTGCTCTCAGGGTCCTGACACTTGGAATTACTGTTCTGCATGTTCTAGGTAGCAGTGATGATGAGGAAACCACACAGGATGAAGTTTCTTCACATACCTCTGAGGAGGATGGCTCAGTGGTGAAAGTAAAGAAAGAGTTAGAGAATGAAGAACAACCTGTGGCTGAAGCCCCACTGATGGGAGAAAATGAGGCAAGTGTGTACTGGTGCTACACTCACCTGGGCCTCCCAGGGGTGAGACAGGTACCATCTAAACACCTTGTCTCCCCATCATTGTTTCTTATCTTTTTCTCCCTCCCACCTCCTCCAAACAACACCTCCTGACAGGAGGAAAGGGTATGAAGAGTTATTGGGCTGCCAGGAGCATGAGATAGCCTGCACAAAGTATGGTTCTCCTGGCTGCCCAAGATGATTGTGCAGAGTGTGCCCCCTTCTTTAAGTCCTCGTGCCTTTCTCTGACTGACTTCCCCTCCCTTCTGCTATGGAGCAGGCCTTGCCTACCAGAGCCAGTGTGCTGGAAGAGCCTGGGTGCATGCAGAGGCCTTGAGGCCTCTGCCTGTTCTCCTGCAGACACCAGAGTTTTGCTCAGAGACTACATAAAGTAATTTTCAGAGTGCAACAACACGAACCAGCCCCACTGGGACTGGGCACACAACCCTTGGTCTGGCCAAAGCCTGCTTGGCGGTACTGACCAGATACTAAGGGAAGGTGGTGTGTCTGCCTTACGCCAGGGTGGCTTTTCCTCCCTGTAGGTGCCTGGGGGTTTGAATGCTGACCCAATGCTGGGACTGTCACAGTGCCCCCTCTGCCAGCTGGAGTGCGGAGGCAGAGAGCAGCTCATCACTCACGTGTACCAGGTAAGGGATATCTCTGGCCTTAAGCCCGAAATTGAGCAACAACCCAAAGCACAGGGTGGCTTTGTTCTGGTCTTTGCAGTCTCAGAACTGAGCTTATACCTAGGATGTGACTGAGGTTTACAGCAGTAGAGTGTCCAGAGGGTGTCCTGGGGAAAGAATCAGCAGGGCACCAGTCTGTAGATCTGAAAACACAACTCTAAGCCCAAGGCAGACTCTGCAAGTAGTTGCAGGCTTGGACCAGGCAGTCCTTCAGATTAAACCTGGAAGCAATTTTTACATTATTCAGTGAGATAAACCTTCCTCCTAATCAGTCAGTTCTTTATTTTGTATCTTTATCACAGTTCCTACCTGTGAAAACAGCTGTTCTTCCTCTAAAATTATTCCAGTATTGCAGGAAAACCATGCTGGAATCTCACAGGTTTTGTTGTCAGTGCTCTCTTCACAGCACATCAAAGTCTGTAAAAGGAGAAATGAAGCAGAACTGGCCCCTTACCTGCACAAGGTGACTGCCTCCGTCTAAGTGCTTCCTCACCAGTGTCGTTCCTATTGTTAGTCCAGTCATGCTTTGTGCAGCAACGGCAGCTTCTCAGATGCATTTCTGAAAACAAGGGTTTTACAATCCAAGTGTTTTGGCCTTAATTGTTTCTCTTGTACCAGAGTGGAGCTGTAGAAAGGTCTCCTCCTTGCTGTCTGACCTGTGACACCCCAGGTGTCTTGAGCTTAGTCTAGGAGCTGTCTGACAGAGGTTTAGCAGTAAAGTGTTTCCATTCCAAGAGGCTGAGCTGACTGGTTTGCCGTATCTGCTGAGCCTGTCTCAGACTGGGCAGTTGGTAACTAGCCACCTCGTCGTTGTTTCACAGCACAGTGCAGCAGTGGTGAGTGCCAAGAGCTACATGTGCCCTGTATGCGGCAGAGCCCTCAGCTCACCAGGATCCCTCGGGCGACATCTCCTGATCCACTCAGAGGACCAGCTGTCCAACTGTGCGGTGTGCGGGGCACGCTTCACCAGCCACGCCACGTTCAACAGGTCAGGGTCACCCTGGGTGGGGAGTGGGCTAGAGCAGCCACAGTAAAGATTAGGTGCCTTAAATGACACAGAGGTCATGGCTCTGGACCTACTGAACACCCGCAGTGAGTGACATTCCCTTGATCCCTTCCTGCCCGCAGCTCTGCATCACCTGCTAAGACCTCCCTGGGCTGTGCTGCTGAAAGGGTATTCCTTTGCTCTGTGAAGAACTAGAACTGTGCAAAAAGCACTGGGGTCTCCAGTCACTGGAGAACAACCAGCTGCTTCCTTTGCCACTTCCATCAGAGTGGGTCTACTGCCCAGGGGGGTTGATCATTTCCAGAGCAGGACTACAGGGAGAAACCAAAATGTTCTTTGTATCCTGCCTGGTGGAAGACTAACCACTGACCAGTGGAATAGGACTGGTGAGTCCTATAGAACAGAAAAGAGGAATCTAGAGATGATGGGGAGGAGCAACTTGCTGCTTAATACCTGCTCTTGCACTCTGACAATCCAGATAACATGCTTCTGACCCCTAGATGTGACATTGCTTCATTTTAGATGCTCAGACGTGTCTGTGAGGAGGAATGGTTTAGCAGAGGCCTCTGTTGTGGGCTTAGGAAGCTGCCTGGGCAGTCTGAGGTGGGGATGCTCCTGTTAGCACCGAGTTTCTGACTCTTCTCTTTCTGCTTTCCAGTGCAAAGCTGCCAGAGATGCTCAGCGCCGACCGGCTGCCGGCTCCACAGAGCCAGGGCCCCTCCAGTGCTGAAGGGAAGGACGTTGCCTTTCACCCTGCCGTGTACCCTGCAGCCATCCTGCTGGTGTGCAACAACTGCGCGGCGTACCGCAGGCTGCTGGAGGCGCAGGCGCCCGGCGTGCGCAAGTGGGCTCTGCGGCGGCAGAACGAGCCCCTGGAGGTGCGGCTGCAGCGGCTGGAACGAGAGCGCACGGCCAAGAAGAGCCGGCGGGACAACGAGACGCCCGAAGAGCGGGAAGTAAGGCGCATGCGGGATCGGGAAGCCAAGCGCCTGCAGCGCATGCAGGAGACGGACGAGCAGCGGGCACGGCGACTGCAGAGGGACCGGGAAGCCATGAGACTGAAACGCGCCAATGAGACCCCAGAGAAACGCCAGGCCCGGCTCATCCGAGAGCGCGAGGCCAAGAGGCTCAAGCGGCGCCTGGAGAAAATGGACATGATGCTCCGGGCACAGTTTGGCCAAGACCCCTCTGCCATGGCCGCTTTGGCAGCTGAAATGAACTTCTTCCAGCTACCAGTGAGCAGTGTGGAGCTGGAGAGCCAGCTGCTGGGCAAAATGACCTTTGAGGAGCAGAGCAACAGTGCGCTGCATTAAGCTACAGCCAAGGACCGTGCCACCTCTGCTGTACGGGCACACGTGCATTGGTAGCTTCTCCTCTCAGGAGGCTGCTGTGTGTCCCTGGCTAATGCCCTGACAGACAGTTCTGGCTTTCTCCTGAGCACAGGAGGGGGACAGCTGAGGGGTGCCTGCCAAAGTATCCCTGGTGGGAGCAGATTCTGAGGATCCACTCTGCTCTGGGGACCAAGTCACTGCCTGTGAACAGAGGGAAAATAAATTAATGCTCATGTTTATTTAGTTCCCTTCTTTACCTTTTGTGCTTTGTTGTGTTCTTGCACTCTTGCCCCATTAAATGGGTTTGGGCTGCTGCAGTTCTTGCAGTTCTGCTGTAGGTGAAAGCCTGCGAAGTGTGAACTACAGAGCTGAGGACTTTGGTAGTCCACAGCTCCTCCAGGAGTAAATTCCTTGCAGTTTGTGCCCGTAAAGACAAAGCAAAGGAGGATGTTGTCTCCCTGGAAATGGCTGTGCACACTCTTAACACTATCATTATGTGCCTTTTTGCAGTATCATTCATGGAAAAACTAAGAGACACTAAGTTCCTCTTCTAAGATACCCCATATAAATGCTACAAGAAAGGTTGACCGAGGTAAGCAGAGAAGTTTGCGGGTTTACTCTCAAGTTCATTTTCACTTAAACAGCTGTCCTGGGTTGAGCAGCAGCAGTCAGTTTTCTCCTTCTTAGGAGCTAGTACAGTGCTGTGTTTTGATCTTTTGGCCTGGGAACAGTGCTGATAACACCGATGTTTTCAGTTGCTGCTCGAATGTTTGGTCTGGCCAAGGACTTTGTGAGCCTCACGCTCTGCCAGGGAGGAGGGGAGGCTGGGAGGAAGCAGAGACAGGACACCTGACCCAAACTGACCAAAGAGGTATTCCATACCACAGCACGGCATGGCCAGGATGTAACCGAGAGTTACCCCGAAAGGGCTGGGACTGCAGGGTTGGAGGAGGTATCGGTCGGTGCTCGGCTGGGGGGAGTGGGGCGAGTTATTGGTTGGCTGGTGCTGAGGTGTTGTATTCTCTTCCCTTGTTATTTCCTTTACCATTATTATTACTGGTGGTAGCAGTAATGATTTGTGTTATACCTTAGTTACTGGGCTGTTCTTATCTCAACCCATGGGAGTTGCATTCTTTTCGATTCTCCTCTCCATCCCTCCAGGAGCAGGGGGAGGGCAAGAAGGGGGGGAGTGAGTGGACGAGGTTTGTGGTTGGGTTTAAACTACTGTTCCCAGGCCAAAAGATCAAAACACAGTACTGCACTAGCTCCTGAGAAGGAGAAAAATGACTGCTGCTGCTCAACCCAGGGCAACAGCATTTCAGGTTTGCAAGTGAAAGAGTTGATTTAATGGTAAACAAACAGTAAGGGTAAGTCAGTACTCTGGTTCTGTATGGATTTATTTTCCCCTTTATTTAGCAGTGGTGAGGCCACACCTTAGTGCTGTGTCCAGTACTGGGCTGTACAGTGCAAGAGAGGCACAGATGTACCAGAGAGTCCAGCAAAGGGCCACTAAGAGGGTGAACTGGAACGTCACCTGTGAGGGAAGGCTGAGAGCTGGGCCTGTTCAGCCCAGGGAAGAGCAGGATTGATTTTGTCAATGTGCATAAATACCCGAGGGGAACGTGGAGAAAATGGAGCGAGGCTGCTTACGGCGATGCCCAGTGACAGGACAAGAGGTGATGGGCGCAAACTGAAGCACAGGAAGTTCCCTCTGAACATCAGGAACACTTCTCACTGCCCAGGGCAGTTGTGGAGTCCCCCAGCTTGGAGGTGCTCCAGAGACACTGTCCTGGGCAGCTGGATGGAGGTGGCCCTGCTGGCGCAGGGGGTTGGACTGGATGAACCTCCAGAGCTCCACTCCCACCACAACCCTTCTGTGACTTCACTGTAAGCTGAGCTTGTTCAACCGGTTCAGTACAGTCAGATGTACTGATACACAGCCCATGTAGGACCACGGATCACACTCAGGTTATTAATTCTCATAGTGACCAACAGTGACTTTCAGTGGTCACTGCAGGTAACACTGTGGCGTGAGTGGGGACCACTGGCAAAAAGAAACACACGGGTCAAAAGTTGCTTTTGCTCGCATAGTCAGCAGCAAAACTACTGTGAGGAATGTGGAAAAGCAGTGAGCTAGGGAGGAGCCATGGAAAGCTCAGTAACGAAGTCTGGAAAAACCTGCTGGACGGTAGGGAATGTAAGCCATTTACGTCATTCATCACATACAAGAGTCATCTGTGAGCTCTGGGAAAACACACCAGATCTGGAAAGGATCTATTCAGATCCTTTGTTCTCTGAACTGATCTCTCACTCCTGTTCTGAGCTCTGTCTGTTTTCATGCTCAAACAGACAGAGGTTGCTTTTCAGTGTTGCTGGTGCTGTGTCTGTGTTGCTTGGCCTGCACACATGCAACTTCACCGCCACCGGGACACCCCTGCAGTGTCACTGGCACCTGATCATTATTCCAAGGGGTTCAAGAAAGACCACATAAACCCAGAAGTATCTGAGTACAGAATTATGGCTGTAATCCATCTGTCATGCAGCCCATACCCTGCCCTCATCACAATCTCCAGATCACTATGTAAGACCAGAGAAACCACATCCTCATGATCACTGATGCTACAGATGAGCAAGAAGTCTCAAACACCAAAGGAAAAGCTATTAGTTTATATATAGATATATATATATAGATATATACTGTGTTTACAGAGTCAACAAGTTAAATGCAATATTCATAAGAGCATTAACAATAAAAATACAATCTGTGTGTAGCCAAGTACAGACTTAAAATGGTAAAACAGGAAAAAAGATCTCACCAAAAGTACAAATATACAGTACAAATTGATTTATTTAAAACAGTTACAAAAAAAGCACAACAAAATAGAGATTATCCTTATAATTATTAATGCTTTGTTAAAGATCAGGTAGAGGAGAGGGGCAGGAGCAAGGTTGGAGTGGAGCACCTGACTAGTTCTAAGGCTTTAGATACAATGCGGTCGGTTACATGTTAATACAGCCATTACATAACTGGGATTATAGTTGAGGGATCAGCACTTATCTACAAAGACCTCCCTGCCTCTGCAGCCCAGCCCCTTCCCCAGGGCCACGTCTCTGCTCTGCTTTGCTGGGGCAGACCCTCCCTGGTGCCTTGGAGCAACCAGAGCGCGCACGGTGTGCTTGCAAGGGGGCCACAGCACCCAAGAAGGATGTCAGGGGCAAGTCCTGTCCTCCATGGACAGATGTGAACATCATGGAAGGGCCTTGACCATCAGCATTTTAAGTCCTACATGGAACACACCCTGGGCCAAACTCCGTACAGAGTGTGCATTCGGAGCCATCTTTGCAGGTTCTGCAAGGTTTCAGGCCCTAGGACAGCCTGAAAGACAAAGAGCAGTTGTGAGTGGTGCTGGGGAAAGGCACGTGTGCTGCTGTGGGCAGGAACTAGCACGTGGGCTACTCAAGCTGCTGTCATTCTCTTACAGTATTTTCTGAGTAACAAGGGGTGTTAGTTCTGTACTGGGCAAAGTGACTTCAAGTGTGGGGTGGGGACCGGGGGACGGGGACACTTAATATGAAAAGTGCATTATACTTGTGCTCCTGCTGGAAAGGGGAGGCAGAGGGGCCCCTGCAGCTTTCCTTCTTTCCAGGCAGAGCTTCCTCTGCATAGCCTGCTCGTGATGAGCGCTTGTCGGAAGCCTTGTGTTCCTGGAGCTGCAGTGATACAGAGCCTAGAACCAGAACCAGGCCCAGCCTCTGCTGGGCAGCAGGCCCCAGGAGTGGCTTGTGAGATGGGACAGATGGATACAGACACCCATTATTGCATCCTACAGACTCTTGCCATGGAACGTGAGCTGGGTAAGGCCAGGAGGCCTCTTCCACAGCTCCCTCCCCTTCACAACAGCAGCAGGAAAACAGTATATTTCTCCGAGAAGCCTATCACATCTCTGCCAGCAGAAAGGCCCAGATAACCATCTCATTCCACAATGTTTTCCTGGCTTTACCTCCTCCATTCCCTGTAAACCTAAAAAATAAAAGCCTCCTCCATAGGCTCATTTATAGCATTTCTGCCTGCAGCAGCGCCTGCCTCACAATCCCCTACCTCAGGAGAGCGTCAACGCTCAGCACAACAACCACCACGGGCTGAGCAGCACAGGCCAGACAAGCCAGGACAGATTCCAGCAATCACAGGCACTGCTAACCTGGGTCAGACGGCAGCCAGGGGCCCCTCCCGCCTACCACCTCTGGGGCAAGCAGTGATGCCCAGATCCCTCCTGTCACTGCCCTGCCACAAGATGTGCCCCAGGCCACTGCCTCCATAGGAGAGCTGGCAGCAGTGCACAGCACTGGGACTGACAGGGAGTCTGGGTAGAAGCACCGAGGTCAAATTCACCCTGGCCCGTTTCACAGAGCTCAGAACCATGCTCAAGACATGAGCAGCAAGCCAATGTCCAGGCCAATGGCCAGGTAAACACCGGAGCAAGCACCGGAGCAAGCACCTTCACAGCCCTTCAGCTGCCTACAGTACAAAGCTATTTTAGCCACACAGCATCTTGCCTCATGCACCAGTGTCTGCCCTTTCAGACCACTGTTCAGTGATGCTGAGATCTAGAAGTAGTTACAGTAGTTACAGGAGTAACTGATCTGGGAGTAATTACATGAGATAGCGCAGGCTCTCCAACCCACCCTCTGAAAGACAGAGACTCCTGTGTTCAGGGAGGCACGTGAGGGGCCCTGCACCCCTCAGCTGCTCAGGCATCCCCTCCATGCGTGCAACCAGCCCAGCTACTTTCACACACTGTGTGTGTGCAAGATCCTTCCTTAGCTGCCTGCCACAGCTGCGAACTCCTCTGCATGCACCATGCAAAGCACAGGCAAGGGAACTTGGGCTCTTCTGCCTTTGGCCACAGACACCCTAGATATCCTGAGCATTAGGTACGAACCAACATTAATCGAGGTCTTTGCGTAGGAGAGTCCAATGAACAGCAACTGTGAAACACACACAGGGATGAGGCCGGGCTCCTGGGCCCAGACAGTACATTTCACTGACACATGAAAACAGCATCTGTTCCCGCAGCTGCTGTGTCCAGGGAGGCAGCATCTTCACACGACAGCATACACTGCACATGCAGCTGATGAGATCGGAAGCAGTGTGTCATTTGGGGGAAGCTACATATAATACAGGCAGCATCCTCATCCTGGAGAAATCCCCATGAGGCACAAACACTGAAGGCATGAGTAGCACATATCTCACCTAAGGCCTGAAAAGAAACTGTCCTGGTGCAGGCATTTCAAAGGCAACAGAAATGGCTAGCAATGTGCTAGGAAAACGACTGGTGGCCTGGATGGAAGGGACGTTCTGAAGACTCTCTAATTCGCCTATACCCAGGCAGAGCACACCCTTGTCACACGGTCAGATGAAGCCAACCAGTTACAGGACACATTCCTGGGGTGGGCAGAGCAGCCCCAAGACACCAGCACTGCAGCTGTGCCAAGGAGAGGGACTGACACAGAAGCTGCTCAGCAGAAGAAAGGAGCAGTGCCCTGGCAGCCAGGCAGGCCCCATGGA
Source organism: Lathamus discolor (assembly GCF_037157495.1). NCBI lineage: Eukaryota > Metazoa > Chordata > Aves > Psittaciformes > Psittacidae > Lathamus > Lathamus discolor. The sequence continues at coordinate 1,184,977 of NC_088909.1, read as the reverse complement.
ACATGTCAGGAGAGAAGGGAGACAGAAAACAGAATGCTGAACATCAGGAGCAGCACCAGGACACAGCAGGGACCTGCACTCTGAAAGAAACCCTCTCAAAAGCCTGGTCCTGGGACAGAAATGGGCATCTTAATACAAGGAACACTTAATCCAAGTTAAGTCAGTGAAGACTCTTTTCATCAACATGAGAGTCACTACTTCCTATTCTAGACAAGTAGTTAGAGCTGGTGTCGTAACACACCAGAGAGAGCAAATTAGTGTAACTACAGGAGCCTTCACTTGAAAAGTGTTATTACCATAACGAGGTATTAATATACATTTGTATTAAATCTCACCATGAAAAAGACTACTCTTGATTTTGCCGTGTTGTTCTACAGAGGAACTCTGAAGTGAAATATCAGAAAAATTAACACAAAACCACCCCAAAATGCCCCATGGTGCTGTGGTATTTTTAGAGTCCCTACATTAATCAGAGAACTGTACTTAGCAGAAACTTTGTACCTTGCCCGCACATGCACTAACACTCCTCTTTTGTCTAGAGCTTATCCAGGAAACTGCCTGCAGGGAAGAATTAGCCATCTGGAAAGTGTTCTTCTGATTTAATTACAAAATAGTCTTGGTCTCCCCAAAGGATGTTTCCATCCCTCTCTAGAGAACGCTTAATATGTTTTACTCCAGCTTTAAAAAAACCCCAGCCAAAACACCAAACTCCAAACAACCCCCCAACCATCCACAGGCTAAGCCTCTGCAAAAGCTGTAAGCCCAAGAGATTTTTTTTGTTGTTGTTAAGATGGGAAGGTTTCATTTGATGACAAATGATTAAATGTATTTTATAGCAGAAAACTGACATCACCCATACTAACTCGTGTCCTATTCCAAGTGCTCAAGTTTCCTATTTACCTACACCCAAACCCATCCTTTTGGTCCTTCCCCTTGAATTTCTGTGATTCATTCACATCTGTACATTCCTTGCAAGAAGAAAGAACAGTTGGATTCAGTGGAAGAGACATTGAACAGAACCACCACAGAAGCATCTCTGTCCTGCCCTCAAGAGCTCCATCGGTGAACGGTCCTTTTAAAGTGCATGTGTGAAGAAAAGGGATACTGGGAGTAGAGCCCCCTAAACTCCAGTGGGGACACGTCTCTCCCCATCATGAGAAAAGAGGAATAAAGTCTTCAGTAATTTTATCTGCTACCTTAAGCCATGTCTGCCCTTCTCGTGTCCCCACCTACACTGAATGCTTGGACCCCGCTCTGCAGGGAGCCAGTTATTCAGGGATGTGTGAGAAAGCCCCAGCCTCCAGAACACTCTAGTCTCAAGCTCATGAGCACACCCCTGGTCTCTATCCCATCTAGCCTGCTGCTGCTCCCTGAGGCACTGGAGCCCTCTTGATTCCCCAAGAGGAGCTGGTCAGCCACTCAACTGGAACAAATCCAGTCCTGCAGGGCAGAAAGCAGCCTTGCTGGTGAACCTGCCACAAAGTCTGTGCAATTTCTCCATCCGACGGTGAGGTTCACCTACAAGGGATGCCCTAGCTCACAGCCTCCAAGGGATCACTTCCCTGCATTAGAACGCCCTTCAATAGACAGCTTGACCTCCTGGGGAATGAAAGAGGGACGGAGCAGAGAGGGCCGCAGCTCCTCTGCCTGCACACTGTATCTTTGGAAGGCTGGGGCTGTCCAGCTGTGCTGACTGCTGGTCTCAGGCTGAGAGGGTTCCGCGTGAGAGCTCTGGGCTGCGCTGTTCCTATCTGTGTGGCTCTTCCTTTCAGCAGCTCTGTCAGACGGTTCTCTGGACCCCTGAGCTGTTCTTTCAGCTGTCTCTCTAGTAGGCAGCAACTGATCTGTGGGAGTGTAGTTAGCCTGAGAAGTGGAGTTGCCATTCACGCTCTGTAAACTGATTGATATACAGACATCGCCCACCTGCAGCCTGTGACAGGGCAAAGCAAAGAGCTGAGCAGTCCGCCCTGGGCTACAGGAGGACCAGCCCTGGCCATACACAAAGAAAGGATGCTCTGGGGGCACATCAATGCTCACTTTACTTTGCTGCTCCCCAACCACAAAATGGAGTGCAACTAGCCCAGGCCACTGGCTTTCCTGAATATCCACCACGGTGCTGGAGTCGATCTTCAGGCCCCCGCTCACCTCTGCACTGCGAACGAAGTCTTGAGTCTGCAGGTCCTCTACCCGCTTCAGCTCTCCTGTAGCCAGCTGGATGATGGCTCCTTTCATGAAATGAGAGGGCAAGTGTGAGGAGCTGGGTGTCTGCAGCTGGGCAGGATCCTTTTCCAGCAGGCTTCCTCGAGCCTGTGCATCCAAGCTCCGCCCCACCAGGGCTTCTGAAATGGAAGATCGGAGGGGCTCGGATCCAGCGGAAACCAGGACTGGCTTGCCGTTGGCTATCACCATTCCTTTGGTTAAGTGTCTTTGTCTAACCGGCTCTTCAGGGGACATTACATACGCACTCCTGGACTGGCTTTTCTCAGCAGCAGTCCTTTCCACTGTGGTCCTCAGCACATCTTTTGACTCCCCCTGCTGACCAGGAATATTATGGCAAAGGTTTAAAGGGCTCGGGTCATCTTTCCTCTGGGCGGCCAGAATATGATAATCCTGAGATGCCAACGCCCCCACCACCCTCTGAACCTCCAGATCAGCATCTGGGGTGCTTCTGTGAGCTGGCACAGAGTCCTCTGTTCCCACCGCCTGGTAACCTGAAAGGAACTGTCCATCAACCACACATCCTGCTGCAGCCCCTGGCAGGCAGTCTTCAGCTTTACTGCTGGCAGAGTCCACAGCCTCACTGGTCCTCCTCGAAACATTATGCTCCAGATGTCTCTGTCCACCATTGGCAGCAGCTACCTCTGAATTCAGCTGACTGTCTTGCTGAGGAGACTCTGGGCTTCTACCTGCTGCAGGTGTCTCATATGCTGAGTACCCTGGTGGGAGGCGGGACATCTGATAATAAACAGGAATTCTACCTGGTGCAGTATCTAACGGCTGGGTCCCAGCATGGTGCTGCATGTGCCCAGGAGAGACGGCAGAAGTGGATTTGCTGAAGGTGTGGGTAGGAGAGGTAGTCTGGGGAGAAGGAGTGGCTTCTTCCGTGAAGAGAGAGGCATATGGCACAAAGTGGGGGACATGAGAGGCGGTGAGGTTGGTGGAAGGAGACAAGAGCTGGCTAGGCAGGAAGCCAGAAGGGACAGCATAGGGCACTGTGTAATGCGAGCCGATGAACTGCAGGGACGTTGGGGTGATCTGTGCGTAGTGAACGGGAGGATAGGGCACCCCCGGGTGCTGGATGATGGGCGAGCTCACGTTGAAGGCAGGGGGCAGGGGGCTCACGTTCACCACGGAGTGCAGACCCGGCGGGGAGAAGGTAGCGGGCGGCGCTGCCACTTTGTAGAGCATCCCGTACTGGTCCACCGTCAGCCCCGCCACCGCTTCCGCGGCCTCTCCGGGGCCGTAGCGCAGCGCTGCCGGCACCGGCGCAGCCGTCCGGGCCCAACCCGCGCCCTCGCCCGAGGCGTCCCCCCCCCGTCCCACCTCGGTGCCAGCGCTGGCGGCGGGAAGGTCCCGCTTCTTTGGCGGGAGGCACTCCTGGCTCCGCTCGTGGCCCGCTCTCATGGCGCCCCGCGCTGTCCCGGCAGCCCCGGCCGCGGCGCTCGCTCATGGGGGCACCCGCAGGGGCTGCCACACGCCGGCTCCCGGATCCCCGCCGCCGGCCGCCGCCTCACCTGTGCCGGGAACAGAGGGAGCTGTGAGTCCCGGCCCTGCCCACGGGCGGCGCGACGGCCCCGAGCCCTGCCCCGGGGCCGCGGGAGCGGAGGGCGCCCGAGCCCGGTCAGCGGCCCCGCAGCGCCGCGCCCCGCCCCGCCGAGCCATCGGCGCCGCGGCCGCTCCCCGCGCGGCCCCGGGGCTCACCCGCCATGGCCCGGCTCCTCCTCCGCGGCCCTCATCAGCCCCGGCGCCGCCCGCGGCCGCCTCCGGACCGGCCCCTCCCAGCGCCGCGGCGCACGGCGATGACGCACCACCCCGCGCAAGGGAAGTGCCTCACCCCCCTCGGTCGGGGGCGACATGCCCACGGCGGCCGGGGCTGACGTCACGGGGCGGCCGCCGCGCCGGTTGCCATGGCAACTATCCCCCCCTCCCCCCCCCCCCCCCCCCCGCTGCGGGCGGGACCGGCAGCTGAGGCCGCGCGGCGCGGCCCCGCCTCCCGCCGGGGCGCGAATGGGGCTGCGGGGCCGCGCCGGGCACGCGCCGGCGCCCCGAGCGGTGAGGTCCGGGCAGCGCAGGGAGGAAAGAGGCGGGGGGGGGGGGGAAGGATGGCTCGGCGGCGGAAGGAGCCGCGCCGAGCGGCGCCGTGCCGGCAGCTGCAGAGCCCGCGGGGCAGCGGCGGGCCCCGCACAGGGACCCGGAACCCTGGTTGCGGGACGCGCGTCCCGCCCGGCCCCACCACGGGCACGCGCCTCGGGGAGGGCCGCCCCGCGCGTGACGTCATCACTGACTGCCACGGTGCAGACCTATCCCCACTCGCGAGAGCGCCACCGCGGATCCTTCCGCCGAGAAAAGTAGTGCGAGCGGCCACGCCCGCCCCGCCGGCGCCGGCCCCGTGCCGTGCCCGCGCTGTCCCCGCTGACGCCGCGCCGGGTTCCGGCCCTGCGGCCTCCAGGGGCCGGGAGGCAGAAGGGAGCGCGGCGGAGCGCGGATCCCTCCGCCTGCAGTAGCGGTGCTGCGGCCGCGCCGCCGCCATTTTGAATGCCTGGGTACGGCCGCAGCCGCTTCCTCCTGTGCTGGGACCGGCCCGGTGAGTGGGGCCACAGCTCGCCTCTCGCCGCTCGCCGCTCGCCGCTCGCCGGGTGCCCGCCGCCTCCGTGCTCCTCTCTTCCCCTTCCCCCGCTGCCGGCCGGGCCGCGCCTCTGCTGCCTCGGCCTGCGAGGTCCCGGCCGCCCGGGGCCCCCGTGTGCCGTCGGCTGCCTCTGCCCCCCGCCGGGCCCCGCCGCCGCGCCGCGGGCTTCGCTGCGGCGGAGGCTGCCTCGTGCCCTCCTGCCGCCTCCGCTGGCGAGGCCTGCCGTTGGCCCGGTGTCCAGGCCCGCTCGGACTCTGCCCCTGGCTCTGGGCCGGGCGGTGGCCTCCCGGGGCGCGGCGGAGCCTCGGCCGTACCCGCTGGAGCGGCGCTGCCGGCGGCTTCTCTCGCCTTTGGTGGGATTTGGGCCGTCTCCCGCAGCGCTTCTGGCCGGGGCAGGTGCGGATCCTGGAGCCCAGCGGCGCGGGGCGCGGCGCGACTTTGCCCGCGGTGCAGGAGGCCCCGGGCAGCAGCTTGGGGTTGTGCGTCCGTCCCTCCTTCGGTGTGCGAGGCCTTGTGCCGCCGGCAGTCGCGGCGGGACAGCCCGCGTCTGTAACGTAGTTGTTTTGCGCTTTGTTTTACGGTTGCGTGGATTTTGATGGAAGCGAAAACCCTGTGATCTCTGGCCACAGGCATTCGCAGTAAGCTGCAAAGACGGGTTTGCGTTAGTGGCAGGCTGCTGCTTGGGAATCCGTCTGTAAAGGGAGGTTCAAGTCCCTTCTTCAGGGTTCGTAGAGTTCTCTGTCCTCTTACCAGCTATAGAGAAATGGTAAGGTTTTTTTGCGGTAAGCATTGTTTTTAAAGTTTGCACATGTATTTACGGCAGATGGAACCGTTTTGTGGTTCATTATGTTGTAAGTGATGCTTAACAGTGTTAGTAATGCACTTTAGTTTTTGATGCTTAAAATGTTAAAGGAACAGCATAGAATACCAGTGGGACATGCCTTTGGAAGGGTGGCATTTCACATGTGTGACTAGAAAGCGGGTTTGGCCCATACTGCTTTAAACAAAGTAAAATGTAGGTGGTTTTCCCCCTGAATAGTACCCCTGGCATCTTAGATTTAAACTGGCAGAGATTTTTGTGTTGTTTTCTTTTTCTCTTGTTCTGCTCCTATGTGATAGTGCATAGAGGGGTTTCGTGCGCCTGTTCCTCTGCCCCCTTCTCTATATTACACTTGTTTTTTTTACTGTGTTTGCATGTCACATACTGTTGCCAAGTTCTTTCTTTTGCCTATTCATGTGCACTGTGGTATTTGGCACAGGATTTGAGAAGTTTGCTGGGGACCTGAGACCCCAGTGGAGCTGAGACATTTTGTGGGTTGTTTTTTGTGAGGGGTTCAGTGGGAAACCCTCAATTCTTCCACGATGGAAAAAGGAGAGGAACACTTCTAAATTCCTGTGAGTTGAGAAGGGGAAACTAAGTCTGTGGGAATGTTGGTGACCTGGACAGTGACATAAGTGTGCCCTCAGCAAGTTTGCTGATGACACCAAGCTGTGTGGTCCGGTTGATACGCTGGAGGGAAGGGATGCCATCCAGAGGGACCTCGACACGCTTGTGAGGTGGGCTGATGCCAACCTTATGAAGTTCAACCATGCCAAGTGCAAGGTCCTACATCTGGGTCGGAGCAATCCCAGGCACAGCTACAGACTGGGCAGAGAAGAGATTCAGAGCGGCCCTGCAGAGAAGGACTTGGGGGTGCTGGTCGATGAGAAAATGAACATGAGCCGGCTGCAGTGTGCGCTCGCAGCCCAGAAACCAACCGGATCCTGGGCTGCATCCAAAGGAGCGTGACCAGCAGGTCGAAGGAGGTGATCCTGCCCCTCTGCTCTGCTCTTGTGAGACCTCACCTGGAGCATTGTGTGCAGTTCTGGTGTCCTCAACATAGAAAGGACATGGAACTGCTGAACAAGTCCAAAGGAGGCCACGAGGATGATCAGGGGCTGGAGCACCTCCCGTATGAAGACAGGCTGAGGAAGTTGGGGCTGTTCAGCCTGGAGAAGAGAAGCTGCGTGGAGACCTCATAGCAGCCTTCCAGTCTCTGAAGGGGGCCTACAGGGATGCTGGGGAGGGACTCTTCATTAGGGCCTGTAGTGACAGAACAAGGGGTAATGGGTTAAACAGAGGAAGTTTAGACTGGATATAAGGAGGAAGTTCTTTACTGTGAGGGTGTTGAGGCACTGGAATGGGTTGCCCAGGGAGGTTGTGAGTGCTCCATCCCTGGCGGTGTTCAAGGCCAGGTTGGACAGATCCTTGGGTGACATGGTCTAGTGTGAGGTGTCCCTGCCCATGGCAGGGGGTTGGAACTTGATGATCTTAAGTTCCTTTCCAACGCTAACTATTTATGATTCTATGGTTGTGAAGGGATCCAGCTTTTCTCTCTCTAGTGTGTAAGATAACTTTCAGATTTCCTTGTTTTTTGACAAAAAAGGTTCTTCTTCCTCAGCGCTTTTCCTGTGACTGCTGATCTGATGTTTCTCCTAAAGGTGGTATGATACGAACAGAGGGGTCCTGCAGCACCCTTACTGCAGGGTCCCAGTGAGAGAGTAAGGGATACAAAAAGGTTCTGATTCTTGATAACTCCTTAGTATGCAGAGTTTTGCAGTGGCATCATTGTAGGCTACAAGATCAGTGAATTTGTCAGGCAATAGTGTGAGAAGGTTATAAACAGTAGCAAAGGAACTGAAATTGTCTGTTCTTGGGCATGCAAACAGTCTGCACTGGTTAGTATATTTCAAGTTTGGAAAGTTACCTTTCAAAGTGAAAGGGCTCTTAAAAATCTTAATGGCTTCTGAAGCTGATGGTACTCATTCAGTAAAGCTTCTGCCTCTTTGGTGTGAATATTTGTTTTTATTTTTGAGTTGGCAGTATATATAACTTCAGAAGATGTATTGTTTGGTTTAATTTATTTTTTAATCCCGAACTTGTTTGGGTTAAAGGTACCTTAAAGCTTGTGAAGTTCCAGCTCCCTGGCGTGGGCAGGGACACCTTCCAGTAGAGCAGGTTGCTCCAAGCCCTGTCCAGCCTGACCTTGAACACTGCCAGGTGCGGGGCAGCCACAGCTTCTCTGGGCACCCTGTGCCAGTGCCTCAGGACCCTCACGGTAAAAGCAAACTTTTCTGACCGAAAGTGGTATTATTTTATTCTAAATGATACTCCTCTATTCTCTGAGGAAGAGGGTCTGCTCTGCCTTGGCAGCAGTAGTTCTTCATTGGATGAGAGTTTTGGACTTAATAAGGGAATATGTGATGAGACTGTAACACGAATAACAGTTACAGTAATGTGAGTACAAGTGACTGCTAATATCACAAGTAGTAGTAGCAGCCTTTATTGGGTTTGGCAGAGGTGTTATAGATAAAATCTACAGTTGGAACTTTCTGGGGCATAGCTGGAGTTACCTGGTGTATTGTCAAGGTTATAGTAATGAATGTAAAAATGTGCCATCTAGTCTGGCAACCAGCATTATTCAAGGTAAAGAAAAGTGGGGGGTTTTGGTCACAAAGCCGTAGCCTTTTTTTAACCACAGATTAGTAGCTTAGTTTTAATTATTTGTTTGGTTTTTATTTTAAGTCTGCAGGAAAGTGAACAGGAAGTAAAATATCCAGATTCCTTTACAGATCAAAATAGTTAGGAAACTGGAAGCTGGTGAGAAATACAAGGGTAATGTAGGTCAGCAGTGATTGAAGTATAGAAACAAAAGCCAGGAAATCTGTAATTCTGATCGTAGCTGTCATGCTGATCAGCTGTGTGCATGTGCTAAATCTTACAGTGCTTCATTCACTAGCTTCTAAAGAAAGGGAAATAACTGTTTTCTTCTCTGGCAGCTTTTGAGGTTAATATTTGTAATGGTTGCAAGCTCAGTGAAGCACCTTTTGAAGGCATTTCAGGAGTTTGGTTTGGTGTATGGGTACTGCTGGGCAGGAATGGGAACCTCATCAGAAGTGTCTACCTTGATTCACTGACTGCTTTTATGGGGCTGCAGCCCCAGGAAGCCAAAGAGGAGAGGTCAGGCTGTGATCACTTTGTCAGGCTTGTAGGATCTGTTCGACGCAAAGATCTTTAAGAACAGCAGCATAATATCCTCTGTCACTGTCCTGGTTCTTGTCCCCCTCTCAGCCTCTGAGCAGCACAGTGGCTTGCCTCTTGTGCTATGTTTCTTGCGGTTTGACTGAAACTGGAAATTGGACCATCACTTCTTCTGAGACTGTTTTTTAGCTCTTCTTTTGTGGCTTTTTTTTTTTTTTTCCTTGCTTGACATGTCTTTTTGTTCCTCATGCTGTCTTTGTATAATGCAAAATGTGACACTGGTGCCTTTTGTTACCATACTGTAGTGTAAAGCTCCCTGCTGCCTTAATTTCTTTTTGATTTTCTGATGTTACTTGCTTTCTACTTTCTAGCTCTCTGTTGTATTAAATAGGTTTTTCTAAGAAAGACTATTTGTACTGCTTGAATGTTACGTGCTTCATTGCTTTTTCTCTCAACTCTTCTGTGTTGCTTTTGCCCTTCTTTGCCCTTCTTGGTAATGGTGGTGCTCCTTGCTTAGATATTTACTGTTTTCTATGTAAATATTGATAACACTAGACCATACACCACTACCTCTGCTTTTGTTCGCAGCTTTGTCTCTATCTCTAGTGTACCTTTGTGAGTTTACTGACAATGTATCTGTATTTTTATTTATTTATTTTTAATATCTGATAGAAGTGTGAAGCCCACTGATAGTCTGGAGTTGATTCCCTTGGTGTTTTGTAGTTAATCATGTCAGTTATTCCTTTCATGTAGTCTAGACATCATCTGCTGTTGTGTACAGGAGGCTTGATTCAGATACGCTGAAGTGAGTGGGGGCATTCTGCTACTGATTTCAGTTGGGAGTTGTCAGGCTTTAATTGCGTAACTTCCCAAATGCTGTTTCGCCTGAGGAATGTGATTACCTGTGCATGCACTGGGGTGGAGCCACTGAAGCTGTATAGTTCAGATGTATTTAAATGTACACTTCCGCAGTGTTGGGTTGCTCTCTAGGGGAACCGGATTCAGAAATACTATTTACAGGAAGAGCTATCATTGGGTGTCTTACTGAACTGAAAATTCAGACAATACTGCAAGCAGTGAAGCTCTTCTGTGAGTAATTCTGTGTGCTTTGAATGGGGTTTATGGTTTAGGCTAAATAATGAGTTTTAAAACATCTACTGATGTGATAGCTTGTTCTAAATGAGTTAACTTTTTCTTTTTTTCCTTTTTATTTCATTAATACGGGGGAAGAGTGATGGTTGGAGTTTTTGTGTATTTGGTTTTTTGTTGGTTGATTGGGTTTTTCTTAGACGTAAGCCAACAATCCTGAATAGTTCCCAGGGGAAAGATCTCAGCTTAGTTACATGTTTAAGGATAGTAAGTCACAGTGCAATTCCTGATAGAGGAATATGTTGAGGCTCATGTGTTTGGCTGAAGCACATGAGCATTTTATATGTGGGTTTTGGTAGTATTAGGTGCTTCTTGTAGATATAAAAAGTTATTTGGTGAACAATCATATTTGAATATGATTGTATTCAAAGACTATTAGTATAGTTCTATACTTAAATGACTTTGGCATAATGTCATTTTGAATAAAGTATTTTGACTTTGAAACAGAACGAGCTTAACAAGTAAAAGTCTGTAAAAGGGGAGAAATTAGTAGTTTAGGAACATAATTTAGATGAGAATTAAATGGTTTTAATACATTATGATTTTTGTTGCCTTGCTTATTTTCCTACCCCCCCCCCCCCCCCCGACTGTTTACTAGGAATGAGTTGCATAAAGAAAGAATGCCTTTTTTATTGGTTCAGGGGAAGAATTCAGGAATAGCAGAGGGAAGAGAATCATTGAGCTAATGCCTTTCATGCAATCCAGAGGTTACTTAAAAAGCTGGAATTCTTTTTTTAAGGAACTCTGACAGTAACCACTTACATTGAGTCTGGTAACTAACTCTTTCACAAGCTTTGATCTTGCTAGTAGGTTAGTCTAACGAGCAAGACCTTCAAAAAGAAAAGGGGGAAACAGACTTGATGAGGCAGAAGAATTCAGTCCTACCTGATACTGTTGGTATTAACTGGTGTTCAGGGGTCATCCCTGATGTCTAGAGCTTGCAGTTAGCAAACAAATGGCAGAGCGAAACTGCTGCTGGAAACAAAATGACAAAAGAGGTAACAGCTTTGAAAAATCGCCTTGTAATTTATGTTAATTTGCAAAGAATGAAAACATGTGCCTGTACTGGGGAAAAATGTTCACTAGTCCTGAAGAACAAGATCTGCTACTTTGAAGGAAGTTCTAAGCAGCATTTAGCCAGCTAAAGTTAAACTTCAGGTCTGCTATTACTGGATCATATGGTTGTCATTTCTCTGTTCATCATCTTGTGCAGTAAAATGCATTTGTATAGTATAGAGAAGTGTGTAAAATCTAATTCTTCGTGGCAGTTTGCTGTCTGATAGCTTTGTGGTTTTCACCTGAAGCTGACTTTTCTTAAGGTTTCACATGGTTCAGAGTGTGAAATTCAAAATCCTGTCTCGTTTCAAGACAAATAGTCAAAATTAGATGATCACTTAAGTGTTTTAATTCTTCTGAGCTCTGAATTGTTTAACCCTATTTATGTTTTGCTTGTGTAATTCCTTTGTATTGTTTTTGTTTTCACTCTCATCAGTAATCTGTTGTTTGTCCAGATGCCTGAGCTGCAGGTACAGGTGTGGTTTTTACTGAAGTGGTGGTTTCTGTCCCAGCAGTCCCTGGTGCCTGGGATTCCCCCAGTCCTCTGGTTATTTACTCAGTAGCCTTGTGTCTGTACCATCTTGATGCTTGTCACCTGATGTAGTCAGGGAGCTAAGAGCTGCAATTAAAGTTTTTTGTGGGCAACCTGTGGATCTTCAGGTGTATGTGTTGTGCGGATACCTCTAGTAGGAGTAGTAGAAAGCCATTCTGTGCGGTAACTGACTTTGTTTCACCAGGCTGCTGCTTGGGATAGTGCTGCAGTAACAGGAGCATTTAACTGTTACGCCTGCAGAATCCCAGGGAGGTTGGTATTACCTGTGCTGTATAAATGGGAACTGAGTCCATGTGGCACTTGTAAGAGAACTGATTTCTTGGTGGTTATGTGGAAGCTGTATCTGACTGTCTTTCAAATGTGACAAAATTCCCAAGAGATCCTGCATAAACAAAGAATTACTTTATATCTGTTTGAAAAGTTCTTGGGGGGGGTGTTATGTTCCTAAGCAAACTTCTTGATCTATTTTCCTATCCTTATTCTTCTTTCCAACTGGTCTTCATAATTCATTTGTCAGTACCTTAGCATGGATGAGATGCTTTTTTTTTTTTTTTAATGTTCTGGTGACACCTAAAGACCATGTACCTGGGTAGGACTCTGTTTTGTTGCCCAGTATAGGAATACGATATGTAATAGAGACATATGCTACAAGTCTGACTGATAACCAGTGTGTGAAGAAAACAAATGTATAGGGAAAAAAAAAATCCACGTTATTTACATCAGTGCTTTATATGGAAAAACTCATGTTGAAATCTGATGAATACTCTTGAACTGAAATGTCACAAGAACAGCTCTTGGAAAAAATAGGTAAAATTAGTAGTAAATTGCCAATAGGAAGTGAAGTTCACAATATCTCTGAAGGAGCACAGAGCTGTTCAAGTTTTAAATCTGGTATGTAACTATCTTAATGAGTGCTTTGTTTACAAGAGTAGGTGGTAGTTTGTGTGATACAGTTTTTTAAAAGGACTCCAGGAGAGGCCCAGCAACTGCATGGTTCTTGACAAGTCCTTAGAACATGGGTGAAGGTTGTCAAGATTATAAATACTTGGGTTTTGGGGTGTTTTTTGTTTCAGAAATCTTGACAGAGCCTCTAACCAAAGGTTTTTATAGCATGTTTTTTCACTAGAGTTCTCATTGTAAATTAGTAAGTAGCTAGGGAAGAAAGAAAAGTGTCCAGCCAATGGCATAAAATGTCTGTTTTCATAGTAGGAGGTGGTTATTGAGAGGTACGCTGTGAACCTGTGCCAGTCAGCGTGTTCCTAAAGCGCTCTGAGGGAGTGAGTAGTGAGGTGATAGTTTCATTCAAAAGCTGTGGAAGGATTTTGTGATACTAAGGAAATACGCAGTAAGATGGTAAAATGTATTTGTTGTCAATAAATGCAAAGCAATGCCTATACTGAAAAGACATTACTGTTAAAATAAATGCATGGTGAAAGGCTCTCAGTTGTCACTCAAGCCCATGGTCTTAAAGCTATCTGTAAGATCTTTATTAGAAATGTCAGTTCCCCAGCAGCCAAACAGGCTGAGTGAGTTTAAACACTTTTAACTTTCTAAGTGCAGAGAAAAGAAAAATCTTTGTGGACTCTTAGTGCACCCATTACTTGAATATTTTTTTTATAGGTCTACTCTTTTCCAGTGGAATTCTGAGAGGTACAAAGCAATATGAAGGAATTGTGCAATGGCTCCTTACAGGAAGAGATTAGAATAAGGCTCTAATGCCTAGAAAGGGAGGTGGCTAAGGGGTAGATACAATTGAAGGCTGTAAAATCACAGATGACCTAAAATAAATTAATAGGTGATGAGTATTTTATATAGATCGGCATGAAACTGTTCATATGGGAAGAATTCAAATGTATGTTTTTTAATTAATCATTCTGCTTTTTTAAAAACTAAAAAAGAACAGAATGGGGAGTTGCAGCAAAAGGATGGAAGTTTGGAATGCTGGAAAATAAATCATAGTTTTGTCTTTTGTCCTTTGTATTGTCCTCAGAGCAGCTGTGATTTGTTGTGTCAGGTAGGAAGTGTGTGTGAGATAGGATTGGTCTTGGGAAGTAGTTTTGATTGGACTATATATGTAGTAACTGCATGGTGGTGTCTTACGCAGGCGAAACCAGGAGGTAGCCTCATAACTTGGCTGTCATGATTATGAGTCTTACTCTTTAATTCTTTGGTTTCCAAAATGCTGGTTTCTGCTTGCTTTCCTGTGGTTGTGGTTACAAGCTGGCTTGCTAATTGTTTATTTATGCAAGGGCATTCGTAAATATAGACTCTTCCTTTTGTTGAGTGGCTGGATGATGTTTGGGTGAAGTCATACTGGATTTTTGGTGTTTATTTTCATTTTACCTGTGCACTTGGTGAGGTGGGAAGTCCTGCCTGAGAACCGTTGAAGGATGCAAAATAAATGTTCATAAAAAGCTGCATGGTAACTTCATTCAATGTAGTTTTCCCATTTACTAAAACTATTCAATCAGTCTGTCCTTTCTGTTATCCAGTGCCAAACTTTACCTCCTGAAGCCCTCTGTGGGCATACCTACAGCATGTTTTGATCCAATGGCAAGGAAAGCAGTGTGATTGCACAAGTCCCAGGCTGAAGGTATCGGTGTTCAGCAGTTTACAAGCTCTTCAAATACAGAGTGGGAGCAGAAGGACTTGTGATATCAAGGCAAGTTGCTGCCGAACTTCAGTTTGTTTGCAGACTATGTGTTAGTGTTTCAGAAGTTTCCAAAGAATTCTTTCTTTAAAATAAGAAAGTCAGTTATGATTTTAACTTGTAATAACCACTGCCTATCTTCTCAGGAACATTAAAGTTCTAGATCAGTTAAGCTTAGTGCAGACCCATGACATAAGTGTGGTTTACTGCTGGAGGTAACACTTCCTGTCTTTCTCACTCCCCTTTGAGTCTCCCAAAGCTGTGTCCATGCTGCTGCCTTCGTGTATGCACAAGCCAAACTGATGGGTCTCGAGTCTACTCTGGGAGGAAAGCAGAAAGCTGGTGTTTGGGTGTCCAGGTTGCCTCATGTGATGCACTGTCCCAGGAATGCCATTGTTAGGGCAAGGGGAGGGCTGGAACAACTTCTTCCAGCATGAGCCTGCTGTTGTGGTTTAAACAAAAGTCGTCGATAAATCACACAGTCGCTCACTCACTCTCCCCTCTTCTTGCCCTCCCCCTGCTCCCGGAGGGACGGAGAGGAGAATCGAAAAGAATGCAACTCCCATGGGTTGAGATAAGAACGGTTTAGTAACTGAGGTATAACGCAAATCACTGCTGCTACCACCAATAATAATAATGATAAAGGAAATAACAAGTGGAAAGAATACAACACCTCAGCACCAGCTGACCGATAACTCCCCCAACCCATCCCACAGAGCACCAACCGATACCTCATCCAACCCTGCAGTCCCTAGCCCTTCCTGGTCACTCTCCGTTACATCCTGGGCATGACGTGCTGTGGTATGGAATACCTCTTTGGCTAGCTTGGGTCAGGTGTCCTGTCTCTGCTTCCTCCCGGCCTCCCCTCGTCCCCGGCAGAGTGTGAGACTCATGAAGGCCTTAGCCAGAATAAACATTACTTAGCAACGATTAAAAGCAATCAGTGTTATCAGCTCTCTGCCCAGGCTGGAAGTCAAAACGCAGAGCTTGCACCAGTTACTAAGAAGGGGAAAAACGGCTGCTGGTAAACCCAGGACAGTATCCACCCCTTATTCCATACCATTCACGCCATGCTCAGATCCCACATTTTCAATATACCATCACTCTTATCTCAGTACGCTCTTAGTGCATGGACCAGTCCCTGTAAAGCTGCTGAGTCCGTCTGGTGCATGATGTCAGGCTCCATCTCTTGTAACAGTCTCTCAGAGCAAGAGAGGCTGTGTGCAGTGTTCACACCCGTGAATAACCTGGGCAATAGTGTCCATTGCTAAGTCCACCCCTCGATCATGAGTCCATCTCTATGTTGTATCTCTGCCCTGATGGCCTGAAGTGCCATGGGCTGACCAGGCTCAAAATAATTCACTGTCCTCTTCAGCAGTTTCTGCAGCTTGTCCCTGGGGACTCCATACAGCTGCCTTCTATCTCCGATGCTTCCAAAGCACTGGAGCATGGACCAGATACTGGCTCATACTGTCCCACACACCCTGCTACTCATGACTGTCCAGCCTTGGGGAAGATCTCTTGGTCCTCCCATATTGTCGTCTAACCCTAGACAAGACCCAAACCTGACTGCTTAACTTCTGAGATCAGACAAAATGGCCGTGGGTAGAACACACTGTGTGTGTGTGCCAGCATGCTGATCCCCGTCACAATCAGCAGGCAGGTCCCAAGGGTACCCGAAGGCCATTCAGACCCTTGAGAACTCTCCAATAATGCTGCTGTACTTGTCCCTGGGGCTGGTGCAGCTGCCGTGCTTGCCGGCTCTCCCACCACCAGCTTCTCTTTCCCTGAGTGCAGCTCTTCCTGCTCTGCCTTGCTGGGAAATGCTGCGTGGACTCCTGCGTCCTCCTGGGGCTCGGCGGGCGGCTGCCGGGGGACGCTCTCTCGGCCGTTGCGGGGCTCGGCTCCTCTGCGAGGCTCTGCTCCTCCGCCGCCTGCTCCTACTGCTCAGCAGCCGCCTTCCTCCCGGCCTCCTGCCCCGCTCCTGCTGCCGCCTGGTCCCCGGGGCTGCTCTCCTGGGCCACTTTGGCTGCTGCTGGCTCCTGGGGCCGCTCCCCCTTGGCTCCCCGCAGCCTCATGAAGACGGAGGTGAGGACAAGGGCCAGGACAGTGAAGAGCAGCGGGACAGCCGGGTACAAGTCCATGGCCACGTCCATCCTGCCCTGCTACCGGAGCCCGCCCGTATTACAAGTCATTGCCATAAAGCACAGTGAAACCAGAACCTTAGCCCAAGCCCCCCACCTGATAAACAGTAACACAGGGAATACCGGCTCTAAGTAATGTACAGCATTACTAATGCTTTACATTACTAAGTAATGTACACTCAAAACACAGAGCTTGTACCAGCTACTAAGAAGGAGAAAAATGGCTACTGGTAAACCCAGGACACCTGCGTATGGGTGATCTAAGTGATTGTGGAAATATTGCCCATAGACTGCAGAGAAATATTCCTGCGGTAGTGCTTTTATTTATTTTTTTTTTTACTTCTTCACAATTTTCCACAAGAGTGTGGCTTATTGAAATCAGTTTAGAACTGTGTGATTTGTGTGTGTACTAGGTGAGTCTAGGGTAAAAGTTAGGGGCTTTAAGCACACTGTTGACAATCAGGAAAGAGATTTTTGGGTTCATGGTACTGTTATGTAAAGAACACAAGCTGAGCACTTTGTAGCAATTTGAACCCCAAACTGAGTGTTACCAATTATAAGGAAAATAATAGTGTCCAAAATAGTAGACATTTTATGCAAGCTAATCAATGGCACATCTACCTCTTAACTGCCGGGTGCAGCATTTTGCTTCTCTCCCCCTTCAGAAAGGACATGGGGAAAGTGTAGAACGCGCAGGCAAGACAACAAAAGAAATCAGTTATGGAAGGGTTTAGATGTGAGGCTTTGTATTTTGGACTGGGGGGGGATGAGGGAAGGATGACAAATGGAAATGTGTAGAGTAATCGGGAGCATCAGTGGAAACAAGCAGTTGGCAATGCAGAGCAGAAGTAGCTGTGTCTCCATATGTCGTGCAGGGGAGCTGTGTGAAACTCAGGTTATGTCCTGCAGAATATTTTTGATTCCATCTGTTTACCTGGGCTCCAAATAAAACCAGAGTGTTTTTTATTTCTGGCTTTGAAAGTTTTTGGGCCACAAATGGTTGAAGACTCTAAGAGAACTGTGAGGAATTGCTGCTGCACGCTTGCTCTGTTCGTGCTTTCTTCCCTGGGCATCTGCTGTTGTCAGGAAGGGGGTATTGGACAGGGTGGAGCTTTGATCAGGCCTGGTATGCTATTTCTGATCTACTTTCTGCTGCCTTTGATTGCCCAGTTAGAGCAGTGAAGGGTTGGCAGGTCATGATACAGGCCGGACAGAGGAGAGATTCAGTGCAGCCCTGCAAAGAAGGACCTGGGGGTGTTGGTGAGAAACTTAACATGAGCCAGCTTCGGTGTGTGCTTACCCAGGAAAGCCAGTCGTGTCTGGGCTGCATCAAAAGGAGCATGACCAGCAGGTCGAAGGAGGTGATCCTGCCCCTCTACTCTGCTCTTGTGAGACCTCACCTGGAGCATTGTGTGCAGTTCTGGTGTCCTCAGCATAAAAAGGACATGGAGCTGCTGGAACAAGTCCAGAGGCCACGAGGATGATCAGGGGCTGGAGCACCTCCTGTATGAAGACAGGCTGAGGAAGTTGGGGCTGTTCAGCCTGGAGAAGAGAAGGCTGCGTGGGGACCTCATAGCAGCCTTCCAGTCTCTGAAGGGGGCCTATAGGGATGCTGGGGAGGGACTCTTCATTAGGGACTGTAGTGACAGGACAAGGGGTAATGAGTTAAACAGGGGAAGTTTAGATTGGATCTAAGGAGGAAGTTCTTTACTGTGAGGGTGTTGAGGCACTGGAATGGGTTGCCCAGGGAGGTTGTGAGTGCTCCATCCCTGGCAGTGTTCAAGGCCAGGTTGGACAGAGCCTTGGGTGACATGGTCTAGTGTGTGGTTTCCCTTCCCATGGCAGGGGGTTGGAGCTAGATGATCTTAAGGTAATTTCCAGTCCTAACTGTTCTGTGTTCTTCATGTAGTGAGGTGTCAACTTGAATTAGTTGCGGATTGCTTTTATAGGAAATTGAGACCACTTCCAATATGACTATTCAGAACAGAAACATGAGCTTAAGCAGATGTTATATGGATTCATAGAATTTGAAAGGGGGTTGTATCCTGCCTTACTGCATCTTGAAGAGTAAAGACTCCATGTAACTGAAGGCTTCTCCATGTGTGTGTAGATACGATTCTGTGTGAAGATCTTGTCAGTGTATGAACTTTACAAGCTGCTTGAAAAGAGCATGACTGACACAAAGAAAGACCTTATTTATGCCATGTTCAGATTCTTTTCTGGAGCTGGATTTCATACTTCTCTGTGGCCATTTCTGTGATGCTTGTTAGTGCAACATCTGAATACAAAATAAGCATTAATTTATTTGTATCACAGTAGTGTGAGGAGGAATTGCAAGTTCACATGGGGAGCAAGGCAAGGCTAAGGATTAATGTGTCCAGTGATGTTGATCCTACATGTCAGCATTTTTGGGGCAGTTTCCTTATGCAGAGGGAGCATCTCCACTCTTCTGTTTTCAAAATGGAATGCTTTGTGTTTCTGTAAATTTTTAGGTATGAAGATGGGGAACTGGAATATGAGCATGGAAACATGGTTTGACTGAAGAGACTTGGTGTTATGTATGAATTCTGTAGGAGGCCATATTTATAATCCAGACCTATAGAGCTGCATTCAGCTGTCTTATGGCGAGGTCGCCTTTAGACACTGGATGTGCATCTCTGCTTTTATGCTGCAAACAAGTCCCCTGCTACCTCTGTATGCTTCCCAGTATGTCTGTTCTGTGGTGTCATGCAAGCCAGTTAGTGCAGCATCCAAATGTACTTCTTTCTCTGATATGGCAGTGCTTGAAATATGACATACTGTCACTGGGAAGATGGTGACCTAGACAAAACCTGTAGCAATTGTCATGGCAACATTTTGCAAGTTGATGTGACATTACCTGTTATCAGAATGGCTTAGTTATATTCACAATGTAGTGTGGGTGGAAGGAGACTGTAGACAGGCTTGCACAGCCTGATCTCCCAGAAAGCAGAAAGTCAGCTTTGGTGAGATTAAACTAAAAGTGAGCTGTTGAACGTGATTCTGAAGTTTGGCTTTTGTTTGAGAAAAATTCTCCTCATGAGGGACACTCAGAAGGATGAATTGTTCTCTCGGTCAAATGGTTGAATCAGTATTCCGTCTGGCGAAGTGAAACTACTTCGATTTCATTTAGAAGACCCTTTTCTTGCACTCTTTCATACCAGTGCCACCAGATGATAATGCAACTGGCTTTTTTTTAATTTTTTTTCAGAACGGATTATTCTGTTTAGTGTGTAACATGGATGGTGTGAACTTGATTGATTGATTTTCAAAAGAAGATTCTCTGGAATACCCACACAGTTAGCATTGTTCTTCCATCTGCTTTTTCTGTTGATTTCCTTTAAAAAGCAAGTATATGGCACAAGTTTGCAGGTTATTTGAAGCACTTCTGTGAAATGTTGTGCAAGCTCTTAAATGCATTGCTTTTCGTACAGGATTTCTGTCCTAAGTTGTCATGATTTTAGTATCAACTGTCTTTGAAGCCTGACTTTTCTGGAAAGAGGCAGATGATGGGAATATGAGAGCATACCTTGCAGAGTGTTATTTCTGCCAGTTTCAGTCATGTAGTGTTCAACCTGACAGCACAAAGCATGGCAATTCCTGTTTCTAATATTCTGGAAAAGCAAATGTGAGGTATAGTGAATTCCTCTGGGTTTCAAGTTTACTTTTAACTGCGTTACTGAAACAGTCTGCATTTTCTTAAATCTTCTGTGTATATGATTTTAGGGTAAGAAAGAAGAAAAAAATATGCCAAAATATGAGACCATTACAAAGCCTTTAGGTGCAGTACAAAGTTTACAAATCTCTTTCTTTTCCTAGAGGATGCCAGCCCCCATCAGACTGCGGGAGTTGATCCGGACCATCCGGACAGCAAGAACCCAGGCAGAAGAGCGTGAGATGATCCAAAAAGAATGTGCTGCTATCCGGTCATCCTTCCGAGAGGAAGATAACACATACCGATGCAGAAATGTGGCAAAGCTGCTGTACATGCACATGCTAGGATACCCTGCACATTTTGGACAGGTAGGTCAGGGTTCCGTGCTTACTGTGCTATAAGCGTATGCCAGTCTGTTTTGTGTATTTTGGGCACGTTGGCTTGTTTAGAGCATTCCCAGCTGCAGTTTTACTGTCTGCTCTTTGGGATGTTCTGAGGTCTATCTTCATATATATTCTGATCCTACATTGATTAATTTTGACTTTCAGTGAGGTCTGCTGTTTGGAAAGTTACGTATTTTGTTATGAAACTTAGGGTTAGTCAGCTTTTGCCATAGCGTATCCTCCTCACCACCCATGTTTCTGTGGAGCAGTAGTTCTTGAACCACAGTCCAGTACACATGGATATTTTTAGATGGGTTCAAAGCAGCACTTTGTGTGAGAACATCTTTCTCTGATGGAAAATGCCAGATGCTTCAAAGAAGGTTCTATACCCTTTTCTTCCTGTATCAGTCTATTCTAGGCAGGTAAGAGCTGGTCTGTTCCCAGCAATAGGGAATTGGTGTTCCTTAGCCCGTGTCAGTGAGGTAACTTGGAGAATGCTCATATGAGTTTTCCGTCTCTTGGCTTATTTTTGGCACACTGGTTTTGACACAGGTAGATTGTGGAAAAGGGAGACAAGAAGAGGAGAGTTCTTGATCTGCAAGATGTTCTTCAGGTTGAGCTTTTCTTAGTCTTTGATGTATAGTCTGTTTTGCTTAGAAGTCAGTAAGTGTCCTGTTAGCAATAATCTAACCTAGGCCTTCCATAAAGCTAAAGTCAGATTGTTGTATTCCTTAAAGTAGCTTCATGTCTTGGGAGTCTTTCCATTCAGGGTTGGATTTATCAATCCTGGCATTTTACTAAGACAGTAAACTCAATCCACTGATACCAAATTCCAAATAGTCTTGGTGTTAGGGAGTGAGTCTGGGCTGTGCTGTTGCATATAAAGTGTGTAATCTTCTACCTCATTGGATTATTCACTCAGGATAATGACTTACTGAGTAAGAGCAGATGAATTTGTGTATTATCCTGTTGTTAACACCTCATGTAGCCAGGCTTCCTGGTCGAAGTGAGAAACTTCCTGTCACAAAAGTGAAGGCTAAGTATGTAATAGCTGCAAGAAGAATGAACAGTATTTACAGATAAGTGTCATCTAGAATTTCTGCATTAAAACTATGTTAGGAACGTGTTTAAATTTTGTTGGGATTATTTTGCTTGAGTATTTAATCCTGTATATGGAAGATCAGACCAGCTTCTGCTTTGGTCAGTAATGGTGAATTACCTCTTCACTCTCAGTGGAAGAGAATAAACCAGACTATTCACTATCTGTTATTGCCAGTGTGGCTACATCTCAAACAGAAGCATCAGTGCTGACTATTTTGGGAACAGACTACTTCATTTGATGGCCTTGTTCTCATGTAGTTTATCAGGTGCACTTTCAGGAAGGTGTAGGGCCCAAGGCTGAGATGAGATTTTAACAAGTATTATTAAAGTAAGTTGAACACCTCTATATGTCCTCAATGCTTATATCTGGAAGGATTATTTCAAAGTGCTGATTTGTGTAGGTGGAGTATAATTTGCATGAGTTGAGGATTTGCTGAAGATGCTTGCAGTTCCAGCAGTGGAATGTTGTAGATAGACAGTTCAACACTGTAGACAGGAGGTTTCTGAGAGGGACAGGATAAATACGCAGCAAATTTGTTTTGGTAAAAAACAGGAGAGGGCCACAGGCTGTGTTAGACAGCCTCTCTTAAAGGTGTAAGCAGAGCTGACTTCAGCTAAGAGTGTGGATGATGCAACCAGTAATAAAAGAGAATTTAGAGAAGGTGTTAGCATTAGTGAATGGTTGATCTGCTTCTTTCCACATCAGGGATCCTCCGCTTTGACCCAGGACATGTTGTACAAAAATAGGAGCATGAGCACTGCATTTAACCAGTGCATGCCAAAGTGCCCTGGACTGCAGGCTCTCTTGAGCATGAGCAAAGGCCATTTGTGCAAGCTTAGAATTGTCAGGCAGTCTGGGAAAATCATGAAATGACTTTATTAGTGTTGTTATTATTTCTACTTGCAAAAAAAAATCCACTTGGAAGAGTGGCTGTGTCAGTAAAAACTTGGGTAAGCTGTAGTCTGGCTATATACAGCTTTATTAGTGTATCTGTTACAGTACTGATGTAGCAGATTTTAATTGTTCCCTTGAATGGAACGGATATAATGGTATCAAGATTTCTTCCACTAGTTAGACGTAGTAAGAGCTTCAGCTGATAATGCTTCTTATATTTCATGCACAGTATCACTGTGCATGAAGCTAGTTTGCACGTATTTGTATACAAGTGAAACAAGAACTCACCAGCCTTTCATGTGGTAAATGTCAATTATATCTTTCAAATTCAAAAGTACTAGAAATATATCTATATATACTATATATATAATATACTAGAAATGTATCTGTTGCAGTCATTAGTTTCCTTCTGCTTTTTCTTAGACGTTTGTCTTCTGCCTTTGGCTCTTTCATTGTAGCTTAGGTGTCATCAATTCTACACTGTATTTTTGCAGAGGATTGTGTAAGAAAGTGTCTTGTAAATGTGGGTAGGAAAATTGGTTTAGAGGTGAGTTATTCTCTCACAAAAAGGTAACTTTAAGATCATTTTCCACTGAAAGGATAGAAGGTCAGTATCTAGTGTTCTCTACCTTTTCCCTGGTTGATCTTGCCCATTGTTGAAATTCAGTCATGCATGTGGATGACTGATACTATTGTTCACAAATGTTTCTTTATTCTGTATTTCCAGCTACCTCAAACCTAGCCAACTAAACTCTCTTTCAGGTCTTTTTTGTGGGTTTTTTTTTGACCTGTTTGTCAGCTTGCACTAGCTGACATAAGTGACATGGTGACTAGCTGACAGTGACAACTTCTTGGATAGTTGAGTTTTATGTTCTGATGCCACGTAGCTTTGAGCTGCAGTTCAGTTTCTCTACCAGTATCATGTACAACTTTACCTTCCCGATGTGTGTGTGCTTCTTGCATCTCCCCTGTGTCTGTTGCCCTCTTCAAGCTTCCCTATAGGTAGGGACCATGAAAAGCTTTTCATGACACCCTGTATTTCTGCTTGTGCATGCCCTTGTGCTTCCTTTACAATGATCTGCTGCAAGCTCTGTGTGACCCCTCCTTCAGCCTACTGTGTACAGTGCCTTGCAGCCCCAGCTAATTTGTAAAACAGACTTGCAGGATATGTTTGTGAGGCATAGGGCTCTTACCAGCTTCGAGAAGCCCTTTCTGCTGCTTCCTGTCTAGAATGTAGATATTGATTATGCTCAGTTTTCTGTTAGAGAAAAACATTTTAGTGTGCAGTAATGTGGCTAATTTCTTTTTGCAGTAAGAAACTGTTAAATTGAAAAATGGGTTACTAATTACATTTTTAATCAGCTGAGTGCAAGTGGCAACTATGCTTGTTATCTTAGGGATCTCCTTCATGCTGTTGAACATAGTTGACATTTCTACATTGTTAAAGGGAAGCTTGTGGTGGCTACAGTGTATATGATTTTAGTCAGACTTCTGGGGTTCAAATAGAGATTACAGAGCAGTGCAAAAACTTCGCTATCTCTGACTGTATTCTGGTTTACCGGGCTAGCAAGTTAGTTACAGATTATAACAAGCAAAATCTGATTTTAGAATCATAGAATCCCACCCTCGTTTGTGTTGAAAGGGACCTTAAAGCTCATCCAGTTCCAACCCCCTGCCACAGTCAGGGACACCTTCCGCTAGAGCAGCTTGCTCCAAGCCCTGTCCAACCTGGCCTTGAACACTGCCAGGGATGGGGCAGCCACAGCTTCTCTGGGCACCCTGTGCCAGTGTCTCACCACCCTCACAGGGAAGAACTTCTTAGTATCTACTCTAAATCTACCCTCTGTTTACCTTTTAAAGCCATTACCCCTTGCCCTATCACTACATGCCCGTGTTTGACAACTTGGAGAACACTGATCCTCTCTCGGATAGGTAGATGAACCCATTTAAGCCCAGTTCAGAAATTTCCAGTGCAGATCAAACGTGATGCATAATAGAGACTTCCAGATCTTTGCTTTTTTAATAATGGATTTCTTGTTTCTATAAATATGTTATCTTTTGCTTTCGTGATCAGACATAAACACACGTATCTGGTACATCTGAGGTCAGTCATGAAAGGCCAGCGGTGTTTGGCTACTTCAGGATGCAGGAGCTGCTAATGACTTTCCTGCTGGCTTGCTGGGAGCTTTGGGTCATTTAACTCTTCTTTGTTTTCCACATTACCAAAATGGGAATAAAATATGCTTTTAAAAATGCATTCTGACACATAAATGAGTACACATCAAAATTGAAACTGTTTCTCCTCTGCCTAAGTAGTAGTTTAAGCTAATTCTGTCTTTTTTTTTTCTTCTTTTTTTTTTTTTCCTTTTCTTTTTTTCCAGTTGGAGTGCCTCAAGCTCATTGCCTCTCAGAAATTCACAGACAAGCGCATTGGGTACTTAGGTGCCATGTTGCTGCTGGATGAGAGACAGGATGTCCATCTTCTTATGACCAATTGCATCAAGAAGTAAGGGTACCACCTCTCTCTCCATCAACACATGCTTTGAGGTTTCAGGATCTGAAAGCACACTTCTAACAATGATATTTTGACTACTTTAGGTATTTTCCCCTGTGTTAAAAAACTGGTATCTTCAGTTTGCTATATGCTGTTAACCATACAAGACTGTTCCAATGTTGTATTGTATTGGATGATCCTGTCTAGCTTCCTTAGAGGGAAGAGAGTATAAAATTGCGTTGGTCCCCAAGAGATGTATGTGGCAAACAGCACTTCGTGGAACAACTGTTGCAGAATTGTAGTGCGTGTTTCTGGAGGCTATGTTAAGATAAATAAAATCCAGAAAAGTAAATGACCACAGTAAGCTGCTGGGCCAGTGCAGAAGACCTCTAAGTGTCGCAAAGAACTCTCTTCCATTTCTGTAAATTAGTTATCTCCCAGCGTGCAGTAGAAAGGAGCCAGGGGAACGTAATGCAGCATCAGTAAAGGTCCATGCACCTTCTAAATACGATTGAATCAGGATGTTCTTAAAACTTTGTGGTCTGGACTCACCATCAGATGTCACGAAGTCATATATATTGCTGCAGCCATGTTGGCCTGGTTTGTTTACTTGACTTCTGCTGACGAACTCTGAAGAGTTGTCTGACTTTAAGGATCAAGTCACTGTGTCCTGCTTTTTTTTTAAGGTTGGCCTAATGGTCCTGATGGATAGTTTTCCTTGGAAGCAAGGATGGCAACTTGGAATTTGGTATCTGTTCGGCATTGTGCTAAAATCAGACAGGAGAGGATGGGACATAACTTCTTTTTTTTTTACTCTTTTTTTCTCTTAGCAGAATGCTGTTTACCTGAAACTGTTTTACATTATAGTTTAGTAGATGATTAGTGCATTTCCCATAACACTCCTTTTCAAGATGGATGGGAGGAAGAGTGGAGTAGCTGGGTTCTGGTTGATTTATCCAGAGACTTGGTTGGTTAGTGTGGTGTCTGTTTTTATTATTATTTACTTTTAGAACATAAGCCTCCCAGATATTAGCAAGTGAAGTACTGATCTTCAGTTGGGCTGCAGCCTTGAAGTGCTTGGAAAGAAACTTGAGAAAACTGCAGGCCTGAGGATCTGCTAACTTTGGACTTGTTGTCCAGGAGAGAAGAGACATTTGGATTTTTCATTGAAATGAAAAAGATTCAAGGATTTTTCATTGAAATGTCATACCTGTAAGGCTTTTCCATTACAACCAGGCTGTTAGGTTAAGACTTCTCTTGATTATTTATTTTAAAATGAATTCGTGTGGTAAGCGTTTAGATTTTGAACTGGAAATGGGTCAGACTGAAGCTGAGCAAAATGGGTGGGCAGCTTCCCACCACCTCAGTGGGTTGTTTATTGCTTTCTTCTTTGGCTTCTGCATCTACCACTTTGTCTTGCTTTTATCTAGACATTAAAGCATTTGATTTATGGCATTATCTTTCATTATTTAGAACAAGACCTAGATTTTTGGTAGAAAAAAGTAAGCACACGCTTGCTATACACACAGCTTTATATAGCTGCTAAAAATCTGTTAAAGGAAGGAAACGACCCATTTAGTGGCATGTACTGTCTGCACTTTTGTCTGCATGTTGCCATAATTGCTTGGTGTTACAACCAGAATACTTTCTTTGGATTTTCTACATGCTGTGAGCATTTGGTTGCATAGCACTCACTTCCCCAGCTCTCCCATCATGTAGTCTGTAGCTCCCCTTGCTCCCAAACCAGGAATCATACTTCTTACTTTCTTCAGCACTGATCCTGGATACTGTGGCAACAAATATACCAAATAGTCGGATGGAAAAGTAGTATAGAAATCAGTTTGAAAAGGCTGTTGGGATTGCCATGTGAAAGCTGTATTGTCTTGTGCTTGGTCTGACATTGGTAGCCGGCCTTAAGAATGGCACCTACTGTGAGGTGGTTTAACTTCTCATTGACTGCTTTGCAACTTTCTTAGACATAGGAATGTTCAGGATTGCTAAACAGGATTCCTGCATGGATTATTTTCAAGGTGTGCGAGTGGTGGGATTTGTAATTATCCTCAGGACAGAGGCTATTTTTACGTAGATTTTTCTACACTGTTTGATTGTAAATGCAGAAAACAAAGCCTGTCCTAGAACATATTTAAACTGAACAACCTACAGAGTCACTGCAGGATTGTACTTCATGTTAGGTTCTTTTATGCATGCAAATTCCAAAATACAGCATTTTATCTTAAGAAGTTTTAACAGAATTGTGGGGTCTTTCTTCTTCTTGGCTTAATCCCTAAATACCCCCCTGGTAGTTTTAAGTAAGTATTTTATCTTTATAACTGGGGTTTCTAAGTAGAAGTAGTAGCAAACCCTATGGCACATGCACTCAAAGTTGCTATATGGGAGTGCTATGCCATGGCAGGGGGTTGGAACTTGATGATCGGAAGGTCCCTTCCAACCCTTACTGTGTGATTCTATGCTCCCAAATAGCTGAGAACCTGGAGAGTTCTCTTGCTCCAGATATGCGGCTGGTTAGATGACTGCTGATACAGATGCCTTTTCCTGTGTATTCAGGTTCTCTGCACATGCTTATTGGCTTTTTTTAATTTCTTTTTCTTTCCCTTTACAGTGACCTTAATCACAGCACGCAGTATGTGCAGGGGCTGGCACTCTGCACTCTTGGCTGCATGGGCTCCTCAGAAATGTGCAGAGACCTTGCAGGAGAGGTGGAAAAGCTCCTCAAAACATCCAACTCCTATCTTAGGAAGAAGGTACTTCAAGGAACTTTTGAATACTTTGTTATGGATTAAAACTCAGGGTTGATCAGATGCCTTGCTAATATCTGGAATACTAGAAGGCTTGAATTGCACTGGCCGAATATTTTCCCAGTGTGCAAGACAGAGGTCAAAACTGCTTGTCTGTCTGTAGCCAGAAGGTGTGTAAATCTCTAAGTGACCTCCAACAGGTGAGGCAGTTGTTTCTATTTTGACAGTCTCCAGCAGTAGTATATGAGAGAGGTTTAGGGCTTGAAACAGGCAAGCAACTTTGTCTCGTTTCCATAGCAAGTGTACCATAGCATCTGCAAAGTGTAATCACCCTTGTTCTCTTACATTTATTTAATTGTTCAGTTTTAAGGAGGGTGAGGGTCAATAGGATTTAGGAAGAGATGCATTGTTACTTCTTTGTCTAGAGCTGGACCTTGAGAGAGACTGGGGAAAAAGCAGTGCTGGGAGATATTGCTGTATTCTGGGAAGAGGCCTTCAGTGCACTTGATTCTCAAGCAGCACCGAAAAACAGTGTCTCCTCTTGCTTCTGTACCCTGGAAGAAACAGGCAATTTTTTTGCCGCATTCTTTGTTTTTCACAGGATACATCACCTTCGGGAGGAATTATAGTTATTTTGTGGGGAAGGAGGTGATATTCATAGGAAAAAAGAGCCGTCATTTGACACAAATTTAATTGGTTGCTCCCAATACATTATGCCCTTCCTAGCAACAGGAAGACAGACTGAAGTAGTCTTAAAAGGCAGAACTGCTTTGCAGTTGTTACCACTTCTGAAGTGAATAATGTAAGAATGAGCTATTTATTGCTAGTGGCAGTATTACCTTGTAGCTCAGTGCCTTTTTTTTTCCTTTTTTTTTTTAATTTCTCCCCACCTCCTCACTCGTAGTAGTTTTACTGAACTCTGTGATGCTGTTTCATGTCTCATGTGGTAGAAAGATGGGAAAATGTACCATAAACTTTCCAGGCCTTCGTATATTATGAAATTTGTGATAGTTCCCACTGTGTTGGATGTTCTCAAAGCATGCATCATTGTC
The DNA here is from genome assembly GCF_037157495.1 of Lathamus discolor. NCBI lineage: Eukaryota > Metazoa > Chordata > Aves > Psittaciformes > Psittacidae > Lathamus > Lathamus discolor. Next base: position 1,156,204 of record NC_088909.1, on the reverse strand, counting down.
ATCACGGTATGTACTAACAGAGGTATTTTTCCTATACAGGCAGCATTGTGTGCAGTTCATGTCATTAGAAAGGTGCCTGAACTCATGGAGATGTTCCTGCCGGCCACCAAAAACTTGCTGAATGAGAAGAACCACGGTAATATCGGAGACTCTACTTAGCCAGGCTATGCCATTCTTTACAGGATGGTGCACTACCTGTAGGTTTTGTTGGAAAGGAACTTCTGAGGTGTATTTATGTGATTTGTTTTTTCCTGTTTCTGTGCAGTGAAAGCAAATGTCATTCAGAAGGAAGGGGTATGTATGACTTTACTAGTCAGCAGGTGTTTTACACGGCAAAGGTGACAAAAGGAACTTTTCCACTCAAATGTTTTTTGATAAACTTCGGAGTAGGCAGAATGGGAAAGATTGTGATTTTATTTTATTTTTTTAATATTTTTTTTTAATCCAGTACTCTGCCTAAACAGACTCTAAAGCGCATTGTTTAGAGTTGGGGTTCTTATGTGTGTTCTGTTACCATAGGACTGTGGGATTCTTTGACATCATTTTAGTAGGCATTCCCAGGACTGAGATACCTTTATGACTGTCAGGAAAGAGTCTTTCTTCGGTGCTGTTTTCCATCAGAACTACCTCAGAAAACAGATTCTCACTTCAGCGTTATTCTGTGAGATTCTACTGTTTTAATGCATTTTCTTGCATAAGTGCTTCTAGAAGATCATTTAGGAGAAATTCTAATACTAACACCTTGACTAATTTGCATCAAGCCTAGTGCTCACTTCCCAAAGTCTTACTCCTGTGGCACATCTGCAATGAGCATGTGCCTTAAAAAATACGTGGGTGTACAGTAGATGTTTGCAGTGTTGAAAACCCATTACAGGGAGAAGTTCTGTCTCAAGACAAGGTAGTTGTAAATGCCAGTAGTACTAACGGGCAATGCATGTGGAATATGGTGTGTATGGTGCAGCTAGTTTACCTTAATTTAAAATGTGATGATCAGAACATTTAGAGTAGGCACTGCTTCACATAGGCAGTGGTCTGTAAGACTCTGTCAGTAAGTAATGCCTACATGATCCATCTCGGCAGCATGAGATTGTATGTCTTTGTCTTAATGCAACCCTGAAAAGCTTAGAGCTGTTCTGTTCCCCCTGTTCCCTCTTTGAAGATGAGAATGCTCTTCTTCAAGCCTTGGGTAAGCAGAAAGTTGAGTCTGGGTTCACTTGCATTCAGGAACCAGATCATCCTTTCTGTTTTCCTCATCCTTAAAAATCAAGATCTCTTTTCCATTAGTCTTACCCGTGGGCTTTGTGTTGAGCTTTCTGTAAAACAGAGCATCTATGAAACCCTTTTAGCAGCCTTTTGGGAGATCTTGGTGATAAGTAAGCAACATCAGTGTTAAGAAAGCTGGATGTAAGTTTTATAGATAGATGTGTATTTCAAAACAAATTTTGGATAGCACCTGTAGTAGGTTAGAAAGCTGCATAGCTTATGGAATATAAATGCTGTCATCTCTGTAGAAAATGTTGCTTATTAAGGAAGCTTCTGCTCTCTTTCTGAGTCAGGAGCTCTCCAGTGCAGACTTAACAGTTTCAGAAAATGAATAACTGAAAAGGTAGCTCTGGGGGGAGATTGCTGTGTTACAGCTCAATGTGGATGTACAGTGATGCTCATTGTTAAGTTTCTCACACACTATCCAGCACTGACATCTAGTTAAGAGGATTCTAAATCCTGTGCCTTTCTAGGTGTTTTCAGAGCCCCTTAGCCAAGAATTTGCTATGGCAGGGCAAACAGGCACTGGTGTGACCACGCAGCTACTGGAGTCTTTCTCTAGAGTGAGTTCTGAGACCTTCTGAGGTCACATCAGGTCAGTGCCCAAGTCAAAAGAGAAAAATCAGGAAGAGTGAGGAACCCAACACCTACAGTGCAATTAACATGTCCGTTGTCCTTGTAGAGTTCTGTGTGTGTATAGAATAATAGAAGGGTTTGGGTTGGCAGAACCTTAAAAATCATCTAGTCAAACTGTGTCTGTTACCATCTGACTGTATATTTATGCAAGTTTCTGCAGACAAAGTTCCACTCCTCCTTTGACTTTTAGTTGCAGCTCTAAGACATGAGCACATTGCTGCCTTCTTTCATTTGGCCACAGCAGCAAGCACAAATATATTGGGGTAGATATGTTGGAATTCAAGAATGATATTTTTTTTCATGATTTCCTGTTGTTTCCTTATGATCTGTGTAATATGTGTGGAGCCGATGAAATTATGTTAAATGGAGATACTTTTTTCTTTTTTCCCTTTACCTTTAGGTGTTCTTCACACATCAGTTGTCCTCCTCACAGAGATGTGTGAGAGAAGCCCAGACATGCTTGCACACTTTAGAAAGGTAAGTGTGACCTGATAATACTGCAAAGTTAATATTAATGGATATGTTTGTGAATGGCTGAGGATTTTTTTTGGGTTTTGGCTTAGTTTGTTGTTTTTTTGTGTTGTGGGTTTTTTTTTTGTTTTTTGTTTTTTTTTGTTTGTTCGGGTTTTTTGGGTTTGTTTGTTTTGTTTTGTTTTGTTTGTGTTTTTACAATGTGTCCTCTTAGTTTCCCTACCAAAAGCAATGTGCGTGTCTTTTAATGAAATATTTGCGGTGAGAAGTCTGCTTTTTTATCAAAATTAAAAAAATCATTACATTTGAGAATTTTGTAAGTATCTAGCCCTAATCCCCTTCAATACGTTGGGTAGGTTACAGACCATCAGTCTTAAGATTGTGCAGTATGAAACTCATCTGAAAGTTAGGCATAAAATGTCCTCTTTATTCCCTTAGGGTTTTTTCCACTCTTTGTAGCTAAATTCGTAGTGACATTGGCATCACAAATGTATTAAACGTAAAGAGGCAAAGATGAAAAACTAAGGCTTGTACTGACACCTCAGTACCTTAACCACAGCCACATATATTTATAAACTTGGGTGAAAAATACCACTGGAACTTCTAGCTGTATAGATAACTCTCCTCTGGTGCATGTTTTGTAGCATTATTTATCATTTTAACTTAAGGGTTTGAGAGTCAGTGTCACTTCCTCTGGTTAGGAATGTTTGCTTCTCCTCCCCACCCCTGAGCTTCCTCATGCTGTTATAGTTTGCTGTGCAGTATTATTGCTGTAGGAAACACTACCAATAGAAGGACATCTGAAAATTGCATTGATTAGAGTTCTGACTTCTTGGAAGAAGGAGAAATTGAGCAAAGCTGGTAGAACAGAGCTGGCTGTTTGCGCCTCTGAAAAGTATTAAAGGTGCTTATGTACTCTTCTTCCTTGGCTTGTCTGTACCATTGGGGATCTCAAACAGTGCATCCTTTGATGCATCTTAGCATTTTGGCATGCATCTTCCCTTGCCCTGGTTGCATATGTCAAAGCAGGAATGGAAGTGGGACTAGGGTCATCTTGAAGGTAGCCATCCCTGCTACTAATTGCTCAGTTGAGATGATAGTGATGGGAAAAGAGAAAAGAGCTGAGTCCACAAAATTTAGGTACGAGGTACATTCTTTTCTAGCTATCCTGTGTAGTTGTTTATGCTGTGAATGGTATAACATCGATTTCTCCCTAATGCCTGCTTCATCTGTTTTGTCCCTTTTGTCTATTTGGAATCCTGCTGTGTGTTAGAATGAAAAGGTAAGAGTTAATTCTTTTAGATGGTGCATGCTTGCGTTAAATCTGTAGATGCTTGTCACTTGTGAAGCAGTACCTCTTAATGCCACATCTGTGATTGGTGCCACATGCTTAGATTGATTCTACTTGTGTAATGCTTTTTTGTGCTGGTCTTGTCTTATCACTAAACCTCTGTGCCCATGGCAGCCCTGAATCTCAGTTGTGGCCTTCTCCAGACATGATTCTGCTTTCCTCAAGCTCACTGTCATTTGAGGAATACTTTTGGAAAATTTTTTCTGCCTAAGCCAACTGTAGCCCTGGTTTTCTTTCTTACCAAAACCAGGGCTTTGTGTTTTGCCTGAACTTTGGGCGCTTCTCAAAAGGGAGCAGGAGAGACTTGGCTACCTGTAAGTGGGCTTCCTGTGCTGCAAGGAGCTACTGAGTACAGCTGCATTGCTGATGAGTTTCGTGGTTGAATTTGACAACAGAAGATTGGGGGCGGGGGTGGTGACCCTCAATCGATATCCATGGCTCTAATGATTGTCTTTGTTCTGTCCTCAGTCCTGCTAACTCTTGCATATTAGAAGGCAAAGAAAATATTAATCAGGGTTCCAGGAATGGTCCTGCAGGTCACTCCATTTGTCTTGAGAAAAGATGTTGCTGCACCTTTTGGTTTCCTCTTTAAGGCAGATGATAAGAAATTCATGGTTCCTTTTTGCTTGTTTTGTGAAATGCCTGTTTTTAGAGGAGTATGTATTTCCTGAACAGCGAAGGCAGGAATAAAAAGAGATGATGGGGGAACTCTGATGGTTTTCTTAGAATCATAGAATAGTTAGGGTTGGAAAGGACCTTAAGATCATCTAGTTCCAACCACCCTGCCATGGGCAGGGACATCTCACACTAAACCATACCACCCAGGGTTTTATCCAGCCTGGCATTGAACACTGCCAGGGATGGAGGATTCACAACTTCCCTGGGCAACCTATTCCAGTGCCTCACCACTGTCCCTCAAACGTACAGGAATTCAGCCCAGAAAACATTGCCCATTTGGTATGTGCACATGCAGCTGTTGTGCTCTCTAAGTAACGCTGTGCTTTTAGCACCTTCTGCTACTGTCTGTTCTGAACCTGAAGCACCTTCGTGATTGGATGTTGTCAGAAGTGACACTTTACTACAAGCAGTCTCTAATCTGGTAACAATTAGAGTGAGTGCAATTCCTGACTTGTAGGAAAACATGACTGCAGAAGCAGCCCATCTCAAGGGTGGGAAAGTTTGTGAAGTCTTAAATAATTGAGAAGGGTTTTGTAAAGAACACTTTGCTAAACTCTAATTGTCATGCGTGAGTTGAGAGAATGATGCTGTCCCGGTGCTAGCCATGATTCAGGAAGAGAAAATCCACTTAGTGCAACCACTATATCACTTTTGTCTAGTTTGTCACATCATCTCCAGACAGTGTCTGTTTTAGTGATACCAGCAGAGAGGGATGGAAGAAACTTCCTATGAAAAGAGTAAAGCTTATAAAGATCTACATCTCTATGTCATCCACCAGGAGTGGTTTTTCTCTTACAGCTTAATGAAAATGGGTCCAGTTTCTGACCTTCACCCTAAAGATTTTCCATTGGATATGTTGAAAATTAGCTTCCACTTCATGCCTAAGACTGTTTTGTTACTCATAGCTGCTATGATGGTTTTTGGAGATAAATAGTAAATTTGTTACAGCTTGTCTGCTTTAATGATTGGCTTATTTGCTATGTTCTGCCCTAAACTGATTAGTTGCTTGGCATGTGTGACATGCTATGGAGAAATGCTAGATGCATCTAAGATGAAGGGAATTGAACCAAACATTCGGAAATAAGTAGCATTTCTTCAAGGCTATGTACAAGTCTTGAAAGATAACTTACTCCCATGGGTAGATAGATGTCTACTGGGAGACCATAGACATCAACATCTGAGTAATCTGAGCTGCTTTTGAAAGTATTTTTTAGCTTGCACAGTTGGAAAGAAACCTTGAAATATGAACAGTGTAAGCTGATATGATTTTGTGCTCCTAAATCTGGCATACTAGCAGTACTGCCATCAGTTTCTCTGTTGCTATGCAGAACCCTTCTAACAACAGTGAGGCAAAAAGCTTGGTCATTTTAGTGTTGCTGCTTTTGCCAAGAAGTTTGTGATGAAGAGAACAGACCCTGGAACTATTTGCACGGTCTGACAGTAGAGCTCTGGGGGAAGGCTGGAGGGAAGTCCATTCTCTGTCCTGTTTGGAAGCTCTTAGAGAGGGAGCAGATCACAAAGCTTTTCTTTCTAGAAGCTAAGTTGAATGGAGTGTCAAACTTGAAGGAGTTGTTAATAATGTAGTCATAACAGTACAGTACTTGGAAAGATCAAGACACTTGGCTGTGCCTAATGCTTCCATGGAGATGCATGCAAAGAATTAAGTCAGGAGCTAATATAAAGCCCTGAGGCAGAGTCCTGGAGTTATACCATTATTATAGTCCCAGCACATCCGCTTTTTATGCAGAGGGGAATTCAAGTTGGTATTTCCTTTCATGTCTCAACTGCCAAGCTCTGGTAGATTTAGCTCTTTAAAGATGCAACATGGTGGTCAGGACCCAGCTTAATTGTTTCTCATTGTGCCCTAGCTGAGCTGTAGATATTCGTGTAATATCAGTTTTAGGTGTGCAGGTTGAACTTTGTGGAGAAATCCATAGACTGACTTGATCTCAAATACAAGATTTGTTCTTGGACCGGTGCTTAAAAGCTGGGGTGAGGGAAGGAGCTACACCCTAATAGGACAACTCTCTTCTTCACAGCTTGTTCCCCAGTTAGTTCGTATTCTGAAGAACCTTATCATGTCTGGATATTCACCAGAGCATGATGTGTCTGGGATCAGCGACCCCTTTTTGCAGGTAAGAACTGATAAAAATTGATTTAATTCTAGCACGCTAGTGTTTTGAGTCTTAGATGTGATGAGGTGAGTACCTCAGGGCAGCTGTGTTGATTTTAAGATTTTTGTGTCTTTGTTAGAGCTGATTGTGCAGATGCTCTTCTTTTACCTTAGTGAAAGGCACCTGCTTTGGTTTGAGCAGCACTTGTAGTGCCTTATTATATTATGCGAAGTTGTGACAAGGGGGAAGCAGCAACATGTGTTGATCGTGCAACTGTGTGCCATAGTGGGTAGCAGGGGTACTCTTTAACAGTTCTGGATGCTGGGAAGAAAATGAGCATAGCATAAGCCTGTTCTTGTTGGTAAAGGTCTTTTTAAGGATAAGCATTTGCTTACGAATGGAAATCAGCAGCCTGTTTTGCCTCTTTCCCACTCCTCAGGAAATGTACTGGGTGTTTCATGGTCCCAAGGTAAAACACTGCCATCCAGTGAGCTTTGCTTTGCTTTATTTTGTCAAACAGGTACGAATCCTGCGGTTACTAAGAATTTTGGGACGAAATGATGATGATTCTAGTGAAGCAATGAATGATATTCTTGCACAGGTGAGGTCTGAAAGGTCGATGAGCAGTTTGAACTTTCTCTTTTGGTTTCTTAGTACTTTGGATTCAGCAGCACTGGTGAGGATACAGCAGCTTGCTGTGCTGGGTTGAATTTTTCTGTAAGAGACACATGTTACTAGATGTGATTCTTGTTTGCTAGCAATTGGTTAGCTTTACCACATGCTTTGCCAAACAGCACACAGGGGATCTGCTTTGGATGCGTTGGAGTCACTGATTTTGTTTCTTTTCTCCAGGTTGCCACTAATACAGAAACAAGTAAAAATGTGGGAAATGCCATTCTCTATGAAACTGTGCTGACGATTATGGACATAAAATCTGAGAGTGGGCTGCGGGTAAGTTGCCCTTGCTATGCCCCTGTCCCTCCCCAGGTTGTATGAGAGTAATTTGTGTAGAGGACATGAAGCAAAGTTGTTTCACCCAGACATAGTTCTGCAGTTGGCTCTAGATAAGACTGCAGCCACTTCAGAAAGTGGTATTTGTTTTTTGTTTTTTTTTTTTAAAGTTTTTTAATAACAAAAGATAGCAAAACTTCTGCAGACTGTGCTCCCTTGAGAGCAAGGGAGAGCCTGTGCTGTGTTTGTCTTAGGTTTTCTTTTGCTGAGACAGCCTCTAGAGTCCTTTGTTACGTTTTTGGCCAAGAACCTTAGAAGTAACGTGGACACATTGCCTTTAAGATCATCTTGAAAGTGGAGATGACCAGAAGCTTTTTTTGGTCATTAACCTGCCCTCATTCTCTCTGTAGGTGTTAGCCATTAACATCCTGGGCCGTTTCTTATTAAACAACGACAAAAACATTAGGTAAGTTGCATGAGGTGTGTTTTGGCAACACCCAGTTTAAAATGCATGAGAAGCAATTATGTAAAGATGATGCTGCAGTAGAGCTTTGCAGTAGACCTCTTCTGGAAGTACTGTTGTTGGGGTTAGTATGACTGTCTAGCTTTCTTCTCTCTTGGCGCATTATATTACCTGTGCAAATCTTCACTGTGCACCTGCCTTCAAGTTGATTAGTCTGGGTGTATGATATGCCATCTGTAGGTATTTTGATTGCAAATCCTGTTATAGGTAGAAGACTCCAGCCATGGGAGTTGCAATTCATGCTAGTTTGAGTGTATGATCTGCAGAGGTCTAATCTTTAATTGCCTTGATTTTTCAAAATCTTAGTGAAGACAGAACAACTGACATAAGCCCAGCAGCTGGGATGGGTGCTTGTCCAGCATCAATGCGTCGTTGTGCTCCTCACAGTTTAGGTGGTTACTCACCTTTGAAGATAGGCCAGGCAGTCCCCTGGAAGGTTTTGTTACTGAGTACAAGAACCCTGCTCTGTTGCAAAGCAGGACTAAGTTCTGGGGGTGTGAGTGTCTGTGCATAGAAATTCTTACTATCAGACTACTTATTCCTCTATGTCTTTATCTCAGATATGTAGCTTTGACATCATTGTTGAAAACTGTGCAGACAGATCATAATGCAGTACAGCGGCATAGAAGCACGATTGTTGACTGCCTGAAGGATCTGGATGTCTCCATTAAAAGGTAATTGAAATATCAGTGACATCGACTCTCAAGTTGACAGTGTATGGAAAGTGAACAGGACTTAGGGGAGAGAAAATTACAATAATCTTGGGGAACTGTGAGCGAGACTGGTATTAATGCACCGTATGGCTCATACTTCAAGGGAGGTAATGAGGATGCGCAGGCACCCTCTTTGGGAGGCTGCTTTTACATTTCGGACATCTAAGGTTGGACAAAAAACCCCCACACCTTTCTGTTTGCCTAAATTTTTCCAAAATGGAATCTCAGTGGAGATGAGATTGTGTGCTCAGAAGATGGAAAGCCTCCATGAAGTGTGACCCTAATCAAAGCTACTCTGACATGCTCCATATTGCTGCTCTTCCCAGGCAAACAGATAGTGCCATGTTGTCTTGAAGCAGTGCTAAGCCATCCAAATAATGTATTCTAGATGAAATTTGATTAGACAGTGGTAGAATTCAGACTTGATAGTTCAAATAATTTGCTTACAAACCATGTCCTGTTATGCGTTGTTGATGTTCACTTCTCACTTAAATAGTGGTATGTTGCTGCTGCTCTGGGCAGTGAAAGAGCTTGCAGCCTCACTTCAAACTAGAAGACTTTTTTTTCTGCTACTCAGTTTAAACCTCTTTGTCTTTTTCTCATTAGTCCAGCTATGTTCCTTTTACTCGTAATAGTAACTTTCTCCTGTTTCTGTCAGATGCTCGTAGATACTCGAGTGTTTCGATCTCACTTTTTCCCAACCCATATTGAATGCTGCTCATCTAAATTGAGCTTTTCAGCTGTTAGTTGCTTGTTCTTTGTATCAGAACTCTCTTCCTCGTAGTTATCCTTTCTGTAATAAATGGTGTGAGATCAGTGCAGTATATGACATGTCAGTCATGGGGACAGTTACATCCCTGTTGCAGCGTGTGGAATCTGTCTGCGGCAGGCCAAAATTCCATTCAGATATAGAATCACAGAATAGAATCATAGAATAGTTAGGGTTGGAAAGGAGCTTACCATCATCTAGTTCCAACCCCCCTGCCATGGGCAGGGACACCTCACACTAAACCATGTCACCCAAGGCTCTGTCCAACCTGGCCTTGAACACCGCCAGGGATGGAGCATTCACAACCTCCCTGGGCAACCCATTCCAGTGCCTCACCACCCTAACAGTAAAGAACTTCCTCCTTATATCCAGTCTAAACTTCCCCTGTTTAACTCATTACCCCTTGTCCTGTCACTGCAGTCCCTAATGAAGAGTCCCTCCCCAGCATCCCTATAGGCCCCCTTCAGGTACTGGAAGGCTGCTATGAGGTCCCCACGCAGCCTTCTCTTCTCCAGGCTGAACAGCCCCAGCTTCCTCAGCCTGTCTTCATACGGGAGGTGCTCCAGCCCCTGATCATCCTCGTGGCCTCCTCTGGACTTGTTCCAACAGTTCCGTGTCCTTTTCACGTTGAGGACACCAGAACTGCACACAATGCTCCAGGTGAGGTCTCACAAGAGCAGAGTAGAGGGGCAGGATCACCTCCTTCAACCTGCTGGTCACACTCCTTTGGATGCAGCCCAGGATACGGTTGGTTTCTGGGCTGCGAGCGCACACTGCAGCCGGCTCATGTTCATTTTCTCATCGATCAACACCCCCAAGTCCTTCTCTGCAGGGCTGCTCTGAATCTCTTCTCTGCCCAGTCTGTAGCTGTGCCTGGGATTGCTCCGACCCAGGTGTAGGACCTTGCACTTGTCATGGTTGAACTTCATAAGGTTGGCATCAGCCCACCTCACAAGCGTGTTGAGGTCCCTCCGGATGGCATCCCTTCCCTCCAGCGTATCAACCGGACCACACAGCTTGGTGTCATCGGCAAACTTGCTGAGGGCGCACTCAATCCCACTGTCCATGTCAGCGACAAAGATGTTAAACAAGACTGGTCCCAACACCGATCCCTGAAGGACACCACTCATTACTGGTCTCCAGCCGGACATCGAGCCATTGACCACAACTCTTTGTGTGCGGCCATCCAGCCAGTTCTTTATCCACCAAGTGCTCCACCTATCAAATTGATGTCTCTCCAATTTAGAGAGAAGGATGCTCTGTGGGACAGTGTCGAACGCTTTGCACAAGTCCAGGTAGATGACATCAACTGCTCTACCCCTGTCCATCAATTCTGTAGCCCCATCATAGAAGGCCACCAAATTGGTCAGGCAGGATTTCCCCTTAGTGAAGCCATGCTGGCTGTCACCAAGCACCTTGTTATTTTTCATGTACCTTAGTATGCCTTCCAGGAGAATGTGCTCCAAGGTTTTGCCAGGCACAGAGCTGAGACTGACTGGTCTGTAATTCCCTGGGTCATCTAATTTCCCCTTCTTGAAAATGGGGGTTATATTTCCCTTTTTCCAGTTGTCGGGAACTTCACCTGACTGCCATGATTTTTCAACAATTATGCCTATTTTTTATTCAGATCTATATTGTTAACAGCACTGCTCAGTCTAATATATTCAGAATAGGAAAGAAATTGGATCTGTCTCACTTCTGAAAACTTGGTTTTACCTTCTGTGTAATGGGTGTCGTGTAATCTGTTTTTACGGTTGCAATCAAAACACAAACACAATCTTGTATCTTACATGCTGAGCAACTCAGGATGCTGTTGCTGTTCAGTGCCAGAGCCAGCATGAGGCAAGGCTGTGGAACAGCAAAGCCCCATCTAGGTTTTTGGTAGAAGGCAACAAAAGCATTTTGTTGGTGCCTGGTAGGAAAGCATCGGTGTGCTCCAAATGACACAGCTTCATGTCGTAAGTGCTGTTGAAGGATGAAGCATTTGAGTGATCCATCAGTAGAGCATTTGCTGCCATCCTGACACTCATGCTGCTGACAATGCAATATCTTCATTTAAGCGATATATTGACTGGATGTCAGAGACCCCAGATACCAGGTTTCAGCTGCTGTGACTTGAGGAAAAGAGGTAATATCTGCTTTGGTTTATCTGAAGCATTCTCTGTTCCCATCATCTTTTAACCACTGTAGTGCATCTTTGGTCCATGTGGTATAAATCAGAATAGCTTTGCCATTTAGTTCAAGTCTTCTTGTCTGCTTACTATGGTTGAACTCCATTATTAGAAACTTTGTGACATGAATGAGCCATGTTATATGACTGAAGGTAAGCTACATGTATTGAGATAAATGCGTGGTATTAAGTTTGCAGTGTACCTCTGTGCATCTGCAGTATTGATATATCTGCTGTAATGTGACTGAAAAGTTAAGCCATGGAAGAATTGTTACCCAGTAGGGCTAGGTGTAAGGAGCTGGGAACGAATTGGAGGGATGAAAACAATTCTGATAATGGTATAGGTCTTCAAGCAGGCACAGATCCAGATGATAAAAGGTAATAATTTAGTTAAGTATTTCCACCCTAATTCTGAACACTTCTGTGTTTTCTAGGTCCCTGAATATCAGTTAGGTAAAAACGAAAATAATGCATTGACAGATGGGGCTTTGAGCAGCCTGGGCTAGTGGAACTTGACCTTGCCTGTGGGAGGCGAGTGGTGGAACTATGAGCTTTACCCTTCCAACCCAAACCGTTCTGTGACTGCAGTAATAATAAGGGAGATATTGAGAAGCTGTACTGTCCAGTGTTTCTAGGTTCTTGAGAACAAATAGCTTGTGCCCAATGCTATTGGATTGGGTAACATGCCTGGTTTAAGTTGTTGGTGTTTCATGAACTTTGGGAGAATACTAAGCCATCAGAAAAGATGAATGTTGATGTGTGGTAAGTTGGGAAGCTTGGCACTGGAGCAAGAAGGAATCAGTGGGACTGATCCTGGGGTTGTTGCCAGTAAATCTGGGAAAGGATGACAGCGGAACTCACACATCTCAACATTGTGACTTTAAGGAGAATTGCTGGAGTCAAACACACATTGAAGTCTGACCTGTTTGGAGAAAGTATGTATTACAAAACAGACTTCAGGCCTTTTGGCATAATTTTGGATGTAACTTGTTGAAAACAAGCACTACAAACAAAATAGTTCAGCAACTATCCAGGAGATTTCAAAAGATAACTGAAAAGGGGGAGGAAGTTTTTGATGTGCTGTGAGGATCTTTCTGGCCTTCTGGTAGGGTGTCTCAGTGGCAGGCAGAGGATAAAGTTCCTAATAGTATGAAGAGGACACAACTTGGAGGTTTGCGTTCTGGGTTATACCAAATGCTCAATTTTTAAAGAACAATCAGGGTTTTTTAGTGAAGCTATTTTCATCCATTTTAATATAACTCGTTGCCAACATTGTACAGAAATCAAATCACATTTGAAGATAGTAGGCTTAATTCAGAAAAGTCAGAAGAATGGAAGAGTTGTGCTGGAATCAGCTGCAGAAGCTTCAAGTAGAAGGGCTGAGGATTAGTCTCTGGAGTTGTGATGAGTACAAGGAGTAGAAAAGCACCAGTACTCTGTCTAGTTGTCGTGTCAAGTTGAGGGTGGGTTCTCAGAAGAGCACCAGGGTAATTTTGGGTTCTAGAAGTCTTATGTAGTCTATCTGACAGAATGCAGCAGAGCCTATTTGTTAACATTTTAAGTCTCTACTCTATTTGAATCTCTACTGTATGGAGATTGACTCTTCTGGATCCCTGAAGTTGGAGAAACTGTGTTGTAACATGGATTACTTACTGAAGTTGTGTGTCAGAAGGGACCACCATTCAATTACAGATGCTTGGGAAGTTAGACCTTAAAGCTGGTGGATTCTGGTGGCTGAAAGGTTTTTCTAGCCCTTAGGACGCGTGGATAGGTATTTTTAGAGCACCACACAGCTCCACTTTCTCTTAGTTTTTTTTGGGGGTAGTATTTCTTGTCTGCCCATGAACAGGAAGACACTGGTACATTTAATGTGGAAGGCTGTTCTCACATTATTAATAAGTATTTCTCTCCTAATGAAAAGGTAAGTGCATTTGAGTAGCTGGACCTGTGTTTTGGTGTTTTTGATGGTGATGGTTTTGTTTACTTCACTGGGTGAAGACACTTTATTTGTTTTCTGTCTCTTGCCCTAGACGTGCAATGGAACTCAGTTTTGCTCTTGTTAATGGGAATAATGTCCGTGGAATGATGAAGGAGTTGCTGTATTTCCTAGATTCCTGTGAACCAGAGTTCAAGGCAGATTGTGCATCTGGAATATTTCTTGCAGCTGAAAAGTATGAGATCAATTTGCTTGCTATTATTTTTTTGTACATTCTCAGTATTCTGAGCTTTTTGTGTTGCTTCTTCCCTTCCTTATCCCCCAGGAGAGAATATGTTGATCACATCTGTTTGCTGATCTATGTGTGGTAGTGTGGTCTGTGAGTTTTAACTTACTCTGAGGAACAGGACCCACTAGTGTGGTGCATATGGGTAGCTCTTGTATCACTAAACCAGTCTAGTGTACTGGCTGCTGCTACACATTGGAATACATGTTGTGCTGTCATCCTGGCCTTGCCCCTGTCCACGTACACAGCTTCTCTAGTTAGTTGTACAACTGAGATGAGTTGAGCCATTACTGTTGAGCCATTGTAACCAGCAGCCTGACTTTGAAGTACTACGTGTGTAAGGTATGGCTGTGCTATATTATACAGCCTTGTATATTCATGCATCTTTCTGATGCTGGCATTAACACAAAAAAGTCAAAGAATGTGACATGTGTTTTGTTTTGTGAGGGTTTTTTTTTTTTGTGTGTGTGTGTGTGTGTGTTTTGGATATTTCCCCCTCAGGAAAGAGTGGGCCAGGAAATAACTGAATTGGGGAGGTTCTGATGAGGATGGCTTTCTTGCTCATGTTGAAAGCTAGCAGTTACTGCTCTAACTTGCTTTCTTAATCTTGTCAGATACGCTCCTTCCAAACGCTGGCACATAGACACAATTATGAGAGTCTTAACAACGGTAAGTGAAGCTGCCTCTCCTGTGTGTGACTACTTACCAAATTTTATTTCTGTAGTAAGTTACCATCAAGTTGGAGATGACTATAAAGGCTGGCAGATAATAGATGCTGCCACACAGTGGAAGTATGCGTAGATGGTAGTGACTCAGGGCAGCAAGTCAGAAACATGTAAACTTGGTAAATATGACTGTTTTTATAGAAGAAATGCATGATTTCAAAACCACACAAGAATACAGGGTGTACCAGTTTTTCTACTGCAGTAGCTTCTGAATCAGGATAGCTCTTGTGCTGTCTGTGGTTCCAGTATACAGTGCTTTCAGGGAAAGTGAACACAGCCTTAAGTAACTTGCAGAGAGAAAGGGGTGAAGCAATATATCGGAATTATTCCTGTCCTCTAACCAAAGAGTGAGATGCAGGCAAGATTCAAGATCCTGTGCTTGTTTGGCAGAGTCTTAATTTGAGCAGGTGGTTGAATAAGCTGCATTCTGCCCCTAGGGTGTCTTAAACTTAAAGCCTTCCATTTAACAGAGGAGTTTTCTGTGCTGCTTTTTGTTTCTTCTGTAGCACAGGGTTTTTATGTCCCCAGTCTGCCCTCCTGACAATTTCAGGGTATCTGTAGTATGGATTTCTCTGGTTATAGTTGAGTTCACTGGAAAAATGTGTTGTTCTGTAGATCTATCCATCTGAGCTGAGCCTACTCAAAATTAACCATAAAGTGCTTGGGGATGAGTAGGTTGATTTTTATTTCCATGCATCAGGTGACTTTGTGAAGGTTATCAGGAGATGCTGGGGGTTACTGAGAAGTTGGATAGTGAAACCTAACAGCATCTGTTCTTGCAGGCAGGAAGTTATGTTCGTGATGATGCTGTTCCCAATCTGATTCAGCTAATAACTAATAGTGTGGAGATGCATGCCTACACTGTGCAGAGACTCTACAAAGCCATCCTTGGTGATTACTCCCAGGTAATACCCAAACTTGAACAGCTTCAGTTTCCTTGTACTGCAATAAGCATGTTTACTGAGCATCGCAAGATAAGTCAACATCACACTCTGTAGCTCCAAGGGACACACTGCAGGGTAGGCATGTCTTTTCTCTTAAGTTCATGTGTATTCTTTTTGTTTGATCTAATTCTCTTACGAAATTCTTGATCAAATTATATATTCCCGATTCTTGTGCTGAGAACGTCCTTGACTGGAAGGTGGGCTAAGCTTGCTCTGGGAAATGGGGTAGCTTAATCTGTCATACAGGTATCCATTTATCTGTTTTTATTTCTTCAAACAGCAACCGCTGGTGCAAGTGGCCTCTTGGTGCATAGGAGAGTATGGAGATCTTCTGGTGTCTGGTCAGTGTGAAGAGGAGGAACCAATACAGGTATGGCTTGTACCTGGCTGGGGCTGGAGCTGCTTGCTGCTGGCCATGTGAGGGGAATGCTTGCAGCAGTTACTTAGCACTGGTGTCCATGATGGTGATGGACCGTGGGAGGAATCTCCTTCCCATGCCACAGGAGTGGGCTGCCTAAACACTCACAGCATGAAGTGCAGCTACAACTGGCAGAGCAGTGTGCTCTCAGTGCTGGCCTAGCTTGCAGGGGAGCTGTAGGGTCTTAGCTGAGTATTTTGGTGATAAACCTGCTGTTCAGTGCGTGTAACAGGAACTGTATTTTAAAACTTACCTCCTAAGATCTCCACATAGATGCGTCTTGTACACTGCTGCAGGCTCACGAAGTTGCAGAGGATGCACAACATGGCTGTTAAGAGACAGGTTTTTACAGTATGCTCTGCAGGGCTTGCTGCAAGGCTTCTCTCTCCCTCAGCCTAACCTTTCTGTACCTTTTCAGGTAACAGAGGATGAAGTTCTTGATATTTTAGAAAGTGTCCTGATATCTAATATGTCTGCATCTGTTACACGGGGCTATGCTCTCACTGCCATCATGAAGCTTTCCACAAGGTTCACCTGCACTGTCAAGTGAGTTCTCATTGATGTACTGCACAGGGCTGTGTTGCAAGTATGCTGGCATCAGTTGTCTTCAGTGGAAGTACCCCTTAAATATGCTTTGCTTCCGTGGTTTACAAGAATCATCTTACTATTTGTTGGGTTTTACAGGCCTCTTTGCTTGCAGGGTGGAAGACTTCCACTGATATATACTGTTTTCTCTGTGGATGTCCTATAATATGTAGGGACTTAAGAATCCCTGTTGCTGTTGCTTGATAACCTATTTGTGGGGAAGAAAAGTCCTTCCTTTCAGTGGACTGTCCTTTCCAGTTCCTTTTTTGGGTGATGGAAGGAAAATGGCCTTGTTTCCTACTGATGGTTTGTTGGTGTGGGTAGTTGAGCTTTCTGATGCTATACCTTGTGATAGTAGTAGATTAATCACCTGCTGATGCTGTTGTGAAGGAACAGTTCAAAAATGGGTGTTGCGTAGATACCCCAGGAAAACAGCAGACATTACTGTTTTAAAGTGCTTAGGCAGTACACCTGTTAAGCAGAGGATGTCTTGTGAATGACACATTAATCCCTTGTTTATTTCTGCTAACTCGATGGTGTGGTGTGTTCTTCTTGTTTCCCCCTTGCCCCACACAGTCGCATTAAGAAGATAGTTTCCATTTACGGCAGCAGCATCGATGTGGAGCTACAGCAGAGGGCAGTGGAATATAACGCACTTTTCAAGAAATATGATCACATGAGGTAAGTGCTGATGAGTTTGAAAAGGATCATTATAATCTACTTTGATCTCCTATGTACCACACTTTGTGGTTTGAGAGCTTTGGTGATTTTAGTAGGTTTATAGAGGAACCGGAATCCCTCTATAGATGGATTAGTGAACAGAGTTAGTGAATGTTTTAAGAACTTAACATATCTTGGGAGATTATAACTTACGACTTTTGGCAGAGACCTTCTCTGCGGAAACATTGCTCTGCTTTGAGCTTGAACATGACTAATTTGTACTTCTAAGTGTTGAATCTTAAATTTGCTAGCTGAATAAGTGTCTGCAAGTACCTTTTACCATGCTAGCATTGCCACAGTTGTTAGGTTTTAAAATGTCTTTTGAATAAACATGCAGAGATCCATTGACCTGTCCTCCTAAACTATGCTCTGAACTTGAGGTAATTCTTCCAACTGTTAGTATATTTCAGTTTTTCAGAAATCTTTTGAAATCTTAAATTTACAGTATCTTGTAATATCTGCCTAAAATCTCAGATTCTGCATGCAAAGGCATACTATTTCACCACACCACTCAGCATCTCTGTTTTAAAATTTGTGAGCAATTTAATCTCCTTACACCTTATCATTGAGAGGTGCCCCATTCATCACTGCTTTTCTCAAGTGATCTTTCTTTATGAGAAAGTTAGAACCCTTTGTATTTCAATAACTAAAGCTATAATTCTTTGCAGAATAGTCATTAATCTGCTATGTGCAGTACTTAATTGTCAGTATGTAGGAGCACCACAGATTCTTCTGTTCAGTAAGGATTGTAAGATTGGAGGAGATCTTCTGGGAATTAACTACATCCACTCTAAAAAGCTTCCCATAAGATTCCGTTGGACAGAGGAGCATTCATTTTAGAGTCTAGATGAAAGGACAGAGAGAAAATGGGATGCCACTTGACTTAATACTGCCTGTATTTGTTGGTGGCTCCAAGTCTTGTTTCAAAGACTCTTCACAGTCCCTTTATTCCATAGGTACTATCCTAGTCACTGCGTGTAGAACACAGAATTCTTGTAATTTCCACTTTTCTCTCCTCCCATGGAATCCGTGCAGCAACTCAGAATTGTTCTTGGAAATGTGATGTTTATGAGCATAGGCATGTGAGCTGATGCTTAGGGCTTCATGTAAAGCCATATGAATGAGCTGAGAAAAATCTAGTATGAACGCTTTTGATCTGAGTTGGCTATTGCAGACAGCAGTGTCTAGTGATCAGCTGGCTTTTGATCACATGTAGTGTATCCTATTCATAGTTTTGGGGTGTGGTGCACCTCAGAAAACTGTGTAACTTGATTTAATTTACAAGTGAACACCTGTATTTTCCCTCAGTATATTCTGATGTTCATTACAGTATAAAGGTCAGTGTTTAATAGTTTCTGCTTATTAAGACTTTGCCCATGGTAAAAAATGTGGCCCACTGTTGGGTTTATTGGCACTGGAATTCCTCTTTTCAGCCCACAAGACTGTGGCTTACCCCTATTACATGCAGCACTTTGCAGCTTGATCTGCAAGGGTGATGGCCTTTCTTGTGTTATATAGACTAGTTCTATCAATACAGGTTTCCTTAGTTTTTGGTTTGATGTCAGGATTCTGGATCTCATGCCTCCTCTTCAGTCTCTGTATCATTTCAGGAAGGTACTCTCTAGAGCGGAACTTAATCTTGTTGGGAACTTAATTTGGCTAAATGAGAGCATGGTGATTTTCTTGTCCAACTTTGTCACCTGTTCTAAGTGGTTAACCCTTCTACAAAGAGAAGTCAAATAAGCTGACTCTGACTCAGCTGTGTACGGAACAGAGCAGTTGTATCCCATGCCTGCAATTAGTCCACCATTGCTCAATTATTTAATCTTTCTCTTGGATTTGTTATCCTAACACCACAGTGGAAAGTGTGTCAAGTACAAGGGGA
This sequence comes from Lathamus discolor, assembly GCF_037157495.1. Lineage (NCBI taxonomy): Eukaryota > Metazoa > Chordata > Aves > Psittaciformes > Psittacidae > Lathamus > Lathamus discolor. The sequence continues at coordinate 1,137,066 of NC_088909.1, read as the reverse complement.
AAACAGGACGCAGGAGGGTTGGTTTGTTTTTCAGCTGTCGTCTAATGAATTTGCACTGGCACAGAATGCCATGATTACTTCTGACCACCTCAAGCTGTCACAGAGTTCTACAGTTCCCCTGCTAGAAGGCAGGTTGCCCTGTGGTTATGATTTCCTGAATGACTGAGTATTTGGATTGGGATCCAGGAAGATGGCACAGTGTAACTATGTCAGCTTCTTTCAGGCCAGCCCTGCTTGAGAGAATGCCAGTAATGGAGAAAGTCACCACAAATGGCCCTACTGAGATTGTACAGACCAATGGAGAGACAGAGCCAGCGGTACTGGAAACCAAACCTCCACCCTCTGGATTGCAGCCTGCAAGCCAGGTAATGGAAACTCATCTCGGATAAGTTTCCACTGCCTGTCAGAACACACTGTACTAGCCACTGCCAACAGAAAGCTGAGACAGTCTCCCTCCCCCTCTCGGCCACTTTGCTGTGCTGGCCTGGTGATGGCTGCATCATCTCAACTCTAATGTCTCTAGTGTCAAGAACAGGTGTGTGAAGGAGATTGCTGTGGGGAGGGCAAGAGCAGGGTGAGGTAAAGACATAGATCTCCCAACCTGTCTCGGTGTGTACAGACTCAGTCCCTCACTATCTCCATGGTCCCAAGAGCATGGGAGCTAGATCTCTTACGGGGCATGGGACTATAGACAAACTAGAACCTCTCTAACTGGCCAGCAGCAGATCTTTTGGTCTTCAATCTGAGAGCAAGTAGAATCCATTACATTTATTTGCAAGGGAAAGCAGAAGGAAGTTGAATATGTAACAATTACATCCACTCTTCCATTAGGCAAATGATTTATTGGACTTGTTGGGGGGAAGCGATATAACACCTGTAATCCCCACTGCACCTACAAGCAAGCCAGCTTCTGCTGGTGGGGAGCTCCTTGACCTCCTGGGAGACCTCAACCTGACAGGTGAGCAGCCTGTACCTCTCAAAAATCTCTGTTCTCAATCCTAGGGTGGGATGAGCTGGCTTGTTCTTCGTTTTCTAGCAAGTGCTAGACTTCACGCTTACTTTTACCAAGGTCCATAGTAGAATACAGGTGGGAGTTGGGGAATGAAGTCACAGCATGATTAGCCAGTGAGACTTGAGCATTTTCATACTCTAGCTCGGGAATGCTGTGAGCCTTTCCAGGAAGCATTTGAGAGATGTGAGGAGTGAATTCCATCTGAATGCCTTTTAGCTCAAGAGGAGCCAATCCTTGTTAGTGAAAGCAGAGAAGGTAAAGATGTCAGCACAGATGATTTGTAGAGCTTCATGTAAAGGAATATGATATGTAGTAGTCAATCTTCAGAGAAGAAGTGATTACTTTTCATTTCATGACAGCTAAGTAATAATCCTTCAATGTTTCTCGTAGGTTCTCCAGTGTCTGCCCCTGCACCCCAGATAGCACAGCCTCCATTCCTGCTTGATGGGCTTCCGTCACAGCCTCTCTTCAATGATATTTCTGCAGGTTAGGGGCATGTAAATCCTGAGCCTAAGGTGCCACAGCAGCCAGCTAGAATAATAAAGAAGGGGTGGTAAAAAAATGGGGGGATTTGGAAGTGAAGTGTGGAAGAGACATTGGAGTGGGAGAAGGGGGTGCATTTAATCTTCAGAAGAGTTCATGTCTGGGGTAAAGTAAGTGCATTCTACAATGTTGGGAATTATCTCCAGATTCTGGAGATTGATGGATTCCATGCTGTTTTGTTTTCTACAGGAATCCCCTCAATTACTGCATACAACAAGAATGGGCTGAAGATTGACTTCACCTTTGAGAGGTCAAACACCAACCCTAGTGTCACCGTAATCACGATACAGGCCTCCAACAGCACAGAACTGGATATGACAGATTTTGTTTTCCAAGCTGCAGTACCAAAGGTAGAGCCACTTGGGGTAACTACAGGGATAGGCTGAGGGCCAGCTGCAGATACTTCCTGATCAGTGCTTTCATGTAGACAGAAATTTACAAGGTAACAAGAATAGAAGCTGTTAATAGGTTCTCTTAGTGCTCAATTTGGTCATGTCTTTCTAGTCTGAAAGTAAATATTATATATGCAGTAAAACAGAGATTCCTATCATATTGGACTACTTTTGCTTGGACAAAATGTTGTTTTAAAATCACCACTTTCTAGGAAAGTTGCTAAACCACATTCAGAGAAATGTTAGGTCAAAATAAAAGTGAAGGCACTAATCTCTTTCTCTTTATTCTTAGTTTCTAAGAAATATACCATGATCTTTGAAGCTCAGAATACTTGGAAAAAATCCTTTGAAGCCCTTAAATGCTTATGAAAGTTTAAATGAGTCTCTGCATGGTTGATCAGTGATGGTCCTCCTTTTAAGCAGTGAATTGTCTCCCCTTGTGCTTAGCTGCAGCACAATGTATGGGACACAGATATTGATTGACTAGTTCATAGTAGAGCAAACCATTTAAGCAGGGTGTGATTAGAATGTTCTTCAAGTTTGGGAAAAGGCATTCACTTCTGGGGGATTCACTTCTAAGAGTTAGTAATGCTTTGATTTGGGTTGGTTTCATACCTAAATGAAACTGGGGCCAGATGAATGGATGCCATTAAAATAGAGATAGAAGGAATTAAGGAAAGAATGGGACTCCTGGAGTTGCAGGTGTGCTGAGCAGTCTTGTCTGTTCCAGTGTGTGACACTGGAAACAATGCATCATTGCTGATTTTGATACGCTGCAGTAAGCCCTCACCCCCTATTCTTTTTGCCATCTGTATCTTAGTTATGTAGAAAGCAGGTGGGCCAATGAAGGTTTTGTTGTTTACAGATAGGGAATTAGAAGAACTGGTTATTCAGAGCTGGGAACTGAACTCTTTAATTTTCCTTGCTTTCAGTCTGCAGACAAATCAGTTTATGTTCTTGATTAAGCATGAAATTGTTTTCTCTTTACCCTTTCTTTCAGACATTCCAGCTGCAGCTCCTGTCTCCCAGCAGCAGTGTCATCCCTGCATTTAACTCGGGGACCATCACACAGGTCATTAAAGTTCTGAATCCACAAAAGGTGAGTGATACCAAGAACAGTAATTAAAGATACTGTCTTGGAATTGTGCCTTTAGTGGCAGTCAGTCAGGGATGCATCTCTGAGAGGTGAAGAGCTGTGATAGTGAATGATGTGTTTTAATGGCAGTCATTTTGGCTAGGATTAGGAAAATGTTAACGAAAAAGACGAGGTGCTGGGCACAGGTTTTGCTGTCTATTGGGTTATACTGCTAAAACAGGTTCACAGCTTTCCTAGCGTCTTGAATTCATGAATGTCTTTTGCATTGGAATGGTTGTTAAACAAGTTTTTAGATGGCCTTTCTAGAGGAGCTCAACCTGGTGTTTGTATGAGTTGTAAAAGTGATCTCTGAAAGGCAAGTATCTTGCATTGAAATACATTCTTGGCATTGAATATTCATTCTTGCTGTCTGCAGTGGCATTACTTGAAATGTTTGTTCTACAAAAATAGCTTGATACATAATTTTAACAAAATATTCTCTCTCTCCAGTGGTATTACTTATTCTTAATTTTATTAGTGTGTTTTTAAACAGCAGATGGAAAGAATATTTAGGTGTGATTTAATCATAATTCTGTTTGGTTTACAGACTTCATAGACAAGCTTCAAGACTGGGATACAACAGACTTGAGGGGAGGGTGGGGGTGGACCACATGTCCTCCTTAAGAGGCTTTGCAAGTATTCACATAATAAGCAGAAAGAAAAATAAAATTGGTATCACTTCTTTCTTGGGTTGTGGGAGACCCTTAAGATTTTCAGTATCTTTAAGAAATTAAAACATAAGTTTTTCACAGGTTAGCAGTAAGATACTGTTGTAGATGATAAGTGTTGCTGCTAGGCTGATGTGGAAATCAGAAAAATTCTCAAATCTCAGGCTAAGATTTTACTGAAATGGCTGTCTTCTAGTGCATAATTTTTGTGGTTTCCATGCGTCTCCCCTTATCTCTGTGTCGGGTGCTCCCCTTTGTCTAAAGGCACAAGACTATTCTCTTTGTCTTTTATACATCTCTTAAGAATTTCTCTGTGGTGCTGTGGAGCACCTTTCAAAGATCACTTTCAAAGTTTTTTTGTGAACTTGGGAGGGTTTAGGAGTTTTCCTGTAGGGTGGCAGAAGTCATGGTGTATCCAGTTCGGGTGAGACCCACAAGGTAAAACAACCACAGATACCCAGATATGGGGTACTCTCTTGTTGGAACACCAGAACTTTTACGAACACTTCAGAATACAGAGGTGCAAAGTAGTATTTTCTATCCTCTTTTCTTCCCCACTCTTTGCTAACTCTTCCACTTCAGGCACACATGATTCTCCTACTGTCCTTTCGATTGCTACTGCCTGAAAGTACAGCTTTGCAAGAGCCTTCTCCATGAGATGGTGTATTTACCTGGAATACTCTGAGGCAACTTTGGAATGTTGCCTTGCTACTTCGGAGGGAGCTGTCAGTATTGTAAAAACAAATAAGTCTGTTCACCTGGACATGGACTGTCATTATGCTGGATCAAAACTGGCCAGTTTGACAAAACAATACTAAACATAGCAAAAGCTGCCCCTCATCATACTGACCTATGCTAAGGCATAGATAGCTTCTTTATCTTGAGGCTGCTTGGAGCAGTCATTGTCGTCCTTTGCTACCTCTACTGTCCCTTTTTTGTATTTCCCTGTAGGTATGGGGAAAAAGGCCAGAAACAGTCAACTTTGTTGCTTAAAGCAAAACTTGGGAAACAGGTTTTTTGAGAGTGAGGAGAACAGGGAGCTTGGCGGGAGTATGCTGTGCTTTAGCTATTATTAAGGGCCACCTAGTGTCTGAATGACAGCCAAATGACAATATAAAGCAACTTCTGAGCTATTCCATCAGCGGAAATATTCCTAGAGACTGTTTCCAGTCTTTCTTAGGCTATTTCCTTCACAGTGCTACAGAGCAATACTTGAAGTTCCCAGATAACTGTTTTGAATGAACAGCTAGTATGGGAATTGACACCTCGCCCTGCATGCCCCAGTGCAGGGCAGCAAAGTTTGGGTATGCTGCCTGATTTTTTCCATTGTTAACTGTGATTTTAAGGCGTCTATTTTTGTATTTAAGGACTTCAGTGCTTGAGAGAACAGGGCCAGTGCATAGAGAGATGTGGATAGGAGCTGTGCTGTAGCTTTTATGAGAGTTTGTACCTGATCTTGACAGCTATAGAGACCGATCAGTGTTCTGTCAGAGTAAGCACTAATCCGCAGTGTCATAGCTTACCCTGCACATTCTTCCAGCAAGCTCTTGTGGTGAGGAAGGGTCTGTGTTTTATATTCATGGGGTGAGGGAGGGGAGCTGGGTGTGGGGGATTCACTGACCTTTAGTGAAGACCTGAATTTGTTTTGTGTTTGCTTTGGATTTTTCCTTTTCTCTTGTAGCAACAACTACGTATGCGGATCAAGTTGACGTATAATCACAAGGGCTCAGCGATGCAGGATCTAGCAGAAGTCAACAACTTCCCCCCTCAGTCTTGGCAGTGAGGCTCTGGCACCATTCGTATTCTCACCCCACCCAATCAAAAGAACTCTGGGAAGAAGGTTGTGATCCTTGGCAATCCCCCAAACTGCACCATGGGCATGGGGAACAGATGAGACCTGCTGATGAGGAGGAATTTTCCTGAAGTGATTGCTGACTTTGAAGCATATCTGTTAAGACTAATCTCTCCTCCGCTGATGAGGCTGGCGGCTTGTGGAGGCTACTGTGCACTCCCTCACACATGCATTCACAGCCAGAAGCAACATTCCCTTCTCTCCTTCCCCATCTCTGCCCCCTGCAAAGAAACACAGCCTGGTTGGAAGAGAAGTCTGGAATTTCTAGCAGGGAAACTTTCTTCTCTCTGCAGCAAGTGAACAGCTGCCCTTTCTTTCTGCTGTCTCTTTCCTCTGGGGTGGGCAAGGCGTATTGTCCTTCATTACTAGTTGGATTCCTTCAGGCACTTTCATCTGGGGCTCAGATTTTGGGCACTTGGGGAATGTCAGGCTGCCCTGACTCTTTCTTTTTGTATTCCCTATGTCTGAAGGGGCTGGAGACTGCTTATGGCCTATTCAGTGCATTACTGTATACACCCACCTCTTAGTTACATGATACATACCAAGAGCAAGTTAGGCCTTCGGAGTTCATCCACAGACCTGGAACAGTGCAGGAAATGAAGACCTTACACCTGAATTTTCTTCTTTACATCAATGGCTACTGCCATGCAGATTCACAGCAAGTGTCCCCAAAAACCATGGTGATGTCTGAGATGTAGAGATCCAAGGAGCAGCTGGTTTTCTACCACAGACGGTTTCAAAGCCTTTTTAACCCATTAGTTGTGGTTTATGGGTAGAAGAGACATACTCGGTTTTGTAGATCAGTCTTTGAGCAAGGGCTCTGTTCCTGCTGGGAGACTCATCAAAGACTGTGCTGCAAAGTTGCTCTTCCCAGTTATTCCAGACCTTCTCCCCAGTTTAATTTCCAGAGCCTGTTGTAGACCCCTTGGATTCCATTTGAGTTACTTCTGACTGGGATATTTGTGTTGTATCTGTAATATTGGCACTGAAATAAAGACCATGCAGTTTAAAGAGACCTTTTCCCATTTTGTTACTGAATTGATCCCTGTAGTTTGCTCCTTGCTCCCCTTTCAGAGAAATGTGCTAGTTCAGGTTCAGACTGAAAGTCACTAAACTGTTTTTTTGAATGGAAGCCAGTTTGAGTATTTGGATCAAAAGATGTGAGGTCCACTGCTTTTCTAAGCTTACAGAAAGCTGAGTTCAGTTACGCTTCCTGGGGTGAACTGTTGCTGAGGTAGTAAAGCTCTGCGAGTTCCCATGGAGGTAATGTATAGGACATAAAGCACATTGTGACAAAACTATTCAGATGTTGAGCCCTCTTCAGGGAGGAAGAGGGGAGGATGTATCTTACATCTTCATCTGTGGGTGTGCTGGCAAGCTGAAGGAACTCTACCTTCTCAACCCAGTGCTTTCTGTAAAGAAATGGATGGTACATCTGCTTTATTTCTGTTCCAGGGCTTTTCAGATAGGGTTCATTCAGTGCTCTGATGGCATGCTCAGATACAGCTTTTTGTGTCTGCAAAAGTGCTAACACTAAGCTCCAAACCTTGCCAGAACTGCTGCAGGAGTGGTGCACAGTGTACTTTGAAAAGTTAAGACCTGTTCTGCCTTTGAACTGGGAGCAGGAGGGCACTAAAGGTTGCTTAGTCTGGTTTTAGCTGCATTAAGTAATATCAATAGGACTGATTGTCACTGACTTAGGTGCTGGTCTGTGTAGTGGAGTAAGTTTACCTTTTCTTGGAGCACGATTTTTTGCTGCCTTACTGATTAAACACGTTTGGGCGTTTGGATTAGCAAAGAGCTTTACTGTTCTACTGGAACTGGCATCAGCACGGGGTTATAAAATCTAGAAGAATGATGTATGATTTCTGTAAAAGTAATTGTGGGCTGTGGTAGGGTCATGCCTTGTCTATCAGTGGTGAGATAGATACTGTGCTTCAGCTAGAAGCATCATGGAGCAGTCAGTCTTGCGGAAAATTGCTGAAGTGAAGTCCATTTGTAGGTGCTTAGCATTTTCTGTTGTTGCTTTCACTGCAGTTGTGTCTTTTCACCCCACCAGCTCAAACTCCATAGCATTGGAGGCTGAGCATGTTAAATCCTGACTCCAGTGAGATCTGAGAGTATCCCTGGTACAAAGCTAATGGAAAGTCTTTACCTTAGTTCCTGAGCTGCCCATAAGCTCTCCCATTCTCCTCACAGAATTGTACATGGTCCCTTGTACTGAAAGCTGGCACACCACCATCTCCATTGGTTTTGCTGAGGAAGAGTACTGATGCAGATTAGATGGGGAGAAGGAAGTAAATGGTCTCTCACCATTCTTCTGTCAACAAATGGCCTGTTTGTCACAGCATGGTTGGGAACAGCTTACCTTGTCCCTCTTGTTCTTGTTTTCCATGCCCTAGAACAGCTAGGGCTCATTGTTGGTCTCTGGCGCGTAGAGTAAATTCCTGCTATGTTCTTGGCTCCTTCGGCCCCGACACACAGTGTTTGTGTTCAGGGAAATGGGTGCTGTCCCAGGTATTTCTGAGTGGAGATGGAGGAGGCAGTTCACGTACCTGAAATGCATTTTGCTTGAAGCCATCCCTTGGCTATGAAGTACTCCTTTGTAGCAGCAGAACGTTTCTCCAAGCCCTTTCCTTTCCCAGCTCGGGAGAGGTGCTAATGTTAAGCGGGCAGGTGGGTTTCACATGTCCTGTCTGCAGTACCAGATACCACTGTTTGCTCCTTGACCCCTAAGTGCAGCTCAAGCTCTGTTCTGCTGGTTTGTTTTGTCACTGGGGAGTACTTGTGTGTCCATATCTGGGGCTCTCTGAGGATAGATAGGGTGAGTCTCTTTCCCACAAGTTCAGTGCAGCAGTTCTTACAGGTCTAGTGAACATTTTGCTTGCTTCAGCATAAGGTGAATGTAAAGGGAACAAGATACAGACTTCATGGCTAATCTTATTCATACCTGCTTTGAGATGTTGGAGCTGGAAGAAACTGAATGTCTGGGTAGGGTTTTTTTCAAATGAATGTATTCTGAGTAAAAAAATGAGAGAACAGTAGCCATAACGGGCTTGAAGGGGGAGGAGACACTGGAAGGTCGTAAGGTTCAACTTTGTACAAGTTTTGATGGGGCAAAATATGACCTTGGACAACCTTTTGAAGCAATAGCAGTGAAGGGACTGCCACCTATACAGTACCTTGGGTTTGTAATGCAGAAGATGCTGAAGCAGCTGGGAAATGTGACTTTGTGCCTTCCCTGAGGCTGGGACTAGCTGCAAGACAGAGCAGCAAAGATGGCTTCTTTTTTTGTTCTTTTCTTTAGATCTGCTGGTGCGCTTTCTGTGTTTGTTTTCTGTTTGGGGGCCGTGAGGGAGGGGGCTGCTGGGCTGCTTCCCTTGGAACTTTCACTCTTCTGTATATTCCCTTTTCTTTCCTGATGTTGTAATTTGTATCGTACATCAAGCCCCATCCCTCCTCTTGGACACTGTAGTGGAAAAAAAAAAAAGAAAAAAGAAAAAGGCAAGCAAAAAACAACCCCCAGCAAACCCGACCAAATTCCAGGTGAAGCCATGCCCTTCGAGCAGGGAGCCCGGTGGCATTCCAACTTCTGCAGACCTATTTTTGAGATGTGAAAAAACTAAATAAATGCTGAGTCTTAGGTGAGTGAGGAGCATAACAGATGTAAACATTTCCATGGGATGCATTAGACTTCTGCTGTGTGTATTGTCTTTTGGTTGAACAAATAATGAAGTGACTAATAAAATGAGTCAATATTCAATGATTTAAAATTGTGCCTTGTTGCTTTTTGCAAGTGCAGTGGGATAGGAGTTATTGATTCTTAGTGTTTGGCCATGACAGATGATGTGAAATAATGACAGAATCTGAAAAACTTTCCAGGAGATTTTGGAGAGCAAAATGAGTAAACAACCACAGAACACTTCAGCAGCTAATGTGAAGGTAGCTACCCCCCAGAAGAAGAGCTGGTCCATCACTAGCAGCAATACTTGTCAGGTGCTAGAAGGGCATGATGAGATCCAAGCTTGAGGAATGGTTTCCCTAGTGCTTGCAGCCTGCCCTTGGATTCCTGTGCTCATTAAAAAGCCCTGTTCTACACGCCACATGGCCCTGGGACAGGCCTGTTGTAACCTCACTCTGTCAGAGGAGCACACGTGCCTGCTGAACGGTTCCTCCTTGTGTTTTCTAGTCACAGTCACGTTGTATTAGGTAACATTTAATCTCTTTTCTGACACATAACCACACTTCTCTCTGCCAGCTACCATCTCCTCTGTATTGCCTATTGAATTTCCTTTATGGAAATACTCGAGGTAAGGTGGTTACAGAACTGCAAAGCTTCAGCTGTAGTCAGTCCTTTCCCTAAGGAAAACCCAATGGAAACTTGATTTATGTTTAAAGCTGTCTCAGCTTGTGTGTGCCATCTGGAAGTGTTAAAACTAGGTGGCCTTTCCTGTGACTGACTTGTTTTAATGGCACGCATGAGCACAGATTGCCAGGGAGCACTTTTATCCTTGCTGCTAAGACAGCCTGTCTGCCAGTTCCTTGTTTCTAAACAGAAAAGAGAATTCAGAAATGGCATCAGGAAGTGGCAGCTGGCTGGCAGCGAGGCCAGTCACTGTCAGACACGGTTCCGCTGCGGGAGCTGCTCCTTGTCCCTCCTGCGCAGTGCTGGCGGGAGCGGTTCACAACGCTGCGCAGCAGAACGTTCAGACCGACCCGGGGAAAGGCTGTAGCTGTTTAAAGGAAACATGAAATGGAACTGAAAGCGTTTGGTGCAGGAGTAATTGGAAAGCAAGTTTGGATTCTGATGCTGAGGGGAGACCAGGAGCTGGCGCAGCCAGCATGCGGTGTCTGACAGGCTGCAAGGTGCTGGAGTTTGGAACCACTGATGATTACGGGGAGAGCAAGAGGCTTTTGCTGTGCTGCCTTCGATGTGCTCGATCGTGTCCCGGCTGCCCGGCAGCACTGGCTGAGGCCCGGTAAGCTGCACATCGCTACTGACAGCAGCTGGGCAGCCTGAGCCACCGGAGGGCCTGCACAGCGCCGGGAGGACGCCGTGTGACGGCGCCGAGCGCTCGCAGGTAAGCGCGGCGCTCACCGGAGCCCGGCTCAGCCGCTCCCGGGCCCGCTCCCGTTCGCAGCGGGCCTGCGCCCCGACGGCCGGGGCGGGCGGAAGCGCGGCCGCTTCCGGGGCGGGGCCCACGCGGGGCGGGGCGGAGGCGCCGGCGCCGCTGCCCGGGGTCTCGCGGTCCGGCCGGCGATGGGGGAGGCTGGGCCGGGGTCGGGGCTGGCGCCGGGGCCCAGGGAGGCGCCGGAGCCCGAGGAGGACGAGGCGGCGGCGGCGGCGGGGGCGCAGGGCGGCTCGCGGGGGAGCAGGGCCGGGCCCCGCGGGGGCATCCGAGTGCTGAAGGTGAAGAGCGGGGGGACCGCGGCCTGCGCAGCGCGGCCGAGCGGGGACGAGTGGCACGGCGGGGCCGCTCCGGGGGCTCTGCGCCGCGGTCGGGCGCTGCCCCCTCGCCCTTGGCGGAGCGGCCGGGCGGGCCGGGGTCTCCCGTGCCTGCGGCCCGGCCCGGTGCTTGCCCGGTGCCCGCGGCGCTGCCTCCGGCTCGCGGTGCCGCCGGTGCTGCAGGCCCCGCTGCGCTTGCGGAGGGGCCGGGCCCGGTCACCGCGGCCGCCGGGTGCCGGCTCGGAGGCAGCCGCTGACGCTCCGGTTCCGCTGTCTTGCAGAGAAACGTGAAGCGCAACGGGAGCAGGAGCTGCCTGAACAGGAGCCGGTTTGGCTCCCGTGAGAGGGACTGGCTGAAGAAGGATGTCGGACGGGGCTGCGTTTATGTTTATGGCGGAGATTCCGCAGCTGCGGCTTCGTCAGACTTGCGCCTGGTCCTCTGCACGGTGGAGACCCCAGCGTCTGAGATATGCGATGGGGAAGGGGGGAAAAACCTCTTTCTGCAACTTCATGGAGACCTTGTCAGGTGAGGGCTGAGGCGGGATGAACTTGCTGGGGAAACGTCAGGTTTACTCTGACAGGCTCTGTTCACGGTGTGCCTCTATAAGGAGCACTTGGATGCAGCCTTGAGTAATGCTGTTCATAACACTGATGCGGTGGTGTGCGTTCCGCGCATCTGGTTAGGCCATAGGTGTGTTAGCTGGGAGGGTCTGGTTGTGGTTACAACCAGAAACATGTCCTCCTGCAGGTAGAGGCTTCTGTTCATATACTCCTTTGCTATAGTCTGTGTTATGGACGTTTTAGCATCCAGAAAAATTAAGCTATTGAAGAGGCTGTAAGCAGTTATTTTGAGTAAGTGAAACGTGTGAGGTGCTTTCACACTTATGTAATATTTATGTCTTGGTAATTTTCTTGCTAAGAAGAGTTGCCAGGTAAATAATTAAAGGTATACAGAAAGGTGGTGTTGTAAGGGTTGCATAAAGAAGGCTTAAGCATGAGGTTATGTATTTTATGCCTGCAGTTGATTTAGGCTGAAAATAGCTCAGGGTTTATGAACTTTATGCTGTGTGGGTGTATTATGGACTCCTCTAGGTTTACAACATCCCATTAGGTTTGTTAAGATTTAGACTTTGCATTCATTCTTCTGGACTTAAGATCCAGTGATTAAGTTGCCACTCCTCAGGGAAGAAAAATCTGCTGTAGCCTCCGTTCTTGGAGGCTGAAAAGGACTGGTGGCTGGTTTTTGAAACAATATTCTTAAGTTGCACATGTCCAGATTTTAAAAATGTGGAATGTGTTGGATGAGGCAGGGAACGGGAGAGCTCATGGTGAGGAATGTGGAGAATAGGATGGGGTTAAAACTGGCTGCTGGCAAAGCATATTGAGACCCACCTGCCCTGCCCAGTCTGGTTTGTGTAACCAGGGATAGTTCAGTTAGAAGTGCTTCTTCTAGCTCTATCTATAGATACATACAGTCAATCTAGACTTATAGTTTGTAGGGATAGATAGACACCTGAACACAGCCATTGAGGCAGCTGAAAATCTCCATTTGTTGCTTGAAGAATTTATAAAGGAATTGGCTTGTTTTGGAGCCTAGCAGGGAGCAGATTTGTCCAGCATTCAGAAAGAAGAGCAGACCCTTTACTGCAGCTCATGGGAGTAGACAAAGCTTGTAGGTGCATTCAGAGAGGTATGTTGTGAATTTGTTTAGATTTTGAAATGGCTTTTGTGTTTGAATTGTTTTCAGTATCTGTGTCTCTTCTTGTGCTAAGTAGCCATGCCTCTCTGATTTCTGCAGGCTTTGCACTAGATTCGCAAATCGGTCCTGCTGCCAGTGTTTTGGAAGCAGGTACTGAGTTGTAAGTGTTGGCTTCCCACTCTTGTTGCCTCTTGGTGTGTCTAGCACTTTGTCAAGCTTTGTCTTTAATTTAATGAAGAGTTCTTGATTGCAGAGTGTCTGTTGCATATAAATCTCAGAATGTATTTGCCACAGAAGAGATTCCTGAATTACTTCCCTCATGGGAGTTACCAGTATTGCTTCAGTAGCATCTGTGTTAGTAACAGGAAGCAGGCCTGGATGGGACCTACTTGCCTGTCCACAGGGAGATGACAGAACACTCAAGATATTCCAATGCCTTGTTGAGATAATTCCTTCCTTGTACAAATTTTGCTGATTGTAATAACCTGTTCACAAATACAAATTACTCCATTAAGCATCTGATTGCGTTTTACTCTAGGTGCCTTTATCTCTGAATTCTTCACCCTTTGATATCAGTAGGTGACTTTCAGATGCTGAGTATGGCAGAGATTGATTTGGCATCTGGCTTAGAAGACTGAAAGCTGGATGATGAATGGAAGAATAACATAATTCATTCTAAGTATTCAGTGGTGTCTTCATGATCATTTTGCATTTCCTTTTAAAGTCTGTGCGCAGGGGAGTCAGTTTCTGTCAGAACTTTCTTTTCTTCTCCGCAGTGCACCTCAAGGATCTTTAGAGTTCTTCTAGCCAGAATCTTTCTGTACATCAGCAACCTTTCATGTTTAGAAATTACACCTTCCAGCAGAGGGGAGGGTTAAACAAAATAGCATGGATACCTTCTTTGTACCTGGACACCTTTCACAACAAAAATCTAAACTACAAAGGTTTTAACATTTGACTGTTGCTTACGTTGCAGTTGCAGCAGGAGTTTTGTAACTGTTGCTACTTTTTACTGGCTTTTTCATCTCCTTACCCTGTGCACCTTCGCTTAACAGAGCTGCTTCTCTGATGAGTGGAAGCGTCCAGTATCAGATATGTGATACTGGTGTGGATATAATGGGCTGTGTGTGTCAAATAGCAGGTGCTGTGACAGGCAGGATGTTCTCTATGTGTGCCAGCATCTAGTGCATATTACACTGGGTACAAGATGAAGCTTTACATCTTGTAAGAAAATTAGGGGGTTTTCAAATCAGCATTCAGATTAATGCCCTGCAGCATTAATTCATAGAATCCCAGACTGGTTTGTGTTGGAAGAGATGTTAAGGCTCCTCCAGCTCCAACCCCTGCCACGGGTGTGGTGTGAATAGTGCTTATCCCTTTACTGTATAAAGGTTCTTCCTGAATTCTGGTGTACAACCATATCATTCAGCACGTACCCACAAAAGCCTCTGTCCATTCAGCAGCCAAATTGGAGTGTCTGGTTTTTCCTTAGGAGATCTAGATACAAACTACTTAAGTGTTTTTTCTGTGAGTGATGCTCAAGCATCAGGAACATGGTTCCTGAGCCATGAGTCACATGCTGGAAAAGCTGTTTTCTGGCAAACATAAGGCTTTAATAGCAAAGAAATTGGAATCTAAGTGTAGCCAAGGGAAACTCAGACAAGGCATTTGGAGATCCAGTCAAATATCTCATATTCTTCTTGAATTCTGCACTGAGGAGTGGAGAACACATCAGAGTTTACTGTATTGGAAGTCAGTATTGTTCAGTGCAGTCTGTTATTTATTACAGTTTCTAGTAGCTTGCCTGTTCCAGGACACAGGTTTGTCATTTCCAAGATTACCTCTGTCTGTTTCTGTGGCAGAAAAAATGAAGTGATAACCTAAATCTCAGTTACTTTTTTGTTGAAGTGCTTGGCTCTAAACTGCTAGATTTCAACAGATGATCTTAAAAAAGATCAAGAGCCTGTATTTGAACTGAAGAAATCCCTGCAGAGAAAGAAGCATTGAGGGCATTGTACTCCTTTGCCCCAGTGCCTTGTCTCGTGTCCATCTTACAGAACAGGGAAAGAAAAAGCATTTCATAAATCAGCTTCTCATGCTTATTGTATAAAGAGCTCTATTGTAGTTGGATTAGGCGGTTTTTCCAGGAGTTCCAAGAAACTGAGCAGTGTCAGAGTGATTGGTGGTGCTGCAGGTGGTGATCAGCACTGTTTGAATTTCCATTCTCAACTGCTGTTTACTTTTTGGGGGAGTTTTATTTGGCTTGGAAACTATTTTCCATTTTATTTTGGAACACATGGGATCTGGTCTTTGCTTATATGCTCTCAAAATTATATCTGCAATGAGATAAGAAGTCTTCTGAAATGAAGTGGATGACATCAAGCGAGGTCACCCCAGTTGCAGGAGGCAAGTTACACTTGTGATACTGAGTCAAACTTGGATTCTGCTTCTAAGACACGTTAAATGGTACCAGCAACTTTCATGTGGTCTTGAGATTTGAAATTTGATGGAATTAGTACTGAATAACTAAACCTGAACAGCTGCTGCCCTAAACCTGCCGTGGAGATTAAACTCATTTCCAGTCAGTGTAACAGGGGCTAGAAATAGCTGTACTGAATTGTTGGTGGGTTAAACAGCAGCAGTGTCTGAGCTAAGTAATTTGGCGTTACATACCTTGAAATCCTGTGGATTCTGACCATTTGTTCCATTTGGTCTGAAAAGTTTTGGTGTATTTGCATTTCACAGGATTTTTCTTTAAAGAAGGCATCACAGATAATTGGGAACATGGCAGAAAATCGTGTCATTGTGTCGTGGTTTAAACCCAACCACAAACCTCGTTCACTCACTCCCCCCCCTTCTTGCCCTCCCCCTGCTCCTGGAGGGACGGAGAGGAGAACCGAAAAGAATGCAACTCCCATGGGTTAAAAACAGTTTAGTAACTGAGGTATAACAGAAATCACTGCTGCTACCACCAATAATAATGATGATAAAGGAAATAACAAGAGGAAAGAATACAACACCTCAGCACCAGCCCACCGATAACTCGCCCCACTCCCCCCAGCTGAGCACCGACCCATACCTCGTCCGACCCTGCTGTGAACTAGCCCTTACAGGTAACTCCCCGTTACATCCTGGCCATGACATGCTGTGGTATGGAATACCTCTTTGGTCAGTTTGGGTCAGGTGTCCTGTCTCTGCTTCTTCCCGGCCTCCCCTCCTCCCTGGCAGAGCGTGAGGCTCAGAAAGTTCTTGGACAGACCAAACATTCGAGCAGCAACTGAAAACATCGGCGTTATCACCACTGTTCCAAGGCCAAAAAATGAAAACATAGCACTGCACTAGCTACTAAGGAGAAAAATGACTGCTACTGCTGAACCCAGGACACATTGTCATACATGTGTGTCAGCATCTGAGAGGGTACCAGCAGAGAATAATTAGGCCTAGTTAAGGAAAGGGATGGATTGTGTTTTCTGGTGGAATTTATCTGAATTTGCATAAACTTCACTGGGTCACTCTTTATTTCCTTTACTGGTTTAAAGAAGGGGCAGAAAGAAAAGGCAGTTTCCAAAAACTTTTTGAAAAAAAGCACCGCCACAAACCCCCACAATAAACCAGCAGCAGCAGCAGCAATGCCATGCATTGCTGACAGTAACCTGATTACCTCTTGAACTTAAAATTAATGCATTAATATTATCCTCATGTATGAGGTCTGGAGTGTACTTACAGTACATAGCAAGTTGTTATCTCTGATACTGCTTTTGGTCACATTGGAAGCTTCATGAAGTTAGGATAAACTCTAAAAATTGACCAAAAATTATGAGTGGTGAGGGACACTGTATGCATAAATGTTTTCTGTGGGTAGGGCAGCTGATGTTTCAGAAAGTAAAATTTAAGTCCTACTAATCCATTCAAGGAAGGAGTAAGAAAGATTTCCAAGCTAACCAGCACTACCAAGGAGTGATCCTTCGGGTGGATTTGAAGATGCAGAACAAGGTTTTCCTCCTTGGTTAAGTAAAGCCTATTTACGGGTTGAAATTTGCCAATAACTTTCCAACTATATTTAGGCTGACTGAAGACTAGAGTCTGCAAGGCCTTGTATCAGTTTATTAGTCAGGAGAAGCTCCAAGAGACAAGTTCTGAAGTGAGAGGAAGGGGATTATCTCATGTACAGCCTTCTGGTTAGCAAGTTGATGTATTTCCATGTAGAGCAAAAAGGGGGGAAGCCAAGTTGCCCTAATTAGGCTTAGCAAACATTGAACAGTAAGAACTGGTTTTCTGGATCAGCTGCATATGAACTACGTTGTCTTTTCAGGATAAAAAAACGTTGCTGTTTTGGACCATAACTTTGAGAGTAATCCTGTTTCTGATCCAGAGGTCCTGTGTGTGCAGTAAAGAGTTTCGGTGTATGTCTTTGGAATACCTGAAGTCCTTTTAGTTTTTGAGGTGTGTCCTGTTGACTGCAAAGGAAGTCTGGATGACTAGATAGTTGTAACTGGTGCACATTTTATGAAATCAGTTCTGCTTCAGTTATGAGATGACATTTGTAAAGCTCTCAGTTGTAGTGGAAGTACTACAATATAATCATTAAAAAGAATCAGAAATACTTTTGTTCTTCTGTTGAGAAGCAGCAGCAAGGTTCGGTACATACAGTAATAAAACACTTTGTGTTAAGACATGCAGTGTAAACAATGTATGCTAGTCAACAAAGTTGAGTATGAAACAGGTCTTACTGAACAAACTTGATCTTGAGGCTTTGAAATTTCAAGCTTGGTCACCAAAAGCATTAGTCATTTGTTGTGTGTGATGTTGGATAGGACTCTGAGCAACTTCATCTAGCTGGAGATGTCCCCGCTCATTTTGGTATTCCTTACACTTTAGCTGCAATGAGACTTGTTTAATTTTCTTTGTGTTCTCAAACTACTTTCTTGTATGTTTTGACAGGCGGCTGGAGCCCACAGAAAAACCGCTTCAGATTGTGTATGACTACTTGGCTGGGTTGGGTTTTGATGATCCTGTCAGAATGCAGGAAGAGGCAGCAAACTCTGATCTCAGCTGTATGATTCGCTTTTACAGTGGTAAGAAATTGTGGGTGTGCACACTGTTGCTATTCCTGTAGCTTTAACTGTGAGGTGGGACTCAGCTGAAGCCCAGGTCATTGACATTTTGGGGTTTTAAATGGCTACATCAAACACCCAAAAGTACTAGTAAGCGTTTCTTAAAAATCATGAGTTTTCAAGATTATTAGAAAAAAAAAATCCCACAGTTCTGTAGTTCTCTTGAGCCTATCTGTGGCTTAAGAAAAGACAGCTCCAGTGGAAGACACAGGATTGCTCTGTTGTCTTTAGTTTCCAGTGTTTACAGCCAGTGCCTTAGAGGTCCTAATGAGACAAGAAACATTGCAGTTCGGTCTAGATATGCCTGAAGGTTGCACTTCCAGAAGGTGTATGGATATGGGCAAGGTAGGTCTGTAATAGAGAGTAAAAGTGCCAGCCATTTAAGAATAATGCAGGCTGCCATTAGAAACCCAGTGCGTTTGACCACAGAAGCAAGACTTCTGTCTGGCCTATTGAGTCAGTTTGAGCAGGATCCCATATGCATAAGAAGCAACAGAATAATAGTCATAGGCCCCATACAGTATTGGTGTATGCTGCTAGCAGTCAGAAAAGGAATTCATTGAAGTGAAGAGGAAATATAAAAGGAATAAGGGGGAGAGAGGCTGATAATGAAATTATTTCATTACTTTTAAATACTTCACCATGTATTTTTTTTTTTTTGCATTTCAGAAAAATATCAAAATGCTTTTAATAGAAAATTTTTCTTGCATAGTGGAAGTGGGTAGCCCAACTAAGCTGCTAGCCATCCTTTGTTTATTCAGTATCAGACAAATGTATCATAAGGATTCAGCTTCTCCACCTGAGAAAAACCCCTTCTGTTTGGGAGCTGTGTGCAGAACAGGCAAAACAGCGTAGAAGTGTAATGGAAATGGAAAGAAGTGTAAGGTGCTGGATTTATACAGTCTGGGTTTATAGCACAAGCAGCAGGGAGTCAGAAGTTACTTCACCTGGAAGGAGGAGAGGCATCAAGTATACGTGTGTAGAGAACTTCTGAGTTAAAAATGAGCAATTCAATTTGTGAATGTCAAGCAGGAACTACTAAAAATTCAGGAACAGCAACTCAACTTCATGGAAGCAAGTAGGCAAAAAATGGGATTGAGTAATTTCAGTTAGGATGGGAAGGTAGTCCTGCTTAGAAAGAGGCTGTGGAGGAAGGAGTACAAGGATTGAATAGTGTTCAGGAGACCTGTTCTAAGAAAGTAAAAGAAATGCTGATAAAGTGGTTCTTAAAAGGAGTGGTGGAATTAGAGGAAATGCTATGGAGGATTATGCAAATCCTGCAGCTCAGAACATAGGGGATGCTAGGGAAACATTGCTTAGGACTGTAGAGTTACAGAATGATTTGGATTGGAAGGGACCTTTGAAGACCACCTAGTTCCAACCCCTGCAGCATTAATTCATAGAATCCCTGGCTGGTTTATGTTGGAAGAGACCTTAAAGCTCATCCAGTTCCTGCCATGGGATGAGCTGTGGACGATCATCATGTGGTATGATCACCCCCCTGCCACAAGCAGGGGTGCCTTTCACTAGAGTAGGTTGCTCCAAGCCATGTTCAACCTGGCCTTGAACACTGCCAGGGATGGGGTAACCACAGCTTCTTTGTGCACTCTGTGCCAGGGCCTTGCCACTGTTACAGGGAAGAACTTCTTGATACCTCATCTAAATCTACCTCCTTCAATTTATAACCGTTGCCCCTTGTCCTGTCACTACAGGGCTTGGTAAAAAGTCTCTCTGTGTCTTTCTTATAAGCACCTTTTAGATACTGAAAGGCTAAAGAAAGGTCTCCCCGGAGCCTTCTCTTCTCCAGGCTGAACAACCCAACTCTCTCAGCCTTTCTTCATAGGAGAGGTATTCCAGCCATCTGACCATTTCCATGGCCTCCTCTGGGCCTGCTCAAGTACTGAGAGCAACCTTCATGTTTCTCGCACTCCTTAGGGATGTCTCTTGAATTTCTTTGTTCTCTAAACCATGACAGGGTTTTGTTTGCTTTATTTTTTTTCTTTAAAGTTCAACCTGTTTTGTCTTTACTTGTTCTGTACAATTACTGATTGTTACGGCTGTGCTGCTATTTGAACTCACAGCTGAGCGTAAAGAACAAAGGGAAAAGAAATGCCAATGTCCCATTTGTCTTTAGAAAAGCCATGTCAAGTGGAACAGTTAGATCGTATCTTGCTCTCTGGAGTATATAATGTACGCAAAGGAAAAACCCAGTTGCACAAGTGGGCAGAGCGCTTGGTAATCCTCTGTGGTACGTGCCTCATTGTGTCCTCTGTGAAAGACAGCCATGCTGGGAAGATGCACATCTTGCCTCTGGTTGGAGGGAAGGTAAGACTTTTTTGTTTCGTTTCCTGTGGGTTAGAAAGGAAGGTATTGTAATGATGGATATTACCCACAAGAAGTTAATCTAGGCTTTTGTTACAAATTACTCCGTGAACATGTGCAGAGAGTTGTACAACCCCTTTCTACATGCTTTGCTTAGGTGGTGGTCTTCAGGCTAATCAGAGGAATAGACGTTAGTTTTGCTTTCATGTTAGTAGCCAGTGTTGTGAATGGGCATTCTAGAAATGATTGCTTCTTGGATCTATTTCAACAGAAAGATATTAAGACGGATTTACCACTGTGTTTCTATCCAGTAACTACAGCAGTGTTTTCAGCAAAATGCAGTCTTACCAGTAGTTGGTAGTGCCTCCCCCTACACCTCAGATCCACTGTAACTGCTGGAGTTCATGCAGACTGTTGTGGTTTTGATTCTCCCTTTGCAGGTTGAAGAGATGAAGCGCCGGCAGTACACACTGGCTTTCACGTCTGCTGGAGCACAGGCTCAAACGTACCACGTTTCCTTTGAGACACTGGCGGAGTACCAGCGGTGGCACCGGCAGGCGTCCACGGTGAGGCCCTGCTGAGATCGGGTGGTGGGTGCAGGGGCAGGAGGGGTTTGAGATGCAGGCAGAGATGAAGCTGGGATGCCGGTAAATGTTCCAAACGCTTTCCAGTTTGTTTAATTTCTTACGTGCTCAGGACTACAGAGGTTTTCCTTTAGTCTTATTTTATCTCTGTGCCTGTGCAACAGTGTTGAGTGGTAGTTCTGGATTGTTTTCAGCCCTGCTGCACCTATTGAGAGCAGCTAATCACAAGTCACTAGAGCAAACCCCAGGGACTGATTGACTTTACAGCCATAGAAACTTGTAAATTGCACTGGTTGCTATACTTGCATCTGCCTGAACTGTGGCCTGACTGGCATGGTGCTACCCTGATAGGCTTGAGTTAACAGAGATCATAGGTCAGCAGGAAAGTATACTTTGTTCAGAGCTGCGTTCTCACTCCATATTAAAGTACAATTAGATGGTGATATCTTAATGCTGAGCCACACTTTGACCTCATATGTATATATATAAATACATTATGAAATACAGCATGAGTTCAAGATAAAGCAGGTTGTAAAATCTGGAATGAAGCACTGCAGACCTTGAAACAAAGCATACTTAATGAAAGGAGATCTGATATTTGTGAAGACTTTATGTGTTACAAAATCATCATTTATGAAGCCTTTTTGTCATAACAGATTATGATTCCAATATTATAGCCTGAATAAGGTAATGAAAGTAGGAAGAAATCGCTGGGCTAGGCAGAGATTCTGTAAACCTTAAAGGACTGAACTGAAAGTTGACTCCTTGTTGCTGTTTCGATCTTTGGAATGCACTTGGAGGTTATGCTTTCTCAGCAGAGTTTCCTCAGACAAAGACAGGGTTTTCTCCATCTGTTTGGCTGTCTTGCGGTCTAGCTTTTAGGCAGTTCCTGTTGCATGTGCAGAGCAGGGCTTTCTCTGTGTATGTCCTAGTTGGTATCCAGGTCCTTTTCAGGGGGCTTTCAGAAACAAAAGTAGCAAATGGCATAAACTCATACTCTGTGGACTCAGTGCATGGACTCAGTGCATAGACTCCTGCATGGACTCTACCTCACAGGTACAAGGGGTTCTTGCAGATTGTTTACTCCTGGCAGTTCTTGGCCTTATGTTGGACTTACAGAGAAAATTGTTGCCCAGTTGCAGCTTTTCCTCTTCCTTTTCAGGTTGTGTCTATGCGTCTTAGCATGGTTGATCTTTCATGCTACAGCCTTGAGGAAGTACCTGAGCACCTCTTCTACAGTCAAGACATCATCTACCTCAACCTACGACACAATTTTATGAGATCAAGTGGAGCAGGGAGTCTTGACTCTCTTTGCAGGTCTGCAAAGAATTCTTTTTCTTCTGCATTTGAAGTTCTTGATGTGTGCATCCAGGGATAGAGAAGAGAGGGAGTGTATTGCCCATTTTCATGGGGATGAGCAAAAGATTGATCTTCAGGAAGCTGTAACCAGTGAGGGGCCCAGGAAGCAGAACTGAGTAGTGCAGGCAGCCATAAGATTCCAACAATTGACAGTATTCACATTCATAAACTCCCTTCCAGAAACCTTTTGTGCTAAGTTTGATCTGAGACGAGCCTTGTGGAGTGATGTGCCATTCTTATGGACAAGATGCAATAGTAATATAAGGCTGCTGGCTATAGAGAACATTTTGGGGTATAAAGTAAAAGGTGAGGGAAAGCATTATGCTGCTGTTGTGGGTGTTTGTAAGGAGAAGTGCAGATCTGGAAAAACCTATTTTGGTAAGTTTTCTGTGTACATTTAGAGTTAGCAGAAGGCCTGTGAGGCTTCAGATTTGTTTTGGGAAATGGTAATGATCTGCTTTTAGGAGAGTAGCAGTTGTGTGATGGCATGGAATCATAATACAGTCATCTTAGGTAAGTGAAGGAGTATTACAGAGATATTTTTAAATCAACTCCTGAAACCCATAAAAATCTAGAGGAAGATTAGTCTTGATATCTGCACTAGCCATGCCAAAAAGAATGCAAGGAACCACTCTGACTTTTGAAAGCTGTTAAGAAACCTGTAGTAATATTGTCAAATGGCTCTGTGTTTGGAACGCATTATGCCTTAAGAAAAATGTATTTGGAGAAACCTTGCAAAGCTACATTTTTTGTTTGTTTTGTTCTGGTTTTGTTTATTTCTAGGGATGTATTACCAGGTTATTTCACTTTTCTTCCTAGAGAGTAATGAGATGCCTAAGTATCCATGAGGCTATATGGCGGGGGGAAATTGCTCACCTATGTGAATTCTTTCATTGAGAGTCATTAGTTTTGTTTCAATTCGGAACTTGTTTAAATGTTTTCTAACTGCTGAATTGTAATGGATTCTGTTATTGGAAAAGCTGCTTAAAATAATTCAAGATTTTGCTTTCTGCTTCACACACATTATATGATTTTGAAAACTGTATCAGAGCTTCATTTTCTAAAATGCGGTGTCCTTGATTCACAGGATCAGCAAAGGGGCTTGAATTTTCTTTTGACCTTGCTTGTAGTCAACAAGAGATCTGACATGTCAGAAATTCGACTCTTTTCCTGGCAGTGACTATGTCTGATGAAGCCGAAATCCTCAAACAAACAAAAGCCATAAAAGAAGCCCTCACTTCACACAATCTTGAATAAACAGGTAGCATTAGGTAGCCCACATAAGGCTGCTCATTGCCTTTTTGCTTTCTGAGGTTTTTAGGATGTTTATCAGGTCACAGCCCCAAATGAAGAAACTTGCTTCTTTCCAGTAGGTCTTATCAGTGACCAGCTAAGTGTCAGAGACTGACGATTCCAAACAGCAGAATTCTTTGCAGTGGTCAGGTCTCTTCCCCTGAGGAAATGTTTGACATTCAGGAGTCTAATTAGCTATAACTGTAATAACGGAACAAAATAATTAAGAGGGAGTTGTTAAGCAAAGAAAATTAAATAACCCCACCTGTTTTGTTACATCTTCCAGCTTATTTTCTATGTAAGGTACTGCCTTTCAGCTATCTCCCTTTACTGGAGAGCATTATCCAGTTTGATCTTCAGTGATAAATGTGTGTGTGTGTGCACATGTGTATACATGGTGTGTGCCTGTTATCACCATTCTAGCTAATTGATACAGGGTTGCACCAGGATGCTTTGGCAGCAGAGCAGGATGTTATATTAAACTGGGAATGTTTCAGACCAGCGCCAGTTTGGGCTGATGAACAGAGGATGGGCATCCCATTGAGGATTTGTGGCTGTGTTTCCACACGTCTTTGCTTAATCTCAGTATGCCCTGTGAGAGTGCAGGCCAAAATCTGAGCCGTAACTATTTCAGGATACTTATTCCCTCTAATACATGGTTCATGTATAGAGCTTGAATGAGAGTTGGGTTTGCATTCCATTCTTACATCCTTTCTGCTTGAGAGTATCAGGGCAAAGGAGAAGGAACAGAAGGGGAGCTCAGAAGGCTTTTGAGTATTGTCCTCCCCATTGGATATGACAGTCTGCTTAAGGAGTCTTAGAAGAAACTGTGTCAATGTACCAGCTTCCCTCCAGCTTTTGGAAACTTTAATGCTGCCTATGTGTTTGCTTTGATACTGTTCCAGGGGCTTGAATTTTAAATATTGGATATGCTGTTAATTTAATGCCATACCTTCTGGGGCAGCTTCTCACCACACTCTGCTAATCACAGAGAAAGAGTTGCTTGGTGTTAAGGACAGATGCCGTACAAAATGCCGTTGTAGAACTCCAGAAAAAGCAGTTTCATTAACATGTTTTCTGATTTTAAAACCTGAGAACTGTGATCTGTCCTAAATCTCTTAAAGTTGAACCAGTTAATTAGAAAGTTCAAATCTGGAGGTATGCCCTCATTGTTTCCTCCTTTTCCATTACTGAAAGTGAAGTTCTGTGTGCAAGCTTCTGATTTTTTTTTTTTTGTATCATTGTTAGATCTTTGTTAGATCTACAACATGTTCCTTTTAGGAAGGCTGTTATCAATACAGCATCTTTCACTTGCGTTACAAGAGAGTCTGTCTGTGGCCACAGCAAATACAAAATGCCTGGCCCTTACTTAAATGATTTGTCAAAGCAAACAACCTGTGTTAAAGTTTTAGATATGCTTGTTCTTTTTAAAAATGCCACCACTACCAGCCTCAAACATTATAAAGCAAAACAGAGAAATATAATGCATCGTTCCCGCACAAACTGTTCCAAGTATTTTGAATCTGAAAAAGGAGTCAGTATAAAGAATTTCTTCTTTCAGATTTCAAAGATTTCGAAACCTTTCAGTCTTGTGCTTTAAGACATCTCCAGCTATGAGTAATATTCTCTCTCAAGCTAATTAACCTTAGACTTACCACTGCCTAACAAAAAGTATGGCGGTTGGAGCAGATTGATGAGCTGCATGCTTCCAAGAAGTACTTCTCTGGTAGATTCACAGTTGTGACATAAAAGCATTACGACAATTTTCCCACTAATTAATTTCTCATGGTTTCAGTTTGGGATGGTGTTGTTACTTGAGGAAGAACACTTTTGTTTCCTCTAGGAAGAGAACTCTGGGAGAAGAAACTTTTGCATATTACCCCAGCCCATGCTCAGTTTCTTCCCTCTGTTTGGACCTAGCACAGTGATAGAGGGAGCTGGAACAGGCAACCATCTGTTAAACAGAAGTGGGACTGTAGTGACTTGAGGGGGTTGTGACAGTACTTGTGTGGCGCTCGTGCAAGTAAATGGCACTTCAGATATGGAATCTCATCCAAAAGACTTACGGGTGCAGGTCTTGGGGCTTCACAGTGTGAAGTCAGCACTTTCCTGGTTTTCTCTTGTAGAACTTCGCCAGGCTTTCTGTTATGCGTAGCTTGAAAAAGGTGTTCTCTTCTGCTCTGTTCTCTGAACTGTTCAGTTAATGTTTTCAGCTACTGTTTTCCCAAGTTGCACAGCTGTAGTTTGTTAAATAACTCTTTGAAGGTACATTTTCTGAACTGAATGTTTTCAGTCTCTGTCATCTTAGTAACAGTCACTAGGAAGAAGCCTGTCAGGAGTCAGGGTTCAGAAGGTTCTTTTTTTTTCCCCTCACAGTAAGACCATGGTGGCATTATCCCTGAGGTACAAATACCATGACTTAAAATCAGATTTGTGCAGAAACTCCCATAGTGAGTTAGCTGACCGTATCACCAGTGTATGACTTAAAATTTCTTCATTACTTGTTTTGTGTGCTTTCAGACCATGGAGGTTGTGAATTAATTAGTATTCTTGCCAATAGGTTTTCTCAGCTGAAGAGCCTGAACCTGTCTCATAATAGATTGGGAGAGTTTCCTGTGTCACTGTGTGAGATCTCTACTCTGACAGAGCTTAATATTTCCTGTAATGGACTTCATTCCTTGCCAAGCCAGATTGGCAAACTGTTGAAGTAAGTATATTCTGTTTATCTGTGGTCATAAACATCCTTCATTCTTTGTCTGAGCACAGCTGAGGTGAAGGTACTACTTAGGAAAGTGTGAGTGCTGGGGCAGCTTGTTCTGTCCATGAAGACTGAGTGATGGTTTTGAGTCCAGCAGAAGTCAAGAACCCGGATGTCCAATAAGGTTTGGTTTTCCTTGAAAATGAAGATACTGCAGTATTTTTATACAGTTGCCACTCAAAGTCACTGCTGTGTAGCAAGTTAGCATTCATCATTTGTGACTTCCTGCCTATTCTACTACATATGTAAAATATATTAGTGTAAATCAGTTTTCTAACAGAGGTGAACGGATTTTGCCTATTTTGGAGTGGCTAAGGAAGACACTTAACAGTCAGTTACAAAGCCTTGAATCACAGGCGCCACCTTGCTGAAGTGGAGTAAATGTAAAGGCTAGGTTGTTTTTTGTGGGGGTTTGTTTGTGTTTGTTTTTTTTACTTTGGGGTGACTTGTATGATTTCTTGTGGGTTTACGTCCAATTTTATGTAAATTTGAAAGCATCTTTTTTCTGTTTGCATCTGCTGCTATCTTGCATTCGCATGCCTGTTGCCTTCTCATTTTCTTCCTCTATTCTCTTGTAATTTTTTTTTTTAACTATTATTATGATGGTACCTTATTGGTTAAACATAAATACTATGTTTCCATAAAAACAGTTAGGAGTTTCTGAAGACCATGCTGTCAGGGTATTTCCACAACTGCAGATGGGTACAGTGGAACATCTATGGAGACCAGTGGGGCTTTGCAGAACTTTCAGAGGCCTAGCCTGTGGACCTTATTTATATGAGCAAGAGCATGCTGGTTAAGTTGTTGCAGTATTCAAAGTGTCACACAGAAAAAGGATTGCAGATTTCCTAACTGTATGCAAGTTTCAAGTATAAGGGTACCTCATAAGACCAAAGACACTCAGGTGCAGTTCCTTTATCATACTATGAAAACATTACAGCTGCTCATGTGGAAAAGATGAAGAAACATGATCCTGGTGAAAAATTGTCTGAAGGCAATTGTATTGCTTCTCAAATAAGTTAATGTGCCTTTTTCTGCAGCTGCAGAGGTGTGTAACTTTCTGAATTTCTGTTTCTTATTTGCATCTAAGCTTTTCAGTGCTGATGCAGTTTAATAGTATTAGAGGTTTAATTTATTATGTAAAAATTTTCTATGGTAACTTCTTGCAGAGGTCTAGTGACTTGTCAGCACTAGTACATTTTGACGGCTTTGTACAGAATTGGTTCAGGTTTGTGTTAGAAAGAGGGTTTTAACATGGAAATACATGAGCAATTCCCTCTGAAAATTTTGTCTTAAAGTGTTTACTGGAATAAAAACATTCTTCATTTTCCCCAGTAGCTACCCAGAATGCATAAAAGCTTAAGCTTAGGTAAATTTAAATGCAAGACTGTTACTGCATTTGTTTAGATAAATACTGATATAGATGAGGCCTTTAGTGACATGGTTTGGTGGTAACCTTGGCAGTGCTGGGGAATGGTTGGACTTAATGATCTTAAAGGTCTTTTTCAACCTAGCTAATCCTATGATATTGAGCTATTCATTCCTTGTGGCCTGCTCTGCCCCAGCTTGTATCTTTACAAAAGGAGCGTCTGCAGCTACACTGGATGTAAACAAGTAATTTCCAGAGCAATCTTTTAGCCATCTGCAAGCTGTGAGGGAAGAGCTGTGTGCTGGCTTTACGGTTTTCAGAGGTTTACAACTTAGTTATGCGTTCAGTCATCTTTTATGACCCATTGAGCCTTTATTTGTAAGAACTTTTTATGGCCCCAGATGGCATTCTGCAATCGCTAAGCAGTGTTCAGAAAGTTCTTTGCTGGAACATAATCATAATGAGGGAGTTGTATTTTGTGGGTTTGAGTCTCAAAAGCCATATAAACTTTAAAACAATTCATCTTGGAACAGAGAGCTACACTGTTCGTTTCTGAGGGTCTCAAAGGACAACTAGAATGTAAAAACCTGTTACCATTGTGTTTGTGGGACGGTAATTGTGATTAAGCTGTGCCGTTTGTAGAAAATCAAGTAATTAATTAAATTAGCTTTCATTTACAACGTAAGTACTGATTTGTGTTTTAGTTAGGTTAACTTGGAAGTTTACCTCCAAAATAATTTAGGAACTATTTGGTAGTGCATACATGCAGTTCCAAGTCTATTACATGCGTGATAAAAGTACTCCAGTAACTTCTTGTGTATAAGAATAAAATTACCTGTTAGGTACTTTTAAAAAATAGCTACACTAACACCAGCAATATGGAAAAAAAACATTGAAAACGCTAAATGTGAGGTTTGCTTCTCTTTGCTGAATTACTTTCTTTCTCTTTTTCACTGCTGCAGTCTCCAGACCTTGTGGCTTGATGGGAATTTCCTCACATCCTTACCAGAAGAAATGGGAAGTCTGCAACAGCTCAGCTGTCTTGGGCTTTCCTTCAATAACTTCTGTGAACTTCCAGCAATTTGTGAGAAGCTCATCCTTGTAGACAAACTGGCCCTGGCAGGGAATGTGTTAGAGACCCTGGACCTGGCAGTGCTGAACCGCATGAGTCACATCAAAAGTGTGGACCTGAGGTAAGGGGTTGAAACCTGCATATGGTTATAAAACAGATTGCTACTTTCCATTTATAGCAGAGGAGCTGTGTAACTTCTAGCACATTTTGAGATAAACTACGTGTAGGGTTTTTTTCTCACTGATTCTTTAGCTTTTAGGGAGTTCTGTTTCTAAGAGTGTGCAGAGTTCACTTCGAGGAGACAGGTTAACTGACCAATGCCTGAAGCCACTGAATGCGGTTTCTAAGTGCCGGAATTAATTTTGTTTCCTCTTTTGATAATGCTGTTACTATGAGCTGCTGCAGTTCTTTGATCTCTCTGACCCTTTTTTGCCTTCCCCTGGACCTGAGATGAGATCCAGATTATTCGGGCTGCCAACTGCAGAGCTCTCAGAAAGGGACAAAGAACTTTGTGGTGAGGCAGTGTGTTACCTAGTCTCTGTGTTAGCTCCCTGTGTCAGTGCAAAGGAGCTGTCTCTTGGCTTGACTTCTCATTTCTAAACTGATCTTCAGAATCTCTTCAGCCCTGGGGAATAAGTAAAATGGTTTTATATAGCAGTTCAGACAAAGGAAGCATTTTTCTTTGTATTCATTGCCTGAAATCAGTCATTGCTCCTCACACATTCGTCTGTGCTTAACTTTGGCGTTAGACTTCACCGTAACTCTTCCTTCCTTCTCCTGTCTTCTCTCTTCTTACTGACATCCAGTGTCTGGTTTTCTGACTTTATAACTCTTATCTCTGAGTGTTTAGGCTGAACAACCTGAAGAGAGCAGCAGCTGACACTCTGGAGGGGAACAAATCTGTGACTTACATGGATTTACGAGACAATGAGATGACAGATCTGGACCTGAGCTCCTTGGGCAGCCTGGAGCAGCTGCACTGCGAGCGGAATAAGCTGAAAGAGTTGACGCTGAGTGGCTTCTCCCTTCGGGCCCTCTATGCCAACAGCAACTGTATGTCTTTCTGCCTTCTTCACTTACTTTCTTCCTTCCAAGCCCTGAGAACAAAAGAAAACAGCCCTTTGCCCTTGTGGTTTAAGCCTAGCAGGTAACTCAGAACTATGCAGCCACTCGCTCACTCCCTCCCTTCTTCTTCCCCTCTGCTCCCAGAGGGATGGGGAGGAGAATGGAAAGAGTGCAACTCCCACAGGTTGAGATAAGAGCAGTCCAGTAACTAAGGTATAACACAGACCACTGCTGCTACCACCAATAATAATAATGATAAGGAGAATAAAAGGGGAGAGAATAGAAAACATAAAGGGGAAAAGGAAAACAAACGCAAGTGATGCACAATACAATTGCTCACCACCTGCCAACCGATACCCAGCCCGACCCAAGCAGCGATTTGAGCCTTCCAGGTAACTGCCCCGTTTCTATGGAGGGCATGACATGCTGTGGTATGGAATACCCCTTTGGTTAGTTTGGGTCAGGTGTCTTGTCTCTGCTTCTTCCCATCTTCTTGTGCCCCTCCTCCCTGGCAGATCATGAGACTGAAAAGTCCTTGATTGAAGTAAACATTACTTAGGAACAGCTAAAACATCGGTGTTACCAACGTTGTTCCCAGACTAAAGTCGAAAACACAGCACTAAGCTACTAAGAAGGATTAAAATGACTGCTACTGCTGAACCCAGGACAGCCCTCTACCCACAAACAGAATACTTACACTGATGTTACAGTAGTGAAACCATGTGTGATGGATCTTGTGAGGTCAGTTCCTAGGGATCACATATGTCTGTGTGCAAACTGTGTAACAGAGGACGTTGTGGTGTTGAGTTACTGTCTAGGGAATTCCTTTTCCCTGTGAGATGTGTTTGTGAATCCACAAATAAAAAAAAATACAGTTCTCCCTTATTCTGGTGCCCCATGTGGCGGATGGAGAAATGGAATAGGGAGCAGCTCTTGTGCCATATGGCAGATGTCTTAAGTGTGAATGTGAACTCTGTCTTGGGAAGGATGAGTAGAGACCTCGAGTATCCATTAAGTAAAACTAAGTCTCGCTTGCTAACTAGTCTGCTGCTTCTCCGTGGTGCTTTCCCTCTGAAGCTCTGCAATTATAATTATTTGCTTTATTTCATCAGGTCTGACAGCTGTCAATATTTACCGAGTTCCTGGTCAACTGACTTGTCTAGAACTCTCACAGTAAGTGACTGTACACCACAGAATATAAAGCAAGTATCTGGATACCTTTGCTGTTTTCTGCAGAAACTTTTTGGAGCTTTTAATCTTTTGAAAGAGTTGAGAGCAATTAAGGGAAGACACTCCATCTTCACTTGAAAGCCCAGCACTAAAGAATGATGACCCAGAGCAGAATCCCTTCTGAACCTAGTCTAGGTGACTGGCTATCCTTTAGCTGTAGGCTGTAATCAGCACAAAAAGCCAAACAGGGACCACTGAACAGCTTACTGGGCTGAATGGTGGCAGTCTGTGGAGCAGACATTTAGAGTAGCTGCCAGTGATCTCTGCTTTTGGCTTCACTGCCGATGGCTGCCCTTGGAACAGCATTGTGAGACCTGATCACCTTTTGCTTTGGTTTTAGGTTGAAGCACAATACAAGGATGACATAGGGTGGCCTGTTCTGCTGATGTCATTGCTGTAAACCAAAAGCCTGATCATCAGGGCCTTGCATGAGGACTTTCTAGCAATCATGCACCAGCTCAGTTGGTGTTACACAACTAGCCATGATAAATTCCACCTGACTAGCTCAGATACTGTTGTTCATTTTCTGCCTATTGTTTTTGGTTTGGCTGTCACTCATGTCATGCAATATTCAAACGGTATGTTCTATGTGGAGTGCTGGTGTCTAGCTTTTCCCCCTTGCTTTTCTCAGCAATCAACTGCAGTGTGTCCCAGACTGGGCCTGTGAAGCAAAGAAGCTGGAAGTTTTGGATGTGAGCCACAACCTCCTTGGGGAGCTTCCACTCAGGTCAGCAAACCTTCTTATAACAGAGCTGAGCTTTCTTCTATGGTTAGCTGACTGGGGAGAGACAAATAGTGCACTTCCATTTGCTTTATTCCTTGTTTTGCAGAGACATCATTCGGTTACTTTCTCTGTGCAGCATCAAAATAGGCTCTATTCAAATGTTGGAAAGAACTAACTTCCAAATCAGCTTCATGAATAATAGGGGACAGGTGACTTCATCCTGTGCTTCTGGCTTCTACTGCAGCTGTTTGCACCTGAAGTAGAACACGCTGTTGTGATTATTTTTTTGTTGTTGTTGTTACCATAGTGTCTGTGAACATAGGTCATAGGTGAGACCCTAATAAGCCTTGCATTGCACCACGGAGATTCATCTGTTAACCTGTCACAGGGAGATAGCAGAGATACCGTATGTCTGATCTCAGAGGTAGCTTATAAAACACATCATCAGCCAACTCCTTTCTCCTTGTTTCTCTTTCAGTTTCTGCAGAAATGCAGAAAAGGGGAGCCAAGAACTGAGGTAGTTTTGCAGATGTTTTGAATGACTTCTCCAGGGTACCAGGGATACCATGGGAAGGAGCAAAACCCAAATGTTCTTTGTCTAACAAGTGTGTTTGGTGGGGTGTGATTGTAATGAATAAGGCACAGTTTCTAAGGGAAGCTATATTGAAATAGAGTGGAAGGATGGGTTACAGTGAAGAAATGCAGAGAGCAGGTTGAAGCAGTTAAAGCATCAGGTGTAGAAAATTATCTCAGCAGTAACATTCTAATGGTTGTCAGAGACAAGACTATATACATGAAAAGGATGTAACAAAGATGCAGTAATGACAACTTAGAAAATAATTTTAGCCATGCCAGTGGATGAAAAGGACCAAACTTTAAGTATGTTATGTTAATCCTGCAGAATTCAGATGCAGAAATACATATCCTAACAAGATATTTATGCCTCTTTAAAGATTCCTAAGTGCTGGAATTAACTGCATCCAGTGTGGATCTCTTGCAGTATACGTTTGTCATTAACACTGTGTGTCTTGTTTACAGTTAGAACTTAGCCAGCACTGACTTTCAGCCAGTTACCAGGTTAATCCGTCAGACTAAAGCTTTAAGGAGCCTCACATAGGGGGTTATGATTCACTGTGAAGTTGTCTGATACAACTGGTTTTTGAGACAACTAAGTGTAAAAAAGTGGTGACGGTTTTGGGTGGAGATGCCTATCCAGCTCTGTGTGAATCAGCTTGAATGAGGAAGTTGATGTATCTGCATTTGAATGGTTTCTGGTTTGCTTCTTTTTTCCTTGCCAGTGTAATTAGCTTTGAGAAGCCACAGTGTACAGAAAGAAATAATTGATCTGCATGGAGCAGTGCAGTAATGAAGCTTTAACATCCAATGCTGCGAAGCTGTTCTCTCTGCGAAACAGTTCAGGGTGCTCAGAATATAATCCAAAATTACCACCTCATGCAAATGGGCAGGTTCTGGGCAGTGCCCAGGCGTGTTCAGGTATCCTTTCTCAGAATTCCTGCAAACAAATCTCTGAAGTTCATGTGGACAGAGGCCTTTTCCTTCAATAATAACTGCAGTTCTGGAGAATGTGACAATAGCCCCAGAAGTAACACAGGAATGCTAAGCAGCTGCTTAAAGGTCTGAATTTAAATTGGCACAGGGGAAGCGCTTCTTTCTGCCCACAAGTGAAAACAGGCATTTAAATTCATGCTTATGACTTCTCTTCTTCTGTTTGCCTGAGAGAATGCTCACAGTCATATCACAAGTTAGTAATCTGCAGTAGCATAGAGGAAAATATGCATACACTTGCAGGCATTCATAGTGACTTGAGGCATCTTCTACCATGTGTGTTCTTACGCTTTATCATTGTTTACATTTTAGGAATCAGTCTGTTCTAATTTTTCTCTGCTATACAGTCAAATTATAACAGATTAAATACTACTTTTTCCCACTCTGGATGTCAAAATGAGTGAATGTGGCTGACACAAAACCCCTGTGTCTTTATAGGATCTTCAGCAGCTTGAGCCTTCGGAAGTTGATGGTGGGACACAATCGTCTGAAGAGCCTTCCACCTCTTGCAGAACACTTTCCACTGGAGGTGCTGGACATACAGCACAACCTGTTGACTAAACTCCCAGAGATGCTCTTTGTCAAGGCTCTGAAGTGAGTGGCTGTAGCAAGTATCTTTTGTCTGTATTGACCTTTGGTACCATAAAGGCTGATAATGGCGTCTGTGTGTCTCTCCTTGCAAGGTGCCATTTACATAGGAGATAATGAGGTTTAAGAGGTTGTAATTCAGGTGTCATTAGGGAAGTCATCAAGCTGATTCGAGGGAATCAGTCCATGTTATAGTTTAATTACAGATTTAATTAGGCTTGCTGAACCCAACAGTCAACTGAAAAATTAGCTTCAGTTTCAGCTGTTTCTAAGATACTGGCTGAAGAGCTCTGTCTTTAAAAGTAGCGTGTAAATTCGGGTGCAAAGGAAAAAAAACATATGGATTTTCAGATGCTTCAGCAGAAAATACATCAGGTCATTGGAGAACAGTGAGAGATACCCCTACAAATGAACACCTTTTCATAACTGTCTATTCAGTCATGACTCAACCCTTGTTTTAAAGACTTAAGAGTTCATGTAGTTTGCTTTTACCAGTATTACCCATCCCCTCCACCGATTCTTCAGTATGCACTTTTACTGGAAAATGCTGTGTGCATCTGCGGTGCTCTATAGGTAGTAAGTCATTAGTAGCCTCGTAGATCTTGATTTGAGTAGGGATGTTACACTGTGTTGTCTGGCCTCCTGTCCAATGTTGTTGCTCTGTCCACACTGGCATTTGTATAACTCCTTTTCCTGCTGTTAATGGAGTGGTTTATATGATGTGAAGTCTGATTTTTGCCCTTGCTATGGTTAGCCTCAGGTACCTGAATGCATCTGCAAACAGCCTGGAGTCCTTGCCTTCTGCAGGTACAGGGGAGGAGAGTCTGAGCATGCTGCAGCTGCTTTATTTGACCAATAATAACCTCACAGATCAGTGCATCCCTGTCTTGGTGGGACACCTGAGTCTACGGATCCTACATCTGGCAAACAACCACCTACAGACTTTCCCTGCAAGGTACGTGAGGCTGGTGGGTGAGATAGTGCTCAAAAGGAGGATGTTGCCTGTGTTCCTGCAATTGTGTGTGGATTGGGGTCAAAGCACGATGCTCTTCCTGTGGCTTGATGATAGAGGCTGCCATTCCTACACACACCTAAACTGAGGAATAGAATGTTCAGGGGAATTAGCACAGGATTCTGTTGGCTGCAGTGGTTCCTGTCCTGGGAGAGTTGGGGTTGTTCATTCTCGAGAAGCGGTGGCTTCAGGAAGACCTTCCTGGGGCCTTTCAGTATATAAAAGGGGCTCATGAGAAAGGCACAAAGAGACTTTTTACCAAGGCCTGTGGTGACAGGACAAGTGGCAACAGTTCTAAACTGAAGGAGGGTAGATCTAGATCTAACATAAGAAAGAAGTGTTTTACAATGAGAGTGGTGAGGCCCTCGCACAGGGTGCCCAGAGGAGCTGTGGCTGCCCCATCCCTGGCAGTGCTCAAGGCCAGGTTGGACACAGGGGCTTGGAGCAAGCTGCTCTAGTGGAAGGTGTCCCTGGCCACGCCAGGCAGGGGTTGGAGCTGAATGAGCTTTAAGGTCCCTTCAACCCAAACCAGGCTGGGATTTTATGATTTTCCAAGCGTAGTTTAAGAGAACTTCAGCTGCTTATGCATAATGATAAATACATTCATCGCTTTCATGTACATCTGTTTAATCCTACAAAGTACAGGCATGGCTGAGGGGCTTTTGCCAGTTTTAGAATCAAGACACTACAATCTTCTGCTTCAGTGCTTTACAAGTCAGGGGTGAACGGATCTGTCTGTTGTATAAATATAAGCCAGGCTTGAGGACCCTGAGCTCTTACGACAGCATCTCTTAGAACTTTTGGTTTGCTGTCTATTAATTAGAAATGTAGCTCATAAAGGGCACTGTCTCTGAATACCTTATCTGCAGGGTTAGAAAGTGCCAAGTTCGTGCCTGTAGGATGTAGTATTCTTTTGTTTCCCTTTCAGCAAACTTAGTAAGCTGGAGCACTTGGAAGAGCTGAACCTGAGTGGCAACAAACTGAAAACAATTCCCACAACAGTGGCAAACTGCAAGCTGCTTCACACACTTATTGCACACTCTAATGAAATCAGCATCTTTCCAGAGATCCTGCATTTGCCCCATATTCAGGTATTCTGGTGGAGAGGTTAAAGATATATCGGGGGAAAGTTTGGGCTGGAGGATGAACAGTAACTTAGTGGAGGAACTGGAGATCCCAGCATTCTGCTTGAACAACCCAAGAAGAAGGCACAGAATATACGTTCTAGATCTACTGATCTAGACTTGATCAAAGATGTCTCACCTCTCATTCATCTTCACCCTCTGTCTCTGACTGGTTTACTGGTATTTCTGGTTTACTACCTGAGACAGGGAGTGTTAAATAGCTAAGCAGGTCTGTATGTATAGGCCCTCTATTGCCTTTAGCATGACCTGTTCTTTCAGTACTGGAGTCCTTGCTGTTGCAGGTTATAAGTATTTGCTGCTTATAAATTGTTCTTTTACTGATGTATCAGACCCATTCTCAGTGACCTGTTCTGTGGGATACAATCAACAGTGGGGTTGTATGATGTTTGGGAAGAGCACTGGAGCAACCGATCACGTGACACAACAGAGAATATTGTGCTTTCTTTGGTACTGCAGTTTGTGGACTTGAGCTGCAACGAGTTAACTGAAATACTAATCCCTGAGGCACTTCCAGGTGCCTTGCAAGAGCTGGACCTGAGTGGAAACACAAACCTGGTGCTAGAACACAAGACACTGGATGTCTTCAGGTGAGCCATGGAGATGTTAACGCAGCAGTGACCTGCACAGGGAATAGTAACACTTCCCAGGAGGAGAAATGGTATAGTAAAATGT
Source organism: Lathamus discolor (assembly GCF_037157495.1). Classification (NCBI taxonomy): domain Eukaryota; kingdom Metazoa; phylum Chordata; class Aves; order Psittaciformes; family Psittacidae; genus Lathamus; species Lathamus discolor. The sequence goes on along the minus strand of NC_088909.1, from coordinate 1,100,446 downwards.
GTATCACAGAACTTAATGTTATAATGTCCCCGGAGGCACCTGAGGTTTTCTGTCTTGTAGGAAGGGAAAAGTCTGGGGCCAAGTCATCAGGGCAAGCAATTTCTCAGGTGGTATGAGGTTCTCCCAGCTGTCTCTGGCAGAAGCAGACAGACATCTCCAGGAGGTCAAGACCTTAAACTCCTCTCCTTGGTGCAGTTATTTCCACAGGCTGCTGTCTAAAACTCTAGATTAGACAAGGTCCTTCGGCTGCGAACTGCTCAGGAGGGTCTGGAAGACAATGACTTCCAATGACTTCTGTTCTTCTCTCTCTGTAGTCACATTACCACTCTGAAGATTGATGCTAAGCCCTCCCTCACAGCAGACTCAGCACTCAGTTCCACCTTCTGGAGTCATGGAGTAGCTGAGATGGCAGGCCAAAGAAATAAGTGAGTATTGTGGTCTGCTGGACAGTGACACTTCATCTTCTCAGTGTGCTGGGTGGAGCTCCTTCTAAGCACCCAGGCAGACCTCTTTTGCTCAAGAGTTTATCCATCCCTCTGTCTCTCCAGATCTCCTGCTAAGTCTTCATTACTCAAGCCTCCAGCATTGTCTTTTCCCTGTTTTCACACTTACCCTGGGACTTTGCTCACTACCCTGGCAGAGATGCTTTTTCTTTTTCTTGGTGCTGTGCCCACTGCCATCTCCTGAGTGTAGGCAAGGAGGGATTGGGAGTTCCAATAATAAAATGCAGCTCTACACCCCACAGGGCAGTGAATGAGGGGCAGGAGCTTTGCTGCCCTCTAAGAACAGCACTCACATCAAGGTGCCTGATGGCTGTGGTTTTTGGGACCATATAATCTTTTGAGACATACTAACTTTGCTTGTGTGCTTTTGTAACAGGCTATGTGTGTCATCCCTGGCTCTCGGGAGCTTTGCAGAGGGCGTGGAGGCTGTGTATGGCATGTTTGATGGAGACAAGAATGAGGAGCTGCCTCGCTTGCTGCAGTGCACCATGGCTGATGTGCTCCTGGAGGAGGTACAGCAGTCAGACACCATGTTCATGTCCAACACCTTCTTGGTCTCCCACAGGTAGGACAGTGAGCAAGCTGGTCCTGGTGGGACCTGCATAGGTATATCACTTAATGTGTTAAGTGGGGTGAGGCAGCTCTCCAGAACGCCTGTCACTGGAGTCTGGAGCCTTCCTACACCTTCTCCTCCAACAGGAAGCTGGGTATGGCTGGGCAGAAGCTGGGTTCCTCTGCTGTCCTTTGCTATATTCGTCATGATGTGGCTGATCCAGCCAGCAACTTTTCTCTGACGGTGGCCAATGTGGGGACTTGCCAAGCCGTTCTGTGCCGAAGTGGAAAACCACTGCCTCTCTCCAAAGTCTTCAGCCTTGAACAATGTTCAGAAGAAGCCAAGAGAGTCAAGGAACAAAAAGCCATTATAACAGAGGTTGGTTTGGACCCTCTTCAGTTCAGCTTCTACCATCCTTTCAAAGCTTCATAGAAATATATGAGCTCTGCTGCAGGGGAGAGGATGGCATGAAGGTCTTCAAGTGATTTTTATGGTGCTTCCTGCTCTGCTTCTCTTGCTGATTAGCTATTCAGAATGGCATTTCTTAAAACATGTATTATGGCCTGAGAACTACAGGTATAGGATACCAAGGATGGCTTGGGGAGAGAAGGAGGAAAGAAAATAGGTGTGGAGCTAAAGGAGGGGAGACATGTAATAGAATAGTTCAGGTTGGAAAAGACCTTTAAGTCTATTAACCCAGCACTGCCCAACTCCACCACTAAATCATGTCCCCAGGCACCACATCTACATGTCTTTAAATACCCCTGAGGATGGCAACTGCACCACTGCCCTGGACAGTTCCAATGCTTGGCAACCCTTCTCGGGAAGAAATTGTTCTTAGTCTCCAATCTAACCCTCCCCTGATGTAGCTTGAAGCCATTTCCTCCTCAAGACACTTGTGCCCCAGACCTTTTAGCTCATGCACTAAGTACGTTGCTTTGTCATAGAAGCCACCTGATGGTACTCAAGATGATCTGCTCCATACCTTCCCTGGCACCGGGGTCAGGTTGACAGGCCTGTAGTTCCCGGATCCTCCTTCCAGCCCTTCTTGTCGCTGGGAGTCATATTTGCTAACTTCCAGTCAACTGGGACTTCCCAGTTCCATGGGAATAACAGGGAAGTTCCAAAGAACTGGAAAATATGTCCCTGGTGAAACTGTGACAAATCAGTGCCAGTCACGTTAGTTTCATGTGCAGTGGTGTTTTAAACAGGTTGCTTGATAGAAGTGTTTCTAGCAGGGTGTTGTGGTTTAAGCCCAGCCAGCAGCCTAGAACCATGCAGCCACTCACTCCCCGCACTTCCTCCTGCTGCTCCCAGAGGGATGGGGAGGAGAATGGAAAGAGATAAGATCCAGCCCAGTAACTAAGGTATAACACAAACCTCTGCTGCTATCACCAATAACAATAATGATAAGGGGAATAACAAGGGAAGAGAATACAACTGCTCATCACCTGCCAACCAATACCCAGCCCGACGCGAGCAGTGATATCGCCCTTCTGGGTAACCGCCCCCAGTTTCTATGCAGGGCACAACGTGCTGTGGCATGGAATACCCCTTTGGCTAGTTTGGGTCAGGTGTCCTGTCTCTGCTTCCTCCCAACTTCCCCTGCTCCCTGGCACAGCGTGAGACTCAGAAAGTCCTTGGTCAGAGTAAACATTACTGAGCAACAGCTAAAACCATCGGTGTTATCAGTGTTGTTCTCAGGCCAAAAGTAAAAACCACAGCACTGCACCAGCTACTAAGAAGGAGAAAAAATGACTGCTGCTGCTGAACCCAGGACACAGGGGTAATCTGTTCATGTGTTACAGCTCTGGAATGTGCGATATTCCATAGCAGTCTGACTAAACATAATTGGAATCAGTGTAGTACATTAAATGGTTTAAAAACTGATGAAAGGATTATGAAAAATAAACGTTAAGTCATTGTCTAAGGAGGTTTCCCTGCATCTGTCCTCTACTGGTTTTTAATACTTCGTAGCAGCAGCAACATTTAACATCGAGAGGATACAGAAATTAAGAACACTAAATAATTAAAAAATAAATTAAACTCAAGCTACTGGGAAGCTGTGCACTTTGTATGCACGGACTCGGAACAGGCTCAGATATGGGCAGTTTTCTGGCCAGGACACTAGTGTTGGGCTGGCCATGGGACTACCTAGCAGGAGGAGGAAGGAAGTAATACCTCCAGGTGACAGCAGTAGTGTAAGATTCCTACTAGTTCTTTTCTTCCTCAGGATGCAGTGTCCTCATTTCAGAATGCAGTTATATGTTAATAAAGGGGTAAATAGCTCAGAAAATAGAAGTTAATGTCTGGATAATCTGCCTTGCAAAAAAGAAGTAAAAAGTCACTATCTTGCTCATACGGCAAAAATAAGTTTCAGTAAGACTCCTGGGTGAATTTCTCTGATCAGTGTGTTGCAGGAAGCAGAGCTGTGCATTTCACAGGAGTTTCCTGCAGTCTTCAGAATGTGACAAAACGCCTTTTCGGATAAAATTGTGGTTTTGTCAGCATGGGTGATGGGCAATTACTGTATCTAGTGATCAGGTACAGTGGTACCTTGATAGATCCCTTTGTGCTGTGCTGTGTACTGGCAGTTCTCAAGGCTGCAGAGCTATATATGGGCAGGGGAAAGTCTGCTCTGCACATGCTCTAATAGCAGATCTAACCCATCTGTTCCTTTTGTCTGCAGGACAATAAGGTCAATGGTGTGACTTGCTGTACTCGGATGCTGGGCTGCACGTACTTGCATCCTTGGATCCTGCCCAAACCACACGTGAATTCCATTCCACTAACTGTTCAAGATGAGCTGCTACTGATAGGGAACAAAGCTCTCTGGGAACACCTCTCATACATGGAGGCTGTCTCAGCCGTCCGCCACCTGCATGACCCACTAGCTGCTGCAAAGAAACTCTGCACTTTAGCCCAAAGCTATGGTTGCCAAGACAACGTAGGTGCAATGGTGGTGTGTCTGAACATCAGTGAGGACAGCTGCACATGTGAGATGCATGGCCTCACACTGCCAGGTCCTGGGGGATTTAATTCCACCACCAAGCCAGCAACACCTTCATCCAGCAGTGGAATTGCTTCAGAGTTCAGCAGTGAACTGTCTGCTTCTGAGGTTAGCAGTGAGGTGGGCTCTACTGCTTCAGATGAACACAATGCTGTTAGTCTTGATAGTGGTTTGCTACCACGGCAAGAGCGACGTTGCAGTCTGCATCCTGTGCCTCCCTCAAGCATCTTCCAGCGCCAGCCTTCCAGTGCCACCTTCTCTAGCAACCAGTCTGACAATGGCCTGGATAGTGATGATGAGCAGCCTGTGGAAGGTGTGATGACAAATGGTAGTAAAGTGGAGGTAGAGGTTGACATTCACTGCTGTAAAGGAAAGGGTCTGGAGTTTGAACCTCTTGCTGCAGAGTACAGCTCCTCTGCTCCAGGGACAGAGGATGACTCTGAGCTTATCCTCGTAATTCGGAGGCAGAACAGTGTGAACACTGTGCAGAGAGGGGTAAGGGAGAAGTGTGAACTGCAAAAATCTCTTTCCACATGCTGTCTGTATGGAAAGAAGCTTTCCAATGGTTCCATAGTGCCCTTGGAGGAGAGCCTCAACCTCATTGAAGTAGCTACAGAGGCACCCAAGAAGAAGACAGGCTATTTTGCTGCTCCATCCCAGGTGGAACCAGAAGATCAATTTGTGGTGCCACCTGATCTGGAGGAGGAAGTGAAGGAACAAATGAAGCAGCACCAGGAGAATGGAGCAGATCAGGAACAGAAAGAGGAACATGCAGCAACTCTGCCAGAGGAGTTTGACACAGCTTTGTAACCCTACAAGTACTGCTCCCACTCTCTCTGTCCAGGAAGCCCTGTCCCACAGGGGCTTTCTTGACCTCCGAGGGGAGCTGGGATCTGCAAGGAGTACATGCATCTGCTGCTTCCTTAATGGAAGAACTGGGGCGTGCCAAGGTCTGGGCTGTCCATTTCTCACTGTACCGTCCCAGTTGTTCCATGAGCACTTGGACCAGTAGCTCTGTGCTAGGGACCACCTGGGAATCGTGCAGGCACTAGAACGAAGGCAGATGTTCAACACCTGCCCATAACCCTTTGAACCCTGAGGTTCTGCCAGCTCTGCAGCTTAGGGGCTGGTGTGGGGGGTGAGGAGGCTGCTGAGGGGCAATGTTCAGTGTTTGGAGTCCCGTGAATATTTCTGATGCAGCTCCCCACCCCCTCAGCACCTGACTTTGTTATTCCTTGACAGAATACAGCCAGCTGCAATGCAGCTGACCCAAGAATGGTTTCCTGAAGTAATTGAAAGCACTTTTATTGATTGCACTTAAGCTGTTCTGCTCCCCTTCAGCCCAGCACTTTATTATATAGGGTCAGGGGAGAGAGCAGTCCCCAGGAGATGTGTGTGGGGCCTTTCTCAGTGGACATTGTTAAGGCAGTGAAGGACTCAGGATACCAGTGTTCGATGAGCACTGGTGCAGGTAGTGTGAAGCTCATGATGGGATCAGGCTGTGCGGGATGAGCTGAGTGCTGAGCATGTGCCTGCTGATGCATCTCACAGGGACCACAGGAAGATCAGCTCTTGGCTGGTTGATTAACACACAGACCTGGTGCTCCTCGCTGTAAGCACCAGCCCAGCCCAGCAGCAGCTTGGCCACCTCCCTAATGGGTGCCTCTCAGTAGAGGCTTCCTTATCCAGAAAACATGGGGTGAAAGCAGGAGCTCATGCTTGTTTCAGTGGTACTGTGTCTAAGAGGAGATGCAGTTGTAAACAGTGGTGTGCTTCTCTAAGCCACTGAGCGGTGAGGCTGCCCTTATTATGCTGGGGAAGCATTCAGTGCTCTGTTCCACTAACACAGACTTCTGCATTGTCAGCTACAGCATCTTTGCTTGTGTCTGCAATTGGAGACATACCCCAAATCCACAGCAACCTGCGTTTCATGGTATGTGCCCTGCTTGGCCACAGCCAAATTGAAAGCATACTTACTTCTGCTTAGCTTTCAATGCAAAAGGGAAAATAGAACTTTTCACATTAGTAGCATCTTTATCAGCATTGGAAAAGATGTTTTAAACAGTCCCTCTAATGGCAGACAAGCCAGTCTGCATTTGCAGATGCACTGTTTCCATTCAGACTTTTCTTGCAGGCTGTGAGTTGGTGGCCTGTGTTGTCGGCTGTGTAAGGGTTGTGTGTAGACCCCTGGCCCTGGAGCACGCAGATCTATCCTCCTCCTCTGGCAGAGCTGGGCAGCAGCTACCCCGTCATGCTGACGGTGCAGTAATCCTGGCTAATGTGGGCTAGTGCCTTGTCTTCTTTATTAATTTTATTTATGAAGAAAACTTGATAGTCTCTTCTCAAGAGCTCTGAGAGGCTTGAGTTGCGTATTTTTTGATCAAACTCAGGCCTTGCTCAGAAGGAAATACTGTGCAGACTACTTGTGGGGATTAGACTGACACAACCTAATGGAGTTTTACTGAGATTTCAAAGCACTTTGAATTTCTTCTCACTCGGGAAAAAAAAAAAAAACTTGCGTTTTTATCATGCATGAGAGAGCAACATTTTAGGATATACCTTGTGCTACTCGCAGTGTAATCATGAAACAACCCAACCTTTTTGCAGGGTTTAAAGTCTGACAGATTTTGGCTGATTAAATGTCTGTTTTATTTGGAAATGAGAAAAAAGCTAACTCTTAGAATCTCAGAAACAGCAGCACTTGAATCAGTTAAGCAGAGAAACAACAGCAGTAAACATCAGAAGACTAAACCCCAAGCCTTTTTCATGTTCTCTTCATGTACGTGCACAGAGAAGGCTCAGCTCAGTGTATGTGACTGACTTTCATTTGTCATTGGTGATAATTTTACCAAATGTCTGCACCCAGCCCAGCACTTTCTGATACCTGACAGGGCTGTAAAGCAGCTTCTGTTCAGTACATGACTGATGCAGAAATACACTCTTCTTTCTGAGTAAGACTGGACAAACCTCGCACTAGGAGAGTGGCAGATGTTAATACAAATCAGGTCTCTCTTTCGCTGATGTGGAAAATCTCGTTTCCTTACCAGTGTGAATCAGTAGCACTGCACGGAGAGTTGGTATGTCCACAGTGAGTTAGTCACGAATGGCTCTACCTAGCTCAGTGGGGGAGGACTGAGTAACATAAAGCTCTGCAGTGGAGCATACAGATTTATGAGCTGCGCCTCTTCACTGTAGTAGCAGTATGGAACGCAAGGAATTCCTGTGTAGCCTTTTTCTCCAGTGCTGTTTCTGGTTTTGAAGCAGAAAGAGAGTTTAATAAGCTCCTATTTTCTGTGGGTGTGAACCGTCATGGCAGAACATAGATTGTTTTCTTACACTAGGTGGAGTCCAGAGCCTTCTCTGCTTAAACTGGTACATGAACTGGTTGTCTTATTCTGGGCAACACATCCTGACTGCTTTCCTCCACCACCACCTTTTGTTCTCCTGTCTCCCTCGAGGTAGCAAGCATCTCCTTTTGTTTTTCTCGTCTTACTTACTAATGCCACCTTACATTTCAAGCTCCCTGAGAGCACTGCTGTAGGTGGAACAGGTATGAATGGGCAAGTCTAATGAAGGACTCACAGCAGGGGATAGAAAGTGTTTTCCCAGTTCTTTTCCTATTCTCAAGTCTCTTCCCTGTGTTTTGTTTGTGATTCTTGCACAGATACATCTATGTCCACGGAGATACTTCTCTAAGGATGTCCCATTTCTTACAGAGTTCCTATTGGAGGGGTATTCTTGGCTTGGGGTCATCAGGTTCTCTTGGTCCTGCTGAGCAATGCAGACCTGCCGTGCTCATGCAGCCACAGTTGGGTTTGGCTGCGAATTCCTTTGTTCATCGTGTCAGTAGTCCTGGCTCTGCAGATGACCACACTTTCTGGGAACAGGTACTCTGAAGGCACTGTCCTGTCTGGCCTGCCCTGTCCCGAAAGGCTTCCAAAAAAGGAACCCATAAAGGTGTTATTGTGACGAGCAGCTGGGGCCAAAGGATTACGGGTAACAGCTAGTCTCCAGTTTGCTCCAGGCACCAGGAACCGGCATGGTGAAAGCAGCGCCACATCAGGGACCTCATGAGAATCCTCAAGTGGGTAGGAGGGTAAAACCCTGTTCATGAAGGAGCAAGTATTTCCCCTACCCCTCCTTGGGGACAGGCTGCTGTGAAGCTGAAATCCTCCTAGCGCACAGGACATGCAGCCACGCTGGGAGCCCTGGGGGCATCTGGAGCTCCTGCACTCCAGCAGGGATGGGTTCCTGTCATTTGCCAAAGGCCTCCTTCGGGCGGTAGGTTCACCTCTTTGGTTTCAGGCAATCATTGTCTCCTGTTCTGTTGCTGTCTGAACACTCAAATGTGGTTATTTTCCTCTTTTTTTCACATTTTAAAATGTTACTTTTTTTTAACTTGTCTCTCATGACCCCAGTGCATATTAAAGAAGTATTGCAGCGCACCACCTGTTCATAATCTTTTTTCTTTTTCTGTTAGAAAAAAGAATATTCTCTGTATCCCACTCTAGCATGCCCCTATAATAATCCCCATTTTTATTGTATAGGGGAGTAGGTTGTCCAGTGAATGCACCTTCAGCACTGAAGCCTGTGTTTGTATTTCTCTGGAGAGGCAAATCATTAAGATTGCTGGAAAACACTGTTCCGTTGATTCTTTATTCAGATGTATAGAGCAGTCCAGGAAGGAAGAATATTTTTGCATCAACTTTTCAGCTGACTTAGCAATAAAAGTTTTTACTTTCATCTAACTCTATATTCTGATTCCATTACTGTGCTGGAGGGAATCTGTGCAATGCCTCAGCCACACACAGCTGTGGTGAGCAGTAGCTGTGCTGAAGGGTCTTCTCTGAGTTGCGGTGCTACTTTGCTCATCAGCCTTCCATACGAAAGGTACTGGGCAGATGCTGTGAGGATGGAATTCATGACACCCATTACCGGGCAGCTGTGACCTGCCCCAGGAGTCCTGAGCTGTTGCTCTAAACAGGATTGTAGAGCTCCAGCAGGAGCTGCAGCAGCCAGGAAGTACATATGACAGTGGACTGTCCACATAAATCCCTGCACTAGTGCAGGGATGTATATGCACACCTAGCTGCTGAAGGAACTAGTACATCCAGCTACTAAAAGGGAGCAGAAAGCAAACCAACCCCAGAGTACTGAATGTGTTACTATTTAGCATTTGTTCTACTTTCATATTTCTAGTTCCAACAGCATTCCATGGAACTGGTAATTGTGAGGATTTAGCCACTGGTGCCAATGAAACTGGAGCTCTGTCCAGGACACAGCACATTCTGGTATGTTTAGTTCGGTGTTTGGGTTTTGGGGATTTTTTAATGCAGGCAGAACAGGTCTAAGAGACCAGTGATGGATGTACCTTCATATGGACAATGCACATCCATAGAATGTGAGCACTGCGCTGAAGTGACATTTCATTCTGAGGCACAATTTTGTGTCTCTAGTGCTGCTCTTTTCCCTGTTAGATTTCCTATAGAAGTTTTTCTAAAAAGTAAAATATATTTCTTTTTATAAAGTGCAAGAGCAGCATCTCATTTCCCCAGCGAGTACATTAAAAATGTGCTTTGGAAACAATATACTTCTATCTTAAACCATATCTTTGGCCTCTTAAAGCTCTTGTCTGATTATCCCAACATGGGGCATCTTGTTAAGCAAACTGTTGGATGCAAGTTTTGTAAAGGACCATTTTATACAAAACTGTGCCCCCTGCAGGAATATCAAAGGCATCAAATGACAGCGTGGGCAGAGTATATTGATCGTGTTGCACCTTTATTTCAAGATTGCCTGATGGCTCCATACACACCGAGTTCAAGAGGCCCTTAGTTCTAGCAGACGTACAGGAAAGCAGGAGCAAGATACCACAACCATGGGCCTGTGTGCTCAGTGAACTGTCACATGCCCTTTGTAAGGAGCCCCAGCTACAGAAAGGATGTAGTCGCAGTACTTGGAGCAAGACCTCACTGGAGAGAGCAAGGCCCCGGCAGAGGGGAGGGAAAGGCTCACTGTTCAGCTGCAGGACGGTCACACTCTTCTACGAGACAGCCGCCAGACACAGACCATGGGTCTACCTTCGTGTCCACTGATAGCTCAGCAATGCAAACCCAGGTGAGGGGCTGCTTCACTCCCCCATGTTTAGTGTGTGCTCTGGGGCAGCATTAAGAATGCACTGCTCAGAAGTGAGGACAAGCAGTAAGGAGCTTTTGCCTTCCTGTGTAAGGAGGGTGGCAAAAATCATGGCCAGTGCTGGAGTGGAGGGATCATTCTAACTGCATTGGCTTCTGCTTCAGTGTCCGAACGGCTGTGTAGGCCCTGGCTGCAAGGCCTGCACTGAGCAGGAATGCCACGGCAAGCACGCAGCCCCACAGGCCAGCCGCAACCTCTGCCGCGTGCAGGCTGCACCGAAAGCCCTGGTAGCCTTTGCTTTGATAAAGCTGCTCTCTCTCTTTGCACACTGGTGAATTGTAAACCTCCAGCAGAGAGTGGAAGTAGTAGTACAGAGCGGGCACCATGCCCGCCGCCGCCGCTGCATCCAGGGCGCATTCAAGCAGCAGCCACGCTGGGAAGCGCCACGGTAACCGCAGAACCCCAAGCGAGAGGAGCACGCAGGAGCCGGCCAGGAGGCAGCCTCCCGCGGCCATCGCTGCCCTCGCCACCGGCAGCTTCAGCAGGTAGAAGCGCTGGTCGAGCTCCCGGGCCTTCTCCCCGTCCGCCCCGCTGAAGCCGCTGTAGGCGCCGCCGTACTGGTAGTAGTAGATGCCGCCCAGGTCGGGCAGGCCGGTGTAGCCGCCCGGGGGCCCGCAGGACACGGAGGCGCAGACCAGGATGAGCACGGCGAGCAGCGCCTGCCCCATCCGGCAGCACGCTGCGGGGAGGGCAGCGCGGGCGTGAGCGCGGCCGGGCCGGGCCGGGCACGGGGTGGGGGGGGGGGGGGGGGGAAGCGGCTCCGGGGCCCCGCCCCGCTCACCCCTGCCCGTGCGCAGGTACCGGCAGCGGCGGCTCCACGGCGGTCCCGGGGCGGCAGCGCGGCTGCTCGGCGGCCCCTCCGGCCGCGCTCCGGGCACGGCGCTGAGGAGAGACGGCGGCGGGGATGGCAACGGCAACGGCAACGGCAACGGCAACGGCAACGGCAACGGCAACGCCGCGCCCGCCCCGTCCTCACTCCTGCCCCACCGCCCCGACCCCGCGCTCCTGCCCGCCCCGTCCCGATCCCCGCCCGCGCCGGGCACAGCCACCTGCCCGCCCCATCCCACCGCCGTCCCGGCCGCCCGCCCGCCCGCCCCGTCCCGCCCCGTCCCGCTTTCCCCCCTCCTCCCGAGCCCTCACAGCCGCCCCCCGCCCGTGCCCCGCTCACTGCCCGCCCGCGCAGGCGCGTCCCGCCGGCGGGGCTCGGGGGCTGCTCCGCTCCGCCATGGCGCGGCCCCCGCGCAGCTCCGGCCGGGCCGCAGGCAGGGAGCGCGAGGGCGGGGCGGGGCCGCTCCCCCGGCACCTGCGCGCGGCCCGACCCCGCCCCGCCGCGGCTGCGGCTGCGGGCGCCCCCCGGAGCGTGGGCGCCTTCTCCTGCGCCGCGGGCTCGGTGCGAGCGCGGCGCGCTCCGCTCGTGCGGCCCCGAACCTGCTGCCTGCTCCCTGCTCCCTGCTCCCCGCTCCCCTGCTCTGCCCGAGACCGAGCCGCAGCCGTGTCGGCCCTCGCTCAGCAGCCGCACCGTCCCCTCGCTGTAGGAGCTGCCCTTCCCCAGCTCCCCCGCAGCAGTTGCCGCACAGCCGCTGGGGCAGCAGAACGACTGCCCCTGCCTGGTCCTGTGCTCCCCCTGCAACACACGGCAGGTTGTTGCCCCTCAGCTGCCCGCTTATGTGCAGCCTGTGCCTCCTGCGGACAGTGACCGACACCTTGGGGTTTTTCCTGTAGTGCCAGCACTCTGCAGGCCATGTGCAAGTGCATTACCTTGCATTTATCCGCAAGGAACCAAACAGACCTGTGTGTCTGCTGGAGATTGCTTCAGACAATATGATGTGACCTTCCTGCTGGCTGCCCCATTTCCATGTGCAGTCGTATCCTGCTGCCTGGTGGGACTGGTGCCATCCTGTCCCAGGAGGCTGCTGCCGCAGCCAACACCTTTCAGCACAGGCAATGAATTGCTCCTTTGTTGGTGGCTGCAGGACTGAATGCAAGTGCCTAAGAGCTCACCCATGCACGAGTGACCCACAAGGTCCTCAGGGCCGATTCTGGAAAGGCTGTTTGCCTTGGGAGAAAAGTAACAGCAGGACAACTTGGAAACACAGGGACAGCCTGGAGAGCCACAGTGAATGACTTCATCCAGGAGTCTGACCAAGCACTGCCTGGAAGAGCTTTAGCATTGCAAAGAGTTGAATTTAGGAAAACGAAGACTTTTCTGAAACAGGGTTACATTGTGAGGCCTCAGACACACTGTCTGAATGTGTGCCATGAGAGGTTCAGATTGGTCAGTAAGAGGCAGAAGTATGTTTCCTCCATCTGTAAGATTGGTGGCAACAGTGAAGTAGCTTCACCCTTCTGTCCTTGCAGCAGCAACAGCAGCAACCTGTAGATTTGACAGTCTGTGAACTGCTGTGCTTGTGCAGCTCAGCACTGTTGGAGAGCACTCCTCAGCATTTCGCCTGGCTCCAGGAAGGACCAGAGATCTGAAAACTAACCTTAAAATTCACTTTGTTTGGGGTAAGGGAGAAACAGAAGCCTTTGTTCAACCCCCAGTTCAGATAGAGGGGGCAGGAGCTGTATGATCATGGTAAGTTAGGAAATGGGAAGACCAAAGGGAGCTTAGGACAAGGGCCCTGGGGATCATGCAGATGCTCAGCAGCGAGGCTGAGGCACACACCTTCTGCTGTGCATGTGTCAGTCGCTCGTGTTCACGTGCCAGGACCCAGGCTTCCTTGCTGCCAAGGACAGGATGAGCTTAAAAGCTTCAGCAACCCTTTGTATACTTTTGGGATTATGGGCAGTGCCATTTTGCTCAGTAGGGGGACATGAATAACAAAGTTGCATATCACGAGCCACAAGAGGGGATGAAATGAGTGTTTCATTCATATTCAGGTCATCCAAGAACCCGAGCTGAAGCTTTCTTTGGAATTTCTGATGCACCAGAATTACTTGTTCGAAGACAGAGCTGGGAAGCGCTGCTTTGTTGATTTGGTGATGCACTCAGGTTTACTACAGTGTTGCTGCTAGCAAGTGAGGCACAAACTTCAAGGTGTTGCAGAACTGAGTCAGTCTTCTTCCCTTTCTGCTGCTGTGTGGGGAATTGTCTAAAAAATGCCTTGTGTCACTTCACTTCTGCTCCAGGTACCGCAGCTGAGCTTGGTCAGTGCTGGATCCTGGGTCTGTGTTCTCACTGCAGCAGCAGCAGTCAGCAGAAGAGAGAAGGCACGGAGGACACTGTCATTAACTTTCATCTTCACTTTGGCTCTTCTTTCATTTATTTTTGGCCCCGCTGTGTCCAGCTGCTCCTAACGTTGCTGCTGCACAAACGGGAGGGAACGGCCTGGCCTGGTTTGCCATGGGCCAAGAGCTCTGACCTGGTTCAGTGCCCTCCCTGGGAACTTGGAGGGTGAAGTGGAAGGAACAAGTCATGAACTGCCTCGTATTTCTCCAACGCGAGGCAGCTGGGAGCTGCGGCACAATCACTCCTGGACACCACAGCCAGATTTATTGACTGTCCCACATGAATAAATAATCACAGGAACAATGAGCGCAGCACGATGACGATGCAGCCCTGCTGCTGAAAAGAACTGGAGGTTATTGTGACTGACAAACTGAACTCAAGTCCACAATGTCATCCTGTTGCGAAAAAAGCTAACATTGCTATGGTGTATAAACAGGAATGTCACATGTAGGACACATGAAGAAATTCTTCTGTGTCCCCCTTCAGGCTGTTTGTTAGGCCTCCAGTCTTGCACACTGTGTTTCCAGAGGCAAGTGGATCAGCTGGAGGGGATCCAGAGGAAAGCAAAAGAAAGCTCTAGAAATACAGCCTGTGAGAAGCAGCTTGCCCCAGTCCTCCCATTTGACAGGACAGGTGTCTCTTTAACACCTTGAAAGCTTGTAAATGGGGAAGTGTCTGAACCACATTCAAACCTGCACAAAGCTGATGTCAAAAGGAGGGGAATCATGTTCTCCCTATCTGCTGCTGGCGTGGTCAGGAAGCAGCGAGTTCAGCTTGAAGCAAAAGGGATGTAATTTAGGTACCCTGAACCCCCCCAGTACTTCTCCCACACACCCTGCTTTCACCACGTTGTAAGGAAATGAGCAGTTGCTGCTGCAGATGATTGGGCAGATGATGGATTTCCATCACTGAGGCTCAAATTCAGTCATTAGAGGGGCTGGTCTGTCTGTGCTCTGAGAGGAAAAGGTGCCTGGTGCTGTGCACCCCACTCACTGCAAGATCATGGTGTTGCCTTGCCCCACAAAGCCACCATGGCCTTTTCCATCTCATCTCCATTGGCTGGTCGCTGTCCCTGTGGCTCCAAGGCCATCAAGGGAGCAGCTGCCACAACAAGCTCCAGTCTCTGAGGTCATAACAAACATAGGGTATGCACTTACATACTGTTCAGCTGGATGTAAGCAAGCAAAGCACAAGGCTGGACGAGGTGTTTCTCTTTGCTGTGCCTGTATCCAGGAGCCGTTAACACTCTGGCATTGTGGAACACTCCTCTCAGCATCTGTAACAGGGCTGCAAGTCTTTCACTGTGGCTGCTGGGCCTGTCACTCCCCAGTGCTTGCAGCTCTCCACAAACCTGGAGGTCACTCTGTGTCTCTCAGCAAGCGTCAAGGAATGTAGTGCCCAGGCTGAGTGTGCAAGGGCACGCTCTAAGCGTGCATAGCCTCCGCACTCCTTCCCTTCCCAGTGCTGCAATGGTCCATGCTGGGGAGGGCAATCTGGACTGTCAGCACAGCCGGGACCAGCTTGCAGCACTGCATTTGCAGGCACTGGTATTGTGGGAGGCCCACAAGATGTCACGGTCATGAAAGCGTTTGGGGTTGACATTCCCAGTTTTCTTGACAGAGGGGCTTAGTGCGCTGGTGCCCTGCTCTGAGCTTGGCGCAGGGCCTGTGGACGGGAGATCTGCAGGAGCCCAGGCACTGCCACTGCCCTGCCCAAGGCGCTGCGCCCTGTGCAGTGAGCACCTTGGTCAGTGTCAGAAGCGCGGTGATGGGAGCAGACCCAGATGCCAGCGCTGCCCGTCCCAAAGCCAGGCTCACACGAGCCAGGAGCACCACGGCTGCTCTGTGCCATTTGCCTTATAGTGCCTTTCTCGTTTTTACTTCTGAGATCAATCGAAAGCTGACCCTAAGTACAGCAGACAGATGAAGTAGATACTGTGCATTTTTGAGTCACTCGGTTCCTGGCTTTGAGTCACTGTTGGGATCGTGGCATCTTTCTGGCTCTTCAACGTTTGCGCAGCTTTGCATGGCCTAGCCGAGCTTTTCTTGGAACTGATTTTCTGCTGTGGTTATGCAAGGAGATGACAGGGGTTGAGCTTTGTTTCAGGGGAATGCCAGGCAATTCAGATTGCTGGAGGCAGGGCCATCATCATGGCTCCATCAGAGACTCATGCAGATATATGTAGGTTTAGCATAGCAGCCCTGCCCATGCCACAGGCAGATTTAACTGTGAATGTGTGCATTTTCGGAGTGGCCTGACCTGTAACAGACAAGGCTTGTCCCTGCACTTCAGGAAACCTGCTCCAGTGTCATAAATAAGCTGTGGGAATTGATAGGCAGTCACAGAATTAATGAGAGCCAAGGAGGCTTCGTGGCTGTTTGATCTTCTAAGTGAGATTAAGTTAGTTGATTAAAAAAAAAAAAAAAGGAAGAAAAAGGAAAAAACACACTCTTGGTTATTAAATGCTGATTCAACTGGAAATGCAAAGCCCCGAGGTTAGGCTACACACATATTTGTGGTTGCCAACCCTGAACTGGGTGGGGCTGTACCAGAGTCAGAACGGAGCAGACAGAAATCGCTGAAACTCAAAGTGTGACGGGGTAACCAATGCCTGTTCGGCACTGACCCTGGCGGATCTCTGCAGAGCGCAGCAGGGGTCTGTCCGTGGAGCAGGGCACATGGGCAAAACTCCACTGATGGGTGTCCCATCCACAGCCTGACAGCGATACGCGTCTGTCTGCGCAGAGATGCTTGAGCCTGTGCTCCAAGTGTCAGTCCTGCTTTGTAACTGTGGCTGCTCCTGGGAGAGGGCTTGGCCCCTGTTCACAGGAACGGGGTTTTAGGCAGTCCTGGTACTAGAGCAAGGCAGTACCAAAGCCACACTGAAGCCATCACCAGTATCTCCTTCCACTGAGAAAAGATGAAAATCCATTTGCCAAGCTACACAGGAAGAGGGAGCGGAAGAGGTGTGTGACCTGTGGGGAGGGCTGCTGAGGAAGAGGAACGCACTGCAGCAGGGAGGCTGCTGGGGTACAGGCATCCTGGCAGCCAGGACCGGCAGTGCAGGGCTCAGCCAGCTCTGTCACTGCTCCACACGAGGGGTGCTCAGCCAGATTTGTACAACATGAATTGCTGAGCTGTGCGCTCCTGCTTCAGCCCTGGGAGGCTCTGTGACCATGGTGGGCTGCAAACCCCTTGTGAGAACACCCACAGGTCTGGAGTCATGCAGAAACGAGAAAGGCACAGTAATAGCAGGAGAAGCACTCTGACCCCACTGTACAGCCCTGTCCTCCCTCCTGCTTCTGGCCAGGAGCTCAGCCTTATGTAACTGGGTCTATCTCTGTCTCCAGAGCCCTCTTGGCAGCGGGCTCTGCTGTGCCCTCCCCTGAACCCCACTACTGCGTGCAGTATTACGGTAGAGCTGGTTGCATCAGCTCAGGGTTGTTGCTAGGCAGAACATTCAGCATCGTCCTTGAGGCCTCCCAAAGCCACATTTAACCCTGGCAGGGCTTCAGCATGGCAAGAGATGAGAAGGAAGAAAAGAACACACAGGTCCTTTGACAGGGCCTGCACGGACTTCTGGAGGTCGCTCCTGTCAGGCTTCTGTAAAAAGAAGAAAGAAAATAGTCTGGACCTGTGCAGCTTCAGCACAAGAGCCTGTGTGTGAAGTGTGTTGGAAGGGTGCTGCCACCTCCTGCTACCCCCCAGCCCAAGCCTCCTGCAGCCTCAGCAGCGCCCGCTGCAGCACTGCTCAGTGTGGTCATTGGTGGGTCACAGCTCCCACATCACCCCAGTGCGGAGGGAAGGGGCCACTGCTGCGCCTGGGGAGGTGCAGCCCTGTCACGGGTGTGGTGAGCACAGGTTGAGTGCGACTGCTGCTTCCTCCAGCCACAAGCAGTGGGAGGAAACAGGCAAAGTCACAGCGACCGCTGCCCTCCGCAGGGAAGGCGTCAATCTGTTTCCAAGGTTCCCTCTTGTCCCTGAGCAGCTCTCTGGTCTCTGCCCATTTGTTGCCAAGTAAGGGAGGACCTGGAGCAGCCACTGGGAGACAGGAAGGGGAAGACGCCTCTCATTCATCACAGGCCTGCAGGAAGCAAGGGACAAGAAGGCATGGATTTCACATCACTTAGCAAAAAAAGGGCCTTCTGGGAACGGTGTCATCTGTACTTTTGCGTCAGAAAGAAGAACTGCATCATTTCTGTTAGCTGTCAAAATCAGGAGTTTGCTTGGATCTTCCAGCAAACAAAAAGAAAAAAAAAAAAAAACCCACCAAACCCCACCAAGCCCATGGACACTTGAGCTTCCTTCAACTGTTCAGGTCCTGCTTCCTCCAAGACACCAGCTAGGGAAGTGCCTGCCTCCCTTCGGCCTATGGAGGAAGATGTCTCCTGTTGTAATGATGCCACAACTCTCCTTTCTCAGCCACTGCATTAGGAGATCAGAGCCTTTGAGATCAGTACAGACTAATGTTTTCCACAAGCACTGGGGTCCATCAATTCACTCTCGGTGCATTACAAGATGCTAGGGCTGGGCTACCTGGGCTCTGTGCAGATTTGCCCCCACAGCCTTTGAGTTCTGAGTGAAGTGGTGCTGAAGGGGACAGGCAGGGCCTCCAGCAAGCCAAGCTGTGTCCCTCTTCAACTGCTCCCAGAAAGAGTTAATGCACAGGCATGTTCTATGTGTTTGAACACAGCTGCAATGGGTACGAGAGGGTGGTTTTGGGTGGGGAGAGCAGCCCTCTCTGGGAGCCAATGGCCAAACGATTCAGTCCCAACGCCCAGTTTTGGGGCTTATTTCATGGGCAAGAATCTGCAGGAATTTCTTCTGAAGGGGATTTGTCCTGGATGAAAAGTAGGGACTTGACCCCCAAGCTTATTCGTGGCTCCGTCTTTGCTGCAGAAGGTAATGTGCTATGCTCTGGTACTTTTCCTCTTTCAGGGGGAGAAATGGGGAGATTTTTGCCTATGTTGAAGGCATCCACTGTGCCTGTGTCCGCAGCTCCGCTTTGCACAAGAACCATGTTGCAGGGTGGTGTGAAGGCTCTGCTGGGATGGATTCTGCACTGGGCATGTGGGACTCAGCCCTGCTGTTGAACTGAGATATAGAGCTCTTTGTTCCGTTTTTATGTGGCCCTGCTGCATATTTCTTCAGCTGCCTTTCTTTGGTAGAAACGAGACACAGAAGATGTAGGTGTTAGCAGCAGAGAAGCCAAAGTCTTGCTTTGTGACCCTACTACATCAGCCTAAATGGCTACAAGCAGCCTAATGAGGTATGCTAGCAGAGTAACTGCAGCAGCATGGACCATCTTGCGGTACAAACTTCACTGAAGCAGTGGGAAATGTGCTCAGAAGGCAAATCCCACCTGAATCAGGCAATGCTGCAGCCCTTTTAGCTCGGTCTCTGCTGCAGGTGAGGAGTAACTGTGTTGTGAATACCTGAAAGCATGGGGCTAAGTACCTGTCATCAGGAAAGGGCCACTGTTCACTGAACTGCCTTTCAGTGGATAAGAGAAATAGTGTGGTACAGACAGCATAAGCAGTTTGTGGCAGGATTACAAGACAGCACGCCAGCTAACAGCAAGAATGGCCGTGGTGGCTCAGGAGGCCTCTGCCTGCCCTGTGCCTGGGCCCTAATCTCCTGCAGACAGAAAGCTGTATTTGTAAGCAAGACTTTTGCTGGTGGGGCAGGCTCATGCTCTGGGTACACGTGCTGTGGTGTATAAGTCACATCTGTGTGCATTTTGAGGCCTAAAAGGCAGCTGTTCCTCTGCTGTGCCTTACTTCTTACCCAGTCTCAGGCCCTTTGCCTGGGTCAGTGCCACCTCCTTTATTTCCCTCTTGGCTGTATTAGTCTTGCACCATTTTCTAAGCACTGTGCTTTGATCCAGGGTCTTGGGGCTGGGCTATTGCTGTGCTGACAGAGGCAAGTGTCTGTAACCTACACCCTGCCACTGCCCTTAGCATCCTGGTAACATTGGACCAGAACTACCTTTTTGGCACCTGAGATTTCATTTAAACAGTGCTGCATTACTGTAGCAGACTGGAGGGGTGTTCTGGATGCATTTCTTACGGCTGAAGTGTGCGGGCTGATAGGAGAGGGAGGGGGAGGATGTCCTGGCCCTTCTGTCAGTGGAACATTGGGTCTGCAGGCAAGCAGTAACTACAACATGCTGTTAACACTCAGCCAGTAGCTCTAGTGGGGCCTGTTTCTCCTCAGCACTGCAGTGCTAGGCAGTGGTGTGTTTAGGACAGGGGGGTGCCTCTCTTTCCCACTGCATAGTGCTCTCACATGTATGTAGGGTTCACTCCATCCTGGCCCTGAATATTGCCCTACGTGCTGCTGCTGAGCTGTCCATAGGCAGTAGGTAGGGTCTGCAGCTTTGAGAAGTTTTTCTTGTGGAGAGCCATGGGCTGTGTCCCCACATGGACAGATCCCTTGTTTGGCATGTGTTAACTAAGCCCAGGGAATCCACTTCACACTAACAGCTCTCAGGATGGACTCGTACCTGATCCAAGTGAATGGCCATGATGATCATGGAGACCACGCTATGCTGGATGTTCATCTCAAGACCAATGGGAACAGCATACCTCTGGGGAAGGTGAAGGGCCGGAAGCCAAGATGGGCTGTCAGGGCTTCTGAAATGTCAAAGAAGACTTTCAATCCTGTCCGAGCCATCGTAGACAGCATGAAGGTGGAGCCCAACCCAAAGAAAGCCATGATCTCCTTGTCCTTAGGTGAGCACAGTGCTGTGGCTAAAGCCACCGGGCAGTGGGGTCCGCTGTGTGGCTGGCACACTGGAGGGCTCTGAAGCACAAAGCTTGTGCAAACAGGCAGAGACAGGCCAGGCAACCACACAGCTCTGCCTGTCACACATCAGTGAGATCTTCACTGTTTTTCAATCTCGAAAAGGAGACCCAACGGTGTTTGGAAACCTCCCCACAAACAATGAGGTCACACGGGCTGTGAAGGAGGTTCTGGACTCCGGACGTTGCAATGGCTATGCTCCATCCGTTGGTAAGTCGACAAAGCTCTTCCTGTGAGAGTGGAACGAAAGCGTGTGCCAGCTCCCACCCCACAGCAGGCACCTGGGGCCCACAGGCACCTTCCCAGGAGCAGCCTGCAGCTGCCCTCTCCAGCAGTTCTGCGCGCACACAAGCACGTGTGTCCCTAGATACACCTGAGGGCCCATCCATGCGTGATCTGTCTGAGGCCCAGAGCCTCCTGCAGAAGCTGTGCTTGCCACCATGGCCGTTAGGGCAGGCAGAGTTCCAGGCACACAGAAGGGCTCAGGGTTTCAGCTGCGCTCCTTTGTGATCTGGCACCGCCAGACAGGAGCGCCATTAGCACACAGTGTAAAGAGCACGCTCGGAGCATAGCTCACACCAGCCTCACAGGACCTGGTGACGGGGAGGCTGCCGCTGTGCCATCCATCACTGAACAGTGAAGGCCGTGCAACAGCCCTTGGCCTCCTGCAGCCCCGTGGCTCCCCTCCACGCTGCTCCTGTCAGCTCTGTGTCCGGGTGTGCTGCGGGCAGAGCCGGCCCCTGCCCGGGCTGTGCCCCTGCCTGCCCCCGCCGGGGCTGCGCTGCGCTCGGCCTGCGGCTCCGCCGCCGTGGGGCAGCGTCCCCAGTGACCGTGTCCCCTGGCTGAGAGCCCCGCTCCCGCGGCAGAAAGGAGCGGGTTTGTTAACGGCTCCCTCCTGCGCTCGGCTCCTCCCTCCCCAGGCTACCAGTCCTGCCGGGAAGCTGTGGCTGCGTTCTACACCTGCCCGGAGGCGCCGCTGGAGGCCCAGGTACCGGCCGGAGCCCAGCCCATGGCCTTGCCCCACAGCACCCTCGTGCTCCCACCCCTGCCCTGAGCCCTCTTCCACGCTCCCAGGAGGAGCTGAGCTTCCCGTCTGTGGGAGGTTTCCTGCTCTCGGGCAGGACTTGTCCTTTTGGCCGAGCAGCTCTCTCCCGGCAGAGCCTGGGCGCTGCGGATGGCTGTGCCGCACGCTGACCCCTGGGCTCTTTGCAGGATGTCATCCTAACAAGTGGCTGCAGCCAGGCCATAGAGCTTGCCTTGGCAGTGCTGGCCAACCCAGGGCAGAACATCCTGGTGCCACGGCCCGGCTTCTCGCTGTACAAGACTTTGGCATTGTCTATGGGGATTGAGGTCAAACTCTACAACCTCTTGGTAAGCGATGGCAAGCCTGGAAAGGGCAGCCCTGACATTTCTGCCTCTCAGAAATACCCTGGCGCTGCCTGGGAATTGAGGGAAGATGCCATGAGCAACCCTGGGCACCCTGTCCCACCTCTCCTTGTGTGGCAAGTCCAGTTCCTCAGCGGTTGCTTCCATTTCTCTTCATTAGCCAGAGAAGGCCTGGGAAATTGATTTGAAGCACCTGGAGTCTCTGGTGGATGAGAAGACGGCTTGCCTTATTGTGAACAACCCGTCAAACCCCTGTGGCTCTGTTTTCAGCAAGAGACACCTCCAGAAGATCCTGGCAGGTGAGTCTGCCTGTGCATATGTGGGCATGATTGCCCATGTCTCAGTCACTGCAGCATCATGGCTAAAGGGCTTTGATTCTCACTTCAGGACTGACTCCAGCTCAGGAAGCAGGCCTTGTTCAGTGTGACAGTGTTGCTTTATCCAGGCAAGAACAGGCAGAGTGTGTGTCTTGCTCTTCCTTAAACGTTCTGTGTGGTTTGGATTGCTCATTTCTCCACTCTGGCTCCACAGCATGTTCATAGGGAGCACTATGCTTCCCAAGCCCTGGCCTGTCAGTGGGAGGCTGTGCTGCCTGCTCCCACAGGCAAGAACAGAACTAGGCTCAGTCCTCACAGGGATCTCTGGTGCCTGGGCTGCAGGATACATTGCCTATGGGAGGAAGACAGAGACCCTCTGCCATGGGACAGAGCTTCCCTCAGAGCCCTGCAGCAAAGGGCAAGCCTGCTCCCATGGAGGATGCAGGGTGGCCAGGCTGAATGCCCTCTCTCCCACAGTGGCATCAAGACAGTGTGTGCCCATCCTTGCTGATGAGATCTATGGAGACATGGTGAGTGTCTGGTGCAGTCCTTTGCACCCCTATGCTGCCTGTCCTTTCTGATGCACTGCCCTGTGGCTGGCAGCCAGGTCTCCAGAGGTGAGTGACAACTCCACTCCCCTCTACGGTGCCTGGGTCCATGCCTGGA
Organism: Lathamus discolor; assembly: GCF_037157495.1. Classification (NCBI taxonomy): domain Eukaryota; kingdom Metazoa; phylum Chordata; class Aves; order Psittaciformes; family Psittacidae; genus Lathamus; species Lathamus discolor. Next base: position 1,077,780 of record NC_088909.1, on the reverse strand, counting down.
GCTTCCTCTGATGCACAGTCATGAGGGTATCCCTCATGTCCAGCTCCTTTCCTCTTCCCAAATGGCTCACTTTCATGTGAGTGCACTTAACTACTTTCATATCTCAAAGCTCTGAGCTTTTGCCACCATTTTCCATTGCTTCCCTGCCTCCCTGATTGCTGTGCTTCATGCACACCTCACTGCTCTCACAGTGAAAGGCAGAAACAGCCCTAATGCAACCTCCCATCACAGGTGTTTGATGACTTCAAATTTGAACCCATTGCAACCCTCAGCACCAATGTGCCAATCTTGTCCTGTGGTGGCTTGGCAAAGCGGTGGCTCGTCCCTGGCTGGCGCATGGGATGGATCCTAATTCATGACAGGAGAGACATCTTTGGTAATGAGGTGAGAACTGCGGTGTTGCTGTCACTGCACCAGACCTGCAGTGTCTTCAGTGTGTGGATCACCAGGGCTTTAATTGGTGCAGGCATGTACTACTCCTACACGGGTGTCACCCAATTGTTTACACACTTTTCTGCACCTCTCGGCTTCTCATGTCCCTTCCTTACTCCATCTGTTCCCATACATGGCCTTCTACTCACATCCATGCTGTAACACACTCTTTGTCTCTGCCGCTACTTTGTCCTTTTTGTGTCCTTCTAATTCCTTCTTTTCTCAAATAACTCTAGTCTCCACTGGAAGTATTGCCTGTGTATTGCATCCAGCATGTGGAGTCCATGCATGGTCTCTATGTGCTCTTATATGGTTTGTCTTAAAAGTAAGAACAAAGCACCTGGCAGTATTGCCAATGCTTTACCTGCTTCTTTGTTCAGCTGTGTTAGAATAACAACCATCTGCTGCAGTGACCTTTCCACCTAGAGGGCTTTCTGCAGAGGAAGAGGGAGAAGAGAGGACCAACTGTGAGTGAGCAGAAGAGCTAATGTTGGTTGTCCCTCCCTGGCTTTGAAAGTATGGATTGTGGGCCCAAACCTAAGGGTATTAGGAACAGCTCTGGCTTCATTTGTGTTAGCTTTATTCCAGCCTGGTTTGAGTCAGTTTGGAAAGCTCTGAAGGTTGTCTCTGTTGGCATTACAATCTGCAACTCTGGAACAGAGAATGACACTGCAAATCCTCTGCAAATACCCAGCATATAGTCAAGCAGATGTTCGATAGTACTCTGTATGCTCATTGAAGGGAGGGGTGTGAGCAGCTGTAGCAATACAGAAATAGTTGCCCCTTTCCTTCACTGAAGCACTGTCTTGAGCTGTGAATATCACCATGGTTTTTTCAGATCAGAGATGGCCTTGTAAGACTGAGTCAAAGGATCCTAGGACCCTGTACACTTGTCCAAGGAGCACTGGAACGTATCCTGCACCGAACACCCCCTGAGTTCTACCACAACACCCTCAGCATCCTCAAGGTAATCATGCTGTAACAGGCCAGCACAGTTTGTTTGGATTGTTTGGAGGGAGTCGTATCCCTCCAGCTCATTATCCCTCCACATGCGACTTGAAGGTGCAGTTCTGTCTGTGACTAGGGGAGCCCAACAAATCAAATTCCAGCAGGAAACATAGTTAATCGGGGCAGAAATACTGCTGCAATACGTTTTAGGCATCCCAGCCCTGCAGCTGACCCGGGTGGGGGGGGGTGGAAGCCTGGCAGTGGCTTGCTGAGCTCAGCGCAGTCATACCTCCTGCACTCAAGGCCATGATCACCCATGCTGTTTGCATTCGTGTTCCCTTTATTTGCAGTGGGCAAACCTGTTTATAGTCCTGGTCCAGAGCTTGGCTTCTATTCGCCAAGCTGCTTCCTGGAATTTCTCCTGTTTTGAAATTTCTCCTTTCTGCTTTTCAGTCCAATGCTGACCTTTGTTACGCTGCCTTATCTGCTATACCTGGCCTCCGTCCTGTCCGGCCCGCTGGAGCCATGTACCTCATGGTAAGCAAGGAGCGTGGCATGCCATTTCCAGATCATCAGCACTCACACTAAGTCTTGTTTCCAGTCCTTGTCAGTGCTTTCAGATTGGTCCTTAGCACCAGGTCTCCATTGCCATGCATTTTCACGCTGCCCTGTGCAGTAGATGTGTCCCTTGGTCACTTTAGATGGCTGGACTATGTCCTTCAGTTCTCACATACTAGAGGCTAGTGCACTTCTCTCACTTGCTCCTGCACAAAACTCAATGACTTGTACTTTGCAAGACAATATTGTTTTACTCGGATTTGAAGCCAGCTGGCAATGGGAAGCCCCCACACCACAAGTCAGATTATCGTATGTCTGGTTGAAGATGGAGCCTTCTTCCTACCACCGTATCTGTCTTCTGCCTATGCTGTTGCCTCTTTTTCAGCCTTATATTCTAGACGGCCCACATAATAAGCGAAACTTGAGGGCAGACAGCTGCACTCGACTGGGAGTTTGCTGGGTCATGTGGGTGAGCAGGGCCACTGGTTTGGTGCCCTTGTTTGTCATGTTACATCACTCTGCTGCAGGTTGAGATTGAGATGGAGCATTTCCCTGAATTTGAAAATGATGTGGAGTTCACGGAGCGCCTCATCTCAGAGCAGTCTGTGTTCTGCTTGCCAGCCACGGTGAGCCTAACGCTGAGAGCCCAGGGAGCTGTGGGGCCAAAGCATGGGCAGGGAAGCAATAAAGGTTTGCAGCCCTCAGCTCTGGGGACAGGCTGGGAGTTGTGTGTGCAGTGTCCATGGTCTGCAATGGTGTGTTTGCTGGCTGTGAACTCCAAGTGCTGTGTGTAGGGATGGGCTTAGGTATTGGCAGCTTCTGGTTCAAAAGTAGCCCCCAGGCTGCCAGGATCTTCTCAGCTTCAGGCTTACACTGTATTTCTCAACCTGGCAGAGAACACTATGTTCCTGAACCCTATGTACCCCCACACCTTCCTGCTCCCTAAAAGGCCTGGGACTGCTCCCACCTATGTTCCTTTCTTTGCTGTTTTCAGTCCTGCACCCCTGCAGGCACAAGGATGGACTGCAGGCTGAGAACATATGTGCCCAGTCCCCTTTCCTTCCAGCTCCCCTTCCTGCGCTGAATATGGATGGAATCTTGGGTACTCTCCAGCCATATCCTTCCCTAGCTGCTTCCAGCCCATTCCCTGGGTCCTGCATAGTCCAAAGGACTCTGTATGGTGTGTCACCCTTGCAGCATCATGTCTACGCAGACAAAGATGGGAAATATCCATAGAACAAAAAAATCCCAAAACAACCCCCCAAAAAGCCCAACCAACCAAAATAAACTGAAAAAAAAAAAAAACCTTACCCCCAAAACTCCCCCAAACCTAAGGGAGCAATAGTCCAGCCCTGCCGTCCACCACTGAACATTTTCCCTTGCTGACACAGTATGTAGCCTCAAGTCAGGGCTCTAAAACTACAGCACTGTCCCAGGTGATGTGCCAGCTTCATCTTTTCTCATTTCAGTGCTTTGAGTACCCAAACTTCTTCCGTGTGGTGATCACTGTGCCTGAGGAGATGATCTTGGAGGCCTGCAGTCGCATTCAGGAGTTCTGTGAGATGCACTACCAGGGTGCTGAGGGGGGCCAGGATTTGGAGTGTGACAAATAGCCCCAGCTCCCCTCCTGCCTCTGCCAGGCTCAACCTTGTGTTAGGCAGCAGCCGGGGAGGCAGGGCTGCTTCCAGCCAGCCCCACGTGCCCCTGCCTGCAACAGCCACTGTCCTGTTGCTCCACTTTGTGCTCCCCAGACCCTTCAGCACTCTGGGAAGAAGCAGCCGCTTCTCTGCTCCTTCACTGCAGCTTGCATACCCTCTGGCACCCAGTGCCTTTGGTCAATACGTCCGCTGCGTTTGCCTCTGTGCTGCCTGTGAGCCAACTGCAGGCAGAGGCCCGTGGCTGCTCCTGTGCCATGGCCCTGCGTGGCCAGTGTGCTGGCTGCGCTTCCCTGGGGAGGACAAGAGAAGAGCACCCATCTCTAACTTACCCATGTCAACCTTCGGAAGCCAGAGCTCTTTATACTGAGCCCTTTGTGCGACAAAGGGAGTAAGTTATTGTGACTTTTTTTATTAATAAACAGTCTGACACGCCAGTCCCTGCACTGTGCTCCTGCTGTGCCAGGTCTGGGGGAACACCCTTGCTTGCCCCTCGTGCTGCAGTGCCTAGGCCGACCTCTGCCCCGCACAAAGGGGCATGGAGGGCATGCTCAGCCCCTCAAAGGCTCCCACCAGGCCTGAGGGCAGGATGGCCCTGCAAGCCTAGCACAGGGGCTGGCTGCTCCTGCCCACTGGTGCCAGAGGCCCGCTGAAACAGTTGGGCACCTCTCCACGGACCCAGCCATGCTGGGTGCTGGTGCCCAAGTGTTCAAGGCCAGGGCAGCTAGGCATTTCCTCCTGCAGGAATGAATCACTGGCTAGCACCCCATGAAATTCTCCTACACTACAGTGTGCTTGTGATGTGCCAGTAGTGCCAGCATTTAGTCCCTTCAAATCTCGTCTGTGCTTGGCCTCCACCCTCCATTAGCTCTAGTTTTAACAGATATGTTTTGTACTGTTTTTTTAGCAGTACAAAAAGGCTTGTAGTACTCCTTGGAATTGCAAATACATGCACAGAGTCAGTGTTTCTAAACTGGGTATTTCAACCAATTGCCAAACACATCAGCTCCATAAAGTAATAAGGAACTGGTGGCCTGGTGTTTGTTTATCCCAGGGAAACAGGAGGAGTGCCTGTGCAGTCAAGAGATGCCAATACCCACCAGGCAACCTGTTCTGGTAAGCCGCTCAGGTGGTTAGGGAGCGCCCTTTGAAATTGTTTGAGGGGTGACAGGCAGAGTGCAGCCTGCCACCTACAGCTCTGTTCACCTGGCCTCCTGCAGAATTGAGATCCATGGGTCAACCCTGCCTTCCCGATGATTGGAAAAGTGAGCTAGCTCTGCACACTGCCAGACCTCCTGCCAGGTTCTGTAGACATCTCATTGCCTTCTCTTCCCCTGCCCAGGACAAAGTCTTGGTACCCGCTCTCCGTCAGAGCAGAGGTATCTATATGAGAAAGATAATGGTATATGGAAAGGTCATTGACACATCAGCTGAGTGTCCATACTACATCCTTTCCCTTCAAAGGGAGCAATCCCAGAACAAAAAGAGAGAAGCTAGGGCTGTGGGTGAAGGGTAGACAGCTTCAGAGATTTCATGCCATTAGACCTCCAAACAGAGCCAAATAACCTGAGCTGTTTATGACAAAACATTGACAAATAATAAGTAGGGTGGTGTGTGAAACGTCTGTGGAGGAAGACCTCTACAGCATGATGTTGTTGCATTGTTCTGATGTTTTGCATCTACTACAGCTGTCAAGATTCATCTGTCTCCTTGAACTCTTCTCCATGTATCTTGGGTTCTGTGACTTCAATTCCCATTACTAATGAACAGATGTTTAGAGAAAACTGCTCCTATCAGGCTCCTCTCTCTTCATAGGATCACAGAATCACCCAGCTTGGAAAAGACCTTTGAGATCATCAAGTCCAACGTTATCCCAGGACTGCCAATTCCACCACTAAACCACGTCATTAACGTTATAATGTCCAAGTCATAACATCTGCCATGGAGCCCTTTCAAAGTGTAGTCAGAGATGTCTGTTGACATGCAAATATTAGAATCATACAATGGTTAGGGTTGGAAAGGACCTCAAGATCATCTAGTTCCAACCCCCCTGCCATGGGCAGGGACACCTCACACTAAACCATGACACCCAAGGCTTCATCCAACCTGGCCTTGAACACTGCCAGGGATGGAGCATTCACAACCTCCCTGGGCAACCCATTCCACTGTGTCACCACCCTAACAGGAAAGAATTTCCTCCTTATATCCAATCTAAACTTCCCCTGTTTAAGTTTGAACCCCTTACCCCTTGTCCTGTCACTACAGTCCCTGATGAAGAGTCCCTCCCCAGCATCCCTATAGGCCCCCTTCAGGTACTGGAAGGCTGCTATGAGGTCTCCACGCAGCCTTCTCTTCTCCAGGCTGAACAGCCCCGACTTTCTCAGTCTGTCTTCATACAAGAGGTTCTCCAGTCCCCTGATCATCCTCATGGCCCTTCTCTGGACTTGTTCCAACAGTTCCATGTCCTTTTTATGTTGAGGACACCAGAACTGCACACAATGCTCCAGGTGAGGTCTCACAAGAGCAGAGCAGAGGGGCAGGATCACCTCCTTCGCCCTTCTGGTCACGCTCCTTTTGATGCAGCCCAGGATACGGTTGGTTTCTGGGCTGCGAGCGCACACTGCAGCCGGCTCATGTTCATTTTCTCATCGACCAGCACCCCCAAGTCCTTCTCTGCAGGGCCGCTCTGAATCTCTTCTCTGCCCAATCTGTAGCCGTGCCTGGGATTGCTCCGACCCAGGTGTAGGACCTTGCACTTGGCATGGTTGAACTTCATGAGGTTGGCATCAGCCCACCTCACAAGCGTGTCAAGGTCCCTCTGGATGGCATCCCTTCCCTCCAGCCTATCAACCAGACCACACAGCTTGGTGTCATCGGCAAACTTGCTGAGGGCGCACTCAATCCCACTGTCCATGTCAGCGATGAAGATGTTAAACAAGACCGGTCCCAACACCGATCCCTGAGGGACACCACTTGTTCCCGGTCTCCAGCCGGACATCGAGCCATAGACCACAACTCTTTGTGTGCGGCCATCCAGCCAGTTCTTTATCCACCCACTGGTCCATCCATCAAATTGATGTCTCTCCAATTTAGAGACAAGGATGTCATGTGGGACAGTGTCAAATGCTTTGCATAAGTCCAGGTAGATGACATCAACTGCTTTACCCTTGTCCATTAGTTCTGTAGCCCCATCATAGAAGGCCGCCAAATTGGTCAGGCATTTCTTCTTATCCCAGCAGCCTCTGGCCAAGGACACTGAGAACCAGATAAGCAGGCATACTCATAGCTCATAAATCTTGAAATATTTGGATTTCTCAGGGCCACATCCTCTATTGCCATGATTTGCAAACACAACGCTTCCTTTTGACCACACCTAGGTTTTCCCTACTGCAATAGCAAACTATCATTAAACCACAAACGTGCTGGTAAAAGCTTCCAGGCATTACACTCACTGATGCTATATGTCATAGTGTGGGTGTCACACAGAGCACCCTGCCAGCCACACAAACTAGCCTAAGCTGGCGTTTAGAGGTGCTTTGTGTTAAAGCCCCTTCATCACTGAAACCATGGAGAAGCCAAGACACAGGTCTGGAGCTGCTCTTCCTCAGATGCTCAGACAAGGTCCAAAGGGCTTTGACAGACTTGGTGCCTTTGTGCCTTGGTGCCTTTTCGGCAGACTGTGGGAAAATAACAGAATATTGCTGGGGAAGGTTTCATTTAATCTGTGGGTATGTGGTTGTTCCTGTGTTGTGCCTCTGCTGGCTCACACACGGACGCACAGCCATACTCCCTGTCTAACTGCGGAGCACCAGCTGTATTCCCTGGAGCAGGCTTGCAGGGTGCACTTCCTCTTCTCTGCATGGGACTGGCCATATTGAGAAGGAGGGTGACGTACTCAGGCATGGGGACCTGGGCAATGGGGCAGCCTTGTGCCTGGTGCTTGGGAAAGGAAAGAACTTCTCAGCTCACGTCCAACCCTCAGTGTCCAAAGTCCCAGCAGCAGGGCCCAGCCCAGCAGCACAAACGGGCACTGCAGGCAGGTTTGGCGAAACCACCCCTACCAGCAAGGGACGTCTTTGGCTCCCCGGCGCCTCAATAACCTGGGTGCAGCCCAGCCCAGGAGATCACAGCCCTGGCCCTGGCCTTGCCATCTCCGTCTTCCAGCAGCCCTGGCTGCCCGCAGGCTGCAGCCTGGAGCAGCCCCTGAGCATCTTCCTGCAGTGGGGCCATGGCCCTGGGCCACGAGAGCCTGGCTGAACCGCCCTGCCCTGCACCAGCGCGCAGCCACCCAGCACCTGCACAGGGAGGATGTGGTCTGCCCTGAGTGCACCCAGAACTGTTCAGCCAGGACCTGGGGAAGCAGGGCCCAGCCTCAGGTGCACTCAGGTGAGGCTCACACATGGATTGGCAGCGGGACAGTGAGGAGGCCTCAGAGGATGGTGCCTGAGCAAAGCTTCTTTGCGCATGAGAGCTGTTGTATAACCTCATCTTTCCAGGGGGTACAGGCCTGTTAGAGGTCAGATGAGCTGCTCTATTCTGGAGGCACTACCCACGAGGCTGGAGGACAGAAATGCTTGGCACATGGCACAGGTATGCTTCCATAAGGAGAACAAGTGGCTAGAGAGAGACTGTGCAAGAGGAGGCAGCAGCAGTGTTCTGGGAGACAATACCTCCTGGAAGGGACTGGAAGGGATGTTGCAAACCAGACTGTGGGAGGGCAGAGGAGCTCTAGAGGAGAAGGAAGGCACAGAGTGGGCAAAGTCAGTGGGCTGCATTAAAAGGAGCGTGACCAGCAGGTCGAAGGAGATGATCCTGCCCCTCTACTCTGCTCTTGTGAGACCTCACCTGGAGCATTGTGTGCAGTTCTGGTGTCCTCAACATAAAATGGACATGGAACTGTTGGAACAAGTCCAGAGGAGGCCACAAGGATGATCAGGGGACTGGAGCACCTCCTGTATGAAGACAGGCCGAGGAAGTTGGGGCTGTTCAGCCTGGAGAAGAGAAGGCTGCGTGGACACCCCATAGCAACCTTCCAGTACCTGAAGGGGGCCTATAGGGATGCTGGGGAGGGTCTCTTCATCAGGGACTGTAGTGACAGGACAAGGGGTAAGGGGTTCAAACTTCAACAGGGGAAGTTTAGATTGGATATAAGGAGGAAATTCTTTCCTGTTAGGGTGGTGACACAGTGGAATGGGTTGCCCAGGGAGGTTGTGAATGCTCCATCCCTGGCAGTGTTCAAGGCCAGGCTGGATGAAGCCTTGGGTGGGATGGTTTAGTGTGAGGTGTCCCTGCCCATGGCAGGGGGTTTGGAACTAGATTATCTGGAGGTCCTTTCCAACCCTAACTATTCTATGATTCTTCCTACTGACAGGGCAGCCACAAAGGACAGAACCTCATCAGGCTTCCAGCAGCTGGTAGGCACCGAAAAGCTGGCTGGCTAAGCTTAACAACTGGTCAGAACAAGGCTGGGGTTGTATCTTCTACACTGGCCTTCAGCCTGGGATCCCAGCAGTGGGGAAGGCTTCTGAGGGGCAGAATCCCTGGATCCTTCTTGTGTTTTGGCTGTCTGGCACGGGCTCACACAGTGCTGAGAGCACAGACCTACATGACCCCTTTGCTTTGTCATATATTGTGTTCCCTTAGCTTAGTTGACTTGGGTCAATGATCCGTGAAGCCTTGCCAGAGCAAACAGTTACTGTCAATAGGTCTGAATGACATTTCCTGGTGCTAGCATAGGGTCTTCTGCACCCTAGTGCATGGTGTGGACTATGCATGTTTCAGCTCTGCTTACTGTTGTTGTTCCTCTCAACTCTAGACTAGTTACTCTACTCCAAGCTTCAGTGCATGTGCTCATTTCTGGCCTTAGACTGCCTATGTACATAAAGAAAGCAGAAGCTGACCAGTGAAATGAATTCAAAAGCTGAATAAATAAATTTACTTTCTTACTATTTTCTTCTTTTCTGTTATGTGTGGCAAAGTACCATGGGACCTCACTCTTGGAGGCCTATCTGCATAGGGCTCCAAGCTTCTTTCTTTATCTCCTGTTTTCCTATTTTCCCATTCCCGCACCACTTGAGATATTAGAGTACTATAGGATAATGAAGTCAATAAACGAGTGTTGCCACTGCATTATTTTGTAAGACATGGGAACAAGATCTAGCAGGGCTCTTCCTGGATTATGGATCCCTCCTTTCTGCTATTGAACAGACAGCTCTAGGGCAGAGTGCAGCCATGGTCAAATACCTTTTTATGTCATTCTGTAAAAAAATTGAAAAGGCAGAAAACAACAATAAAATCAGTTAGTGCATGGGTTGGTAGTAAGGAGAAAACAGTAATATTAAGAAAACTATCTCTATCCCAGTTGAAACCAGGACAGGGTAACTAAGCTCTTCTGTAAAAGAACTACTTACAGAGATGTTTCAACTGCAAGTAGATTAGAGGAGGGAGGGAGCTGCTTGCCATCCTCCCTCTGGCCTACTGCAACTTTGGGTCCTCCAGTGCCAACTCAGACAAATCTATTTATCTCAAACTGCTTCTAAATCAAAATACAACTTTAAAACTCACCTTAAATACAATGGAAAAGCCATAGCACCATGAGTGCAGGAGCTCACCAGTCTGCGCTTGGAGAGATGTCTCATATAGGACATCAGATTTGTCTTATTTTTCCTTGTTCTGGAAGCCACATGGGGGTCAAGATCTGCTTTGGCTTGGGAGGAACTTGCTCTGACTGGAATTTAGCACAGATACTGCACCTCTGCTCCAATGCATTCTGGTGCTTGCCTGACTTCTGTGTTTCCTTTCCATCATCTATAAATGATGATATGTGAAGCAACCAGAGTGACTGTATACAACGTCCTTGCCAAACAAGCTCTTTCCGAAAGCCAGAGTTCTGCTTTGTTGCCTTCATCCCCATAAAAGTGATGAGCAATTGACATATGGGCTTCCTTTTTTTTAAAGATTTCTGTCAAGTTTCTTTTGTGCAAGGAGCAGGGTTTTCCTTGTGCATTTCAAACCACAGAAATGCAGAAATAGTCAAAATCCAGTGACCAGTACAGGAGATCATGCATGGCTCTTGTGCGAGCAGCCACACTGAAGCTTTCTGTCACACTCAATCTTGCAGAGCCATGAACTTCCATCTTTCCTCTACAGCTTTAGTGGTGCCAGCTAGAAACCACCTGAACTCCCTCTGCTTTGGACGGGAGATCTCTTTCTGTGGCAAGCATTTACCAGTGCATAGTGATCACATTGACTCTTATGGAAACTCCCTGATGTCATAACTTTGGGATGCAGGAAATGTGAGCCATCCCACCAAACAACTCTTTCAGGTGTACTGTGATGCTAGGATCTAACTCATCCCTCTAAATAAATATTAACAAACACAAGAGAGACACTTGCAGTCTCCTAAATCAGCCTTTCTGCCAGGAAGGCAAGAAAAACTGGCAGCGTATCAGTCCCTGTGTTTGAGAATCTTAAAGGTTTTTGTAAAGTCCAAGTTGTGATCTTGGCCAGACAGGACGTTGCAGGATAGCAGAACTTCCCTTCAGTGTTTAGAAGAGAATGCCCTTCTTATCTCTGCCTGGAATCCAGTCAATGAATAAACATTGCTGCCACCAAAGGACGGTGCTCCCAGGGGCAGTGCCCATGAGACAGATGAGTTGATACATGGAAGAAGAGGAGAAAGATGCAAAACATATAAAGGCCTTTTGTCAGTCTGAGTCCCCTTGTATGTTGTACAGGGTTGTAATCTATCTCGCATGATGGCTCCAGGGTTGATATTTCTCTGGCTTAGTCATGCAGGTTCCTTTTGCAAACCAGAGACAGAATCTCCTGTAGCATGACTCCCATGAGCTGCTTTAGATATCAGTGTGGTACATGACGAGTTGTGTTCTGCAGGGCATAAAAGAGCAGATGCTAAAATCCTCTATAGTTCAAAGACTGTGAATAGGAAGAAATGACTCATTGTCTCTCTTGATTAAAAAATGGTGGTATTACCAAATGCAGTTTTTATATACCAGGTTCAGAACAGAGGGAAGTAGTTCTCACAACATGCAGCTGGACACATTCTTGTTGCCAGAACAACAGGCATCTGCTCATGCCAGAAGTATCTGTGAATTCAAAACATGAATGGACAAGTGAATAGTAAAAATCTAGGTGTTGTAAACGCAGACAATCTTGATCTCAACTGATTTTAAACAGCTTCAGTGCAGATATCTACTCACAAACATCAAAGACCCTCCTTGTCACAGCCAACAGAAAGAACCAGGAACTTCTAGGGCATCCCTTCCTAGTTTATTTTGAACACCTACATTCAGAGAGGTCATTCATGTACTCCAGACCCTGCTGCAGAATAGGAGAGCACCTAGGAGGAAATGTGCTGGTTGTTCTCTTCCCATTTGTTCTTGATGGCAGAAGACAGGGCATGGGGTTAGTCAAAGCTTTCAGCTGAGCTGGTTCCACTGTTCTAGGTGTGCCTGTTTCTCTCATCAGGCTACCAAAGACATGCCTTCACGGAGGGAGTCTTCTCCAGCCTCAGCACTGAGGAATTACTTCTAGTCCATACCTCTGACATTAATCCTATGACCCTACTGCCATTACTGCTGCAGTGGGTCAGGTGTCCTGTGTGTACATGTGATTGCGTAAGAATAATGAACCATGATATGAACCATGGAATAGTTTGGTTGGAAGGGACCCTAAAACTCATCCAGTTCCAACTCCCTGCCACAAGCAAGTACCCCTTCCACTAGAGCAGCTTGCTCCAAGCCCCCTTGAGCACTGCCAGGGATGGGGCAGCCACAGCTTCTCTGGGCACCCTGTGCCAGCGCCTCAGCACCCTCACAGGGAAGAGCTTCTGCCTAAGAGCTCATCTCAGTCTCCCCTTGGGCAGGTTCAAGCTATTCCCCTTGGCCTGTCCCTCCAGGCCCTTGTCCCAAGCCCCTCTCCAGGTTCCCTGCAGCCCCTTTAGGCACTGGAGCTGCTCTCAGGTCTCCCCTTCAGGAGCCTTCTCTTGTCCAGGCTGCCCCAGCCCAGCTCTCTCAGCCTGGCTCCAGAGCAGAGCTGCTCCAGCCCTCGCAGCATCTCCATGGCCTCCTCTGGCCTCGCTCCAGCAGCTCCACATCCCTCTTGTGCTGCTGCCCCCGAGCTGGATCAGGGCTGCAGGGGAGGTCTCCCCAGAGCACAGCAGAGGGGCAGGATCCCCTCCCTGAGCTGCTGCTCACGCTCTGGTGGTGCAGTCCAGCACACGGGGGTGTTCTGGGCTCAAGCACACATGGAAGCTGGGTCATGGGGAGCTTCTCATTGACCAAGTCCTTCTCCTCAGTGCTGCTCTCAATCCATTCTCTGCACAGCTTGTATTTGTTCTTGAGATTGCCCCAAATGCTTCTGCTTTGCTTCATAACCTTATGAGTCAGACATACAGGGAGAATTATGTCCATTATTCACGAGCCAGAGGATTCCTTCTCCACTTTCCACAATATGCAGGTCTCAGGAAATGCATTGTGCCCTCCCAAGCCTTGACTCCACAGAAGAGTACATTCTCCTCCCCTGTGCAACTGCTTATGTCACAGATGCTGCCTTCTAGAAAGCTCAGCCAAAGTAGTTATAACCTGGGATCTGTGCAACCAAAAAAATGTGCCCAGCCCTGTGACTATAGGGTGTACAGCAGTGTTCAGTGCTGTCCTGAAGACCAAATATCCATTGCAAAGGACTGGCATATTTTGGGCAAGATACACAGAGGTGGAACAGGAGTTTTGATACATCTCTGTTCATGCAATTGTTGGTCAGGAAGCAATAAGGCTTCAGGAAGAGCCACTCAAGTAGTGATATTAACCAGCTTTGTAACACTGGGATACAGGTAAATCCTTCATACAAATGGTGACAGTGCAGAGCACAAGAACATGTAGTAAAAAACCAGCTTGGACAGAAAATGGCATGGTTCTCTCTGCACTTTGCTGCCTGTACTACTGCCAGCTTCTCTCCTTGCTTCCTAGCCCAGAATTACCAGGGCTTGACCATCTGTGTTTGCAATGCAGCAAGTGAAAGAGAACATGACCTATCCCATTCAGGTTGTCCCTCCTGCTGGAAGGAACAGTCTTGCTCAGATTTTTTGCTTCGTCTCCTGTACTCTGCTTTCCCTCAGAGCAGCTCAGTGAGTTCTTTGGGGACAGGGGCCACCATCAACAGAAGGTCTGCACCTTCTCTTGTGACAGAAATCGTGAGACCTGGAACAGGAATGACTGAAAGTCATTGTCTCTGCATGGCCGCAGAATACGAGGCGTTTCTCTGAGCCCAGCACTGCCCTGCTTCACTGCCCTACCTGGCACTGCCCCACTCCACTCCAGCACCCCTGAGAACGATGCAAAGGCCAAGCCCTTCACAGCTTCTTTCAGAGTTTTCTTTCCCAGCCCCAAAATACTTAACTTGAGCAAGGCACAGATGGAAAAGACTTAAAAAGACATTGTGTAAATCTACATCTGCTGACAATGTGGCAAGCAGCCAGAGCAATAGCAGGCAAATATGCCCTGTCTTCCCACTCCTGGTGGGCAAACTGCTCCTCCTTGTAACAGAGGATCCTGTTTGCCCTTTGCTCTGACACTCCACAGACATTCCTGTTCCTACTTTTATGGAGAGCAGTTTTTTGGGGGCTTGCAGTGGAACTTAACATAAAAGCACCTCCCAGTCTCCTTAATGAATTTCCTGGCCCTTCTCCTTTAGTAGCACTGTTCCGTCACCTGTGCCTCTGCAAGCAACTGCCATTCCCATGCTTTGTGCTTAGTGCAGGGTGGAGTTTTCCAGCCCAAGGCTGGTCAAAGTAGGCGGGCACTGTAGAATAGTCAGTCCTAGGGTTGGGACATCATACACAAATAAGGGCACATGAGAGAGGAGACAGGTATAGGTAAGAGCTGAGTACATGTGTCCGTGAGCCTAGCACAAAGGCAGGTGCCAGTACGTGAGTACTGGGCTGTTTGTGTGGCTGCCCGCAGGAGTGTGTACGACAGCAGTATACGTGTGTGAGGGCAGCTTTGCCTGAACCAGGTGTGATGGTACTTCAAGAGGACGTGTTAAGGTGAGATTTTAAATCATTTCTTGGTCTCTGGTGTGAACACTGGTGCCCAGGACTGCATTCACTGCTCATGCTCAGCAGCCTGAACTGGGAGATAATTTTCGGATAACACTGTAAATATATGGATGCCAGTAAATTGCTACACGAGTCCTCCTGCAGACACAAGCTGTTAGTCTGCCTTAGAGGGTAGTTCCTGCTTCTATAGGCTGTCTTCTCAGTGCCCCTTCTCAGGATTTCTCAGAGTCATGCCATCATTCTCCTCTGAACGGGTGGATGCTACTTCTACAGCACCAGCTGGTCTGTCCAGACTGAAGAATCTGGCAAAGCTATGAGCAACCATCAGTGCCAACAAAGACCAGTGTCTGTGGCTTCCCTTATCTCTTTGCTACACTGCTGCCACTACAGCAGTGAAGGCTCTGTACAGGTCTGGAGAGCTCCCCAGACCTGCAGAGCACTCAGCCACAGTCTGTGTAACACAAAGGTATTTGGGGCTGTATTGTCAGATGCACAGGTTCGACAGACCTGTACTCTGGGGATATGCTGCCCATGTTCAGAGTGTGTTCGGTGGGTACATCTCCCTGGGGCCGCTCGCTACTTTCGGTAATGCTCTTTCTTTGCCAGGATCAAGCATTTCCAAGGCTCCCCTATGTTTCTGGAAAAGGTTAAAACTCTATTCATTGTTTTCGAGACTCATGCTGCTCAGTCAGGCAGATCCCAGTTCTTTGCATTCTCATGTATATGCTGTGGGAGACTCTGGATTGTTGTATTTTTCAGTAGTTTCTGCTCTTCATCCTTAGTGCACGGAGATTTTTCCTGTTCTTTTGCTCTCAGCCAAATTGTAGCTCATCTCTCTGCCAGCAGGCAGTAACAGTGTACAGTTTCTCGTTCTGCAGCTGAGATTGTCTCAGTCATTCTGGAATGATCTTTGCAGCTTTGTGAGGGCTTCATATTTCACTTTTTCAATACAAAATGAACTGAATCACTTGTGACTCTGAATGTGTGCTGCAGGGAAAACATGGTTAAGCATAAAACTTTAATGTATAAACTTCCCATCTGCCACAATTGAGAGATACAGTGGTGAAAGTTAGGTTATCTAATTAGTATTTCTTTCATATCAGGAAACACCTGATGATAGAACCTCTGCTGCTCTTTGCTTCTCCTCTGTTCCATTTCACCAGGCACACACAACCCATTTCAGTCCTTGTCCCCTCCTTGTGGAACTGACTGCCCTGTGGGTCAGAGCAACAGTCATCACTACTCGTGTAAAAGTGAAGAAGCTGTTGAGGCTGTGGTCTCACGTGAGGCCATTTCTTCCAAGAGGAGACACAGAAAGGGTCTGCATGCTCTGTGAAATGTCTAAAACATCACACTATCCCACCTTGGCTTGGTTCAAGATAAAAGCACACTCTTGCTTCCCAAGAAACATGAATCCATTCTCTTTGGCTCATACTCAGACTATTCACACAGATTTCAAGAGAAATGATTCATGTGGTTTAATATCTGCCTGGGTATCTTAATGCCAGTGTTTGTGCCTGCTAACAGAGTTTTTTCCAATTAAGAGCTTCCGGCTTTAATAAAGGAACTCTGCTGGGAGTTACAATAACAGAATTAATGGTACCAGATAGAAGCAACATCATCAAAGCCAGGACTTTTGGTAAACACTGCTGTATTAATTTGCAAGGAGAAAAATGGTATATGACTTTACAACAGTCTTTTTTTGCAGTTCTTCCTAGGCTTGACCCAACCAGTGACCTGAATCAGCTTCTCAGACCTGAACACTACAATCTACTTGTATAATAAAAAACAGCAGCAGGCTTCTTGTCTAGGAGACCAGAAGTAAGTGGTTCCTCAGTAAATGCCCAGCCCCATCCTTGCAAGACATTACTAAAAGAAAAGTCATATTGAGGCAGGACTTACTGGCAACAACCAGGCTTACCCTTTGGGCTGGGCATTGTCCTGGCTCTGAGCAATTAGAATTGCTGCCGTGGAAATCCTAAACTCCAAATGAATGCACAGATTAGATAAACAAGCCAATTTATGCACGTATGCTGCAGGGAAAGATAAGTGCTGTTTCTAGTCAGTTAGCAGCAGTGACTGTACCTGGAAATCTCAACACTAGTGCTAGAGGAACTAAAATCATGCAGGCTAGTTGTAAAGTTTCATTGAAGAGGGAAATTGAGGAAAGGCATAAGGAGGAAGTTAGGGAAATTTTGATTGGGAACATTTGGGCATTACCATGGACACGGAAGATAACATGGTAAGCACACAGCAGGGAAGTGAGGCATACTTTGTACCTCTGCTGCTTTGAAGGGAGGCAGCTGCTCTGCGTGGTCATGGCTGCCCCAGATCTGTACAGTCATGGGCTACACAAAAGCTGTGTACAAAGCTCTGAGCACCTGGGCTCCAGTACGGCCCTGTCCAGGACTCCCATCTTGCCCTGCAGCCTCAGGACCTTGCTCTCTCTATCCTCTCCAGCTGTGGAGGGGCTGACCATGCCTGAGAGCCAGTAAGGTGTTTTAAGTTTAGCTCACCTTAGGAAATGTAAAGCAGTTGCAGTGGCCTGAAATGCCTGTCTCCACTGCAGTACGGCTAGCATGCCAGCCTGGCATGTGGTGACAGGGGAGCACACTGAGCTGCAGGGGTGATAGGGTGCACTACAGCATTTTCCAATAATGAAGTCATCCCCAACAGTCAGAATAGAGGTTTAGTGGAAGAAACAAAGAGCTAGGTTTGGGCAGACCTTTGAGCTGGACTACCACGTTCTGTTCTACCTCTTCTCACAGAAGACCTACAGCATTAGCGGGGCTGGAGGGAAGAGTAGCAGGAGACAGCTTCTAGAAAGGAGTTAGACTAAGAAAGGTATTGGTTGTAGGTAAGCCTCACCTCAACAAGATGGATGAGAAACTCTCACGACTTTCTAGCAAAACTGTCTGTGATGCTCGATTGTGGAGGAGATATTGCTGTGCTTGGATTTATTACAGTTCCAAATGACCTCCTCTGGTACGTGAGATTTTGCCTGTCATGACAAAAAAAGTTTCCTGAAATTCCAAGATGAATATAAGCAAAAGAAATGGAAACATACATTTTATTTGTACAGCATCCTGGCACAAAACCAACTGTAAACAGTGGTCAGAGCAGGATCTTAAAAGTAACAGCATGGAACTTTTGAATTCTCTGCAAAAAAAAAAAAAAAAAAGTAAAAAAAAAAAAGTTTTTTCCATCTTTCCTCCATAAAAATTGAAAGGATAATATCTGCAGGAATCGTGTATACTAAGTACATATTTGTGTGTACTGACTTATTTCAGTACACTGAACAAGCTCTTAAGCTTTGATGAAAGTGCAAACAAGCTTTTCAATGATCTTCTAAGACAGCATTAGAATGATTTGCTGACAAACAGCGGGTTTGTTACTGAGAACTTTCAACCCTGCAGTATTTATGTTCTTTCCAAAGGCACTTTTTGCTGTGGTTGTCACAGCATCACTTGTAGTGTGGTGGCTTTCCAAAACCCTGAGCCTGCAGATGGATTCATAGGAGTCTGATTTGCCGCATCCTGCCTTCTTCATGATCCTGAACCTCCTCTGTCTCTGCAGGTCCCCTGCAACCATGACGAAGTCTAGAAGGGTGCAGGTGCTCCTGATTCTGGCAGTTCTGACCTTCCTTCTTATCCACTGCCACTTCCAACCCTGCAGCAACAATGCCCCTGCGGAAAGAAAACCTTCTTCAGTCCACATCCTCATTCTCTCCTCCTGGCGGTCAGGGTCTTCCTTCACTGGACAAATTTTCAGCCAGCACCCCAGTGTCTTCTACCTGATGGAGCCTGCATGGCACGTGTGGGTTAAGATGTACCAGAGCAGTGCCAAGGTCTTGCATATGGCAGTGCGGGACCTTGTCAGGTCGGTTTTTCTGTGTGACATGTCTGTGTTTGATGCTTACATGTCTAGCCAGAAGAAAAAGTCTGATTTATTTCAGTGGGAGACAAGCCGAGCCTTGTGCTCCCCCCCAGCCTGTGACTTATTCAGTCGCAGTGATATAATCGCTGCAGGCAATTGCAGAACAATCTGTGCCAAGTCCCCATTCAGCACGGTGGAGGAAGCCTGTAAAACCTACAGCCATGTTGCCATCAAGGAGGTTCGGTTCTTTGACCTGAAAGTTCTCTACCCCCTTCTCACTGATCCATCCCTGAACCTCAAGATCATTCACTTGGTCCGTGACCCTCGGGCTGTATTCAGGTCGCGAGAGAATACAGTGGCAGACCTAAAACGTGATAGTAACATTGTTGTGGGGGCTGAGAGGACAAAGGGAGAAATGGGACCTTACAATACCATGCAAGTAATCTGCAAAAGCCACGTTGAGATTTACAAGGCTGGCAGCCAGGCTGTCCCCAGCTTCCTGAAGGACCGCTACCTGCTGGTTCGCTACGAAGACATCGTCAGAGACCCGCTAGCATTGGCTGCTCAGATGTACAGGTTTGCAGAACTCCATTTTACACCAGAACTTCAGAAGTGGGTGCACAACATCACCCACGGGAAGGGGCAAGGAGCACAGGCCTTTGATATTAGCTCCAGAGATGCGCTGAAGGTATCTCAGGCCTGGAGGAACACCCTTCCCTTCCAGAAAATAGAAAAAGTGCAAAGGGTGTGCAAGGATGCAATGGACCTGTTGGGCTACCAGCTCATTCAGTCTGAAAAAGAGCAAAAAAATATGTCACTGGATCTTTTGTTTGATCATAACTCCTCTAAGTAACAAATTCTGAAGGCAGAAAAGCTGCTCTCTGCACCTATTCTCTCAAGGCTGCAGAGTAGAGAACTTTTAAGTGTTTGCCAAAGCAAAAAAGAACAGAGCTATGTGCATGCGCGTTAAGAGTGCACACATGGATGTGCTATGCAAGGATAAATAACAGGATCCCCAGCTGCACCCGTGACAGCTTTCTCAGCAGCACAGGCTGCTCTCCAAGTCCTGGAGGCTCAGCCACAACCACAGAATCATAGAATCAAGAGAGGCTGGAAAAGCCCTTTAAACTCATCCAGTCCAACCATTGCCCAGCACTGCCAAGGCCAGCAATGACCCATGTCACTGAGAGCCTCATCTCCACGGTGTGTGAACACTTGCAGGGACGGTGCCTGCAGCCCTGCCCTGGGCAGCCTGTTCCAATGCCTGAGCACCCTCTGGGGCAGGAATTGTTCCTCAGCTCCATCTAAACCTGCCCTGGTGCAGCCTGAGGCCGGTTCCTCTTGTGCCATCCCTTGTTCCTTGGGAGCAGAGACCAGCCCCCTCCTGGCTCCATCCTCCTGTCAGGCACTTGTAGGGAGCGATCAGGTCCCCCCCGAGCCGTCTCTTCTCCAGACTGAACCCCCCAGGTCCCTCAGCCATTCCCCATCACACTTGGGCTCTAGGCTCTGCACCAGCTCTGTTGCCCTTCTCTGGCCCCACTCCAGCACGCAATGTCTCTCTTGTAGTGAGGGGCCCAGGGCAGAACACAGGATTCAAGGTGCGGCCTCACCAGTGGCCAGCGAAGTGGCACAACTGCTGACCTGGCCCTGCTGCCACACTGGTGCTGATAAAGGCCAGGATGCTGGTGGCTTCCTGGCTGCCTGGGCACAAGCTGTTCATGTTCAGCTCTGTCAATCAGCACCACCAGGAAAATGGAGGCTGAAGTAATGCAAGTCTGTTTTGCAAATTAAATCCACGGTTTATGCAAAAAGAAGTACAGGTAGGTTGGAGCAAACAATGCTGACGGAGTGGGACCAGATAGCAGAGC
This sequence comes from Lathamus discolor, assembly GCF_037157495.1. NCBI lineage: Eukaryota > Metazoa > Chordata > Aves > Psittaciformes > Psittacidae > Lathamus > Lathamus discolor. The sequence goes on along the minus strand of NC_088909.1, from coordinate 1,057,369 downwards.
TCAAAACCTTCATGGACCACAGCTAAATGTGTGAAACCACACAGAGCAACAATACTGCAAAGAAAGAATAGATATATATGGAAGCTGAATAAAAAAAGCATCATTTGTCATGCTGCCACACGTGATAAGTACTGCCAGAAGAGATGCAAGGATGACCAGACGCTGGTTTCTAGAACGATCCTTTTTTTTGGGGATAGTTGAGTTTTCAAGCCCAGTTTCCTTTTGCTCCATTCCTGTATTCCATACCTGTATTCCCAGGTATCCAGCCTTGGTAGCAATGTTTGGGGAAATGTTTGTGTTCACTTACTGAATAATGGGAAAATGGAATAAACCAGCTATAGATGAAAATAAAAACTTCTGAGTTTCATATGGTGATCCATATCTGGGACTACGTGAATCCATTTATTTTTTAGCAGAAATAATTCTGTCTTCTAGCGTCCAAAACCAGTAATAGTTGTTTTCCTGGACTTTCTCAGTGTCCATGTTCTTGAAATCATGAAGCAAGATGGTAAAGTTCATCTTATTAATCAACCCCTGCAATATTAGCATGAGAGAATACATGCTGGAAGTGGTAATAAAAACTGGAATGATCTCAACCAGCCTGAGGTTTTAACTGACGTATCTCTGTAATGTCAGCCTGAACATTTTAACGTCACAGGGACCTTTTTTGGCCTTTCCCAGTACACAAGGCCACTCTCAAGACATCTCAGCACTGACGTATGAGACCAAGTGCATCATCTTCTGGCAAGAATGTTCTTGATCCCTCTTTTGAACAGTTACATTTTCATTGTCGCTGTCTCCAAATGACTGCTGCTAATCAAGGTTTATTAACAGCAAAATGTGATGACAACTGGCAGACCAGGTTATTAAATAACCATCCACAGCAGTCTGAAGTTAAAACAAATGACAGAGAGCAGGATGCTGCTGTGCACTACTAATGCATTACAGGTTAGAGCACTTAAATGTGACTGTCAGACTTTGGTGACATGCCTATTCAAAATCCTTTGCATGCAGAGCAACATACAAGTGGCACTGTCAATCTGCTTATATAGCAGATACATACTCTTCATTGAAAAAAGTTGATACGGTATGGAGCCCTTATCTTCACCATTTTCTACTTTAAGATGTTTAGAGTACTCAGTACTACAAAATGGGCCTCATGAAAAATAGTATTTTAAAGCATTTCTGAAACTTCAGAATGCTGCATCAAATTTTCTGTTGTATTTGCATCTCTGAAATTACTAGGGTTTTTTCAGTTCCTGCACAGTCCTATATCAGCCATTCCCCTCTGCTTTGCCGGCTAACTCTTCCTAAATGCTACCCGCTTTGCTACGTTTTCAGCTCCAAATTTTGCCACCAATTTATTTCTGACAGACTCATCATCTTTTTGCAATTCCAAATCATCCTCTCTGCTCCACACAGGGTACCCGTCCCGGCGCCGCCCCGTCTGCAGGAAGTGCAAAGTAGCCTCCGCGTCACCGCTGTTTTTCAGAAAGGCCTGTGTAACGCTGAGCAGGTCCATGCCAGACTTCTCCATTAAGCACTGCATCGTTTTTACTGCATCCCCCACCGTGCTGGAAGAAGAGCAAGTACTTGTTTGTTGTTCTTCCATCTGTAACCTGGTGTCAGGGCCAGCAGAGTCCTGCAGGGCAGTTTTCAAACCAGATGCTGTTTCTCCTGGGGAAATTCTCTCTTTTGTAGGAAGTTCTCCTGAGATTCCTGAGGCGTCACTTCTTGACTAAGAGAAGTAGAGTCATCAGTTAGACACGGCATGTTCTGGCAAGCTTCTTTCATCCCCACTTCCCAACCACCTTCCACTGTGCCTCTACAGTACGTAAAAAGCTCAGCTACTACTAGATAAGGTAAAACTCATGCCTGAAGTGAAGCCAGGTGTTAACAAGGACACACAAGACCACAGAAAGCATGAGATAAGACAGAAGTTAGGAAAGAACAAAAAAGAAGTGTAAAAGGCAAAAGCGTTAAGGCAGCTGCAGGCACACTTTATGCCCGAGGCGAAGCGAAAGGGCGGCGTCCATCAGCAGCGCTGCCACATCGGCTCCCTGCAGCCAAGCCCGGCCGGGACTCAGCCCAGGACAGCGCGGCGCGGCTCTTCGCGGGCCACGCAGCTCACGGCTCGCAGGAAGCGGTCGCGGGGCGGCCTGCGCTGGAACGGACCCCGGCGCGCATCCAGCTCGCACCCGGCGCCAGGCCCGGCCTCACCTCCGTGGTCTCGAACTCGCGGTTCGCCGCCTCGAAGAGCCCCGCGCGCCGCGCGGGCCGCAGGTGCCGCAGGTAGCGGTCGCGCATGGCCTGCCAGGGGTGCCGCACCGCGCCCGCGCGCTCCAGCTCCTGCCACAGCGCGCGCCCGCGCGCCCGCGCCTCGCCGTGCCCGCGCACCGCGCGCACCAGCGCCGCGTCCTCCGCCGCCGAGAAGGCCGAGCGGCCGCGCGGAGCCACGGCGGCGGCGGCGGCGGCGGGGGGCAGCCGGAAGGGGTCCAGCGGAAGCCGCTCGTTGCGCCTCACGCACTCCGTCACGTACTCGGTGGAGACGGCCCCGCCGGGCGCCGCCTCGCCGGGCTGCGCCAGGAGCACGGCCCCCGGCTCCTGCACGCGGCACAGCCGCCCGCCGCCCGCCAGCACGAGCGGCGCCATGCGCAGCTTGGCCGCGCCGGGCCGCACGTAGAACCGCATAGGGCTGCCGTTGTCCCACCGGAACAGCGACCGCGAGCGCTCCGCCATACCGGCCCCGGGCGCGCAGGCGCGGTGCCTACCGGAAAGCCTGGGTGGAGCGTGGAAGATGGCGGCGGTCGTGGAGGGCGCGTGCGAGGCGGCGGGGACCGAGTCGCGCCTCAGCAAAAAGTGAGGGTGGCGGCGGCGGGGCCGCGCCGGCGGAGCCGCTCCGGGCGGGCGAGGCCGCGCCGGGGCCGCGAGGCGAGTGCCCGGCGGGCCGGGGCGCGCCGCCGCCAGGTCACACGTCGGAGCGCGCCATGCTGAGCCCCGGCGCCGCGCTGCTCCGCGCCCCGGCACGGGCCTGGGCCCGGGCCTGGGCCTGGAGGGCCGCGGCCGCGCTGCGGTGGCGCCGGGCGCTCCATGACCAGAGCAGGTCGGTGCCTCGCGCTCTGCCCGGGCCCTCCCTTGACTCGTCAAGTCCGTGCCCGCGGGGTCGGGAGCCGCTGTGCGGCTGGGCCCTGAGCCCGCCTTCGGGGCAGCGGCGCGGCGCCGGGCGCTTGCCCGGGGCAGAACGCCCTGTTCCAGCCACACCCGGACCGAATGTGCGCAGGGGCCTGCGGCACGTTGGCGGGTGCCTGGGTGTTTGTATCTCGACGCTTAAACGCGCTTGGGGATTATCCTGACCTGGGGTCGGAATAACAGAAATGAAAGGGTTATTTGTACAGGGAGCTTGTGGTAGTTCTGCCGTGTGTTACCTGCTAGCAGAGTGCCTGCTGTACCTGGTTCCCTTCTGTTCTGCAGTGAGCTGAAGAGGCGTTTAAAAGCTGAGAGGAAAATTGCTGAGAAGGAGGCAAAGCAGAAAGAACAAAGTGAAAAGCAGTCAAATAAACCTGCCTTGGCTTCTGACTCTGAGAATAACACTGGTGCTGATGAGGAGAACTTGGATCCAAATGTGAGCACCTGGCCTCATGCTTATTGCTATTCTGAGAACAAATGTTACTTATTTACATTGTTGGGGTTTTTTTAATTAATGGGTAACTAAATGGTTAAAGGGGAGAAACCTACATATTCCTGTGTAAGTGAAGCTGTGTTTAATTCACACACTGTAAAGTATACTCATTTTTTAACAGAAATGTGTTGGTTTTTGTTTGTTTCTGGTGACAGCAATACTACAAGATCCGTAGCCAGGCGATCCAGCAGCTGAAGAGCACCAGCGAAGATCCCTACCCTCATAAGTTCCATGTAGACTTATCCCTCTCAGATTTTATAGAAAAGTACAGTCACCTGCAGCCAGGAGATCACCTGACGGACATTACATTGAGAGTGGCAGGTAAAGGCTTCTCTGGGATACACGAGGATGGTCTCTTGCTTTGCTAAGCCAAGTCTTTGCTGCTGTAGCAGTGCTAGACTATTCAGGACTTGTGCTTTCAGACTGAGTGGACCCATGCCACATCCCTTACACCTGCAAGATCAGATTGTGGTATGAGCTGCAGGACCCTGAAGTTTATATAGTCTTTTGTGCACTGGTATTCATTTTGAGACTTGACTGCTGCTCTTCCAGAGTTAGTGATCAGTTCAGAGCTGATGAGCCTTTGTCCAAGTGATAATACTGTGCTTTTTGCCCCTGTGCCCTTTTTGCTAGGGAGCTCCTTTCCTGATGTCCTGCATACTTTGATATTTAGGTCGAATTCATGCGAAGCGTGCCTCTGGAGGGAAGCTGATTTTCTATGATCTTCGTGGCGAAGGAGTCAAGTTGCAGGTCATGGCAAATTCCAGGTAAGGAGCGGTATTTGCAGTAGCATTCTAAAATTAACTGTATTTTGGGGCCTAGATACCTGATTTGGTCATTCTCTTCCTTCATCTCCTTAGGCAATTTGCCTCTGTGTTGGTTTAGGCAACCAGGTAAACTTTTGCTTAGGATGTTGTGGTTAGCCTCCCTGCTAGAAGAGTCTTGGGAGAGACTTGCAGGACAGTTTGGAATGGTGAATTTTAAACAAATGTACTTACGTTTGTTTTGTAATTACAGGCTCTACAAATCTGAGGAAGAGTATTTTCGTATTAATAACAAGCTGCGTCGTGGAGACATTATTGGTGTAGAGGGGAATCCTGGGAAAACAAAGAAAGGGGAACTGAGTATTATTCCTTATGAAATAACTCTCTTGTCTCCCTGCCTCCACATGTTGCCTCATCTTCACTTTGGTCTCAAAGATAAGGTAGTTATCATATCTGTCACTCTTGAAGGAAGTTTGACAGATAGGTCAGAATGGATGACCTTTTATATCTGCTGGTGGTATCAGTCACCAAAGGAACATTAGTTTTGTTTTAATTCTAATTTGGCAGCACATTTTGTTAGCTTGTTCTAAAGATCCTTTTCTTTCCAGGAAACTAGGTATCGTCAGAGATACTTGGATTTGATTCTTAATGATTATGTGAGGCAGAAATTCATAACCCGTGCAAAGATCATTACATATATTCGGAGCTTTCTAGATGAGTTGGGCTTCCTTGAGGTAAGGCTTCAGTGTTTTATTTGTCTCTGCATACTGAACTTGTTTAGAGCTTCTCGGCTTCAAGGATGCTTTATATTCAGGCTCATATGCAAGTATTTACAGAAGTGAGAATAATTACCTCAGCATGGTGTGTTTTATCAGTGTAACGTAATGGGAACTATTTCTTTCATCTCTCTTTAAAGTTAAGATTACTCCTCAGTTGATGAGGTTATGACTCAGGAAACTTTTATCAGGGTATGCTTCAAACTACTGCTGTCCTGTCCTTATGTCAGTAAATTAAGGTGAAAATAACACCTTTGAAATGATGTTTTGTCTCTGGAGGTAAATGCAGGTTTTACTTCTGGTAAGTAAAGTTGGTTTTGTCTTAAGATCTATTGTAGCGTATTTAAAAACATTACTAGCTCTGCTGTCTTGCATCCTGATTCTTGGTTGTTCTTTACAGTTAGCAAAAAAGCTAGAACTTAATGTAGTTTATTTACAAATGTTTATCAACAGAATCTGCAAAAGCTGCCGGTGGAGTTTTTTTGAGAGCAATGGGATGCTGAACCTGTGCTGTGTTGTCTCTGCTGTGTGTGTAATGACTGTAGTGCTTCAGGTGGGGCCTCATGGGAGTGGAGTAGAGTGAGAATCCCTTCCCTCAGCCTGCTGGCTATGCTTTTCCTGATGTATCCCAGGATATGACTGGCTTTCTGGGTGCACATTGCCAGCGTATGTTCCATTTCTCAAGCACCAGTATCCTCAAGTCCTTCTCTACTGGGCTGCTCTCAATCCATTCATTCCCAAAGCTGAACTGGTAGTGGGGAATTGCCCTGACCCAGGTGCAGGCACTTGCACTTGGCCTTGTTGAACTTCATTTTCTGCACTGAAGAGAGACAATTCTGTGACAATGCCTCAGTCAAGTTCCTGGCTTTGATAATACGAACACGGCAGGTTCACATTTATAGGAAATAAGAATGATTCTTGGTGGCAACAAGTAGTTTAAATTATGTGTCTTTATGGCTGCATCTTTTAAAAGTAAGTGCTCTTTAGTTCAGAATTATTTTAATTTACTGGAATGTCAAGCAATAAATTAAATACAGAGGTTTTTCATCAGAGCTAGCCATGGTTTATTTGTTTGCTTGATCTACAGAGTTCTGCTTTGGAAACAGTTTCACAGGTAGGAGCCTGGAAGTGTTTATGCCACTGTTAAACTATTTTGTTGTTATTTTACAGATCGAAACTCCTATGATGAATATAATTCCAGGTGGAGCTGTGGCAAAACCTTTTATCACATACCACAACGAACTGGATATGAATTTGTACATGAGAATTGCTCCAGAGCTTTACCATAAGGTAAAATATAAACCCTTCTGATGGCTAAACCCATATTCTCCAGACTGTTGTGGTCTTATTCTATAAAAGAAAATGTAGCCGAAATGAGGATTATTCTTCAAGAAAGGTGGACTCATTTGTCTGGAGGAGAGAAAATGTGTCTTGAGTGAAATTTGTACAGTCATGTTGCAGTTGTGTGTGTTTGAGCTTTCTTCAGGTCTTTTGAAAAAGTTGGTTTGTTCACTGGGATTTCCTTTTGTTTAGATGTTGGTGGTTGGAGGCATGGACAGAGTATATGAGATTGGGCGTCAGTTCCGAAATGAGGGAATCGATTTGACTCATAACCCTGAGTTCACAACTTGTGAATTCTACATGGCTTATGCAGACTACCATGACCTGATGGAAATTACAGAGAAGTTGCTTTCAGGTGACATACGCAATATTAAAAAAGAGTAAGAATCTGGTAGAAGTGCATATTATGTGGCATACTGTTGTTCTAAACTTCAGGTTCCTTTTGCAGGGATGGTGAAACATATTACCGGAAGTTACAAGATCACTTATCATCCAGATGGTCAAGATGGACAGGCCTATGAGATAGATTTTACCCCTCCCTTCCGGCGAATTAATATGGTGTATGATCTGGAAAAGGCCGTAGGAGTGAAATTTCCACCAGCTGAGTGTTTTGAAACTGAAGGTTAGATGCTTAGTATAAATGTCCTGTCATTCTTCCTTAACAGAAAAACAGTAAAAACTCTTGAGTTCCCAGCCTGCAGTCAGTTTGTCAGCTACGTTTTGAGGTGGTGCTAACACATGGAATTTCTTTTCTCTGGGTTTGTCTGTTCCTGAAGAGTCCAGAAAGAAGCTTTCATGCCTCGCAATCTTTAGCAGGATCTGACTCTATTGCTGCTTCTTTTGTTGAGTATATGTGATGTTGTTATTCCCAAGAGGCACGATCTGGGGAGTTCTTGACCTGCTGAAGAGACCCAGCTTTTTATTATTTCTTCTGTCTTCTGTGCAGTTGAATCTCCATGCCTGTGATTGTAGGTTAGGAGTCTGATTACTCTGGGCTTTCTTCACAATGTGTGTATGGGCTATTTTATTCCTACGGCTCAGGATTCCAGGAAACAAGCTCATATGCTTTTCAGTGATTTATTTTTTTACATTTTACTGCTACCCCCAATGATAATGCCCAGCAGTTGTGTGGGGTTGTGCTTAACTGTTGCCAAGTTTTTGAAATACAAAGTAACTTAGATTTTAGTGCAGATTGATCAAAAATCAAACTCTATTTTTGTAGATTGACTTTTAAGCTCATGGTTTCCATGATGTATACCATTAAGATTTTAAAAATCACTCGTAAGACACATTGAAGGGTGCAGAAATTAAAAAAGAAACGTGGCAGCCTGAGTGGCGTCTCTGATTTTTCTCTACAACTATTTCAGAAACTCGCAAGTTCTTTGATGATCTTTGTACGGAGAGAAATGTTGAGTGTCCACCTCCAAGGACAACAGCCAGGCTTCTTGACAAGGTAGGTAAAGGTGGTGTTTTCATAATCCTAATGTCCTGAAGGATCTTTCCGTATCAACAGGTACCAACAGAGGTCTCTTCAGAGCGGAAGTTTAGCTGCCTTTGAGAAAATGTGGTGAAATGCACTTCAGCTTTTCTTCACAGTGAGAAAACTTGCTGTTCAAAATCATTTTGGTGTTGTCTACACCAAAATGTAGTTTACAGATGCCTGCTTAATGTGAGCTCTAGAGTTTGATAACTAGTATCTTACGATTAAAGCAGATGTGCTTTGCCTTACAGCAGTTTTATCTGTGAGATCTGTGCATTTGGATGTACTTTACAAAGCTAGCAGGCTTACCATATAGTTCTTCTATCAGCCCTACTAAGTCTTTTCCTTTGTACCTCAAATATTGCCTGATAGCTTTTTTTTCTGCTGCTTTTCCTATTGGCTGTTGTCACAATGTCCAATTTGAATAATGCTGTTGTTTTCTTGTACAGTGTCTGCTATGTCATTTTTCTTATCCAAGCAGGACATGTACCCTCTGTTAATGAAGACATTACCATGATTAGTAATGATCACTTGGGAAACTTCTCAGTTTTATGGCACCTTCTTCAGATGTGGAAAGACAGAAGTAGGATGTGTGGGGAAGGCAGTGCTATGAATGTGATACTGTGCTCTGCATACTTGTTTTGCTTTTGTTTTCCCAGTTAGTTGGTGAATTCCTGGAAGTCACATGCATCAACCCTACATTCATCTGTGATCACCCACAGATCATGAGTCCTCTAGCCAAATGGTAAGAGTATGAGACACAGTCGGTGTGTAACTCTTTTAAACCCTCTACTTCTACTTTATTAACAAGGAAAAAAAATGAAGAAATTAAAAAATCCAAGTCACCTGTGAAAATAGATTCTGATGTTGTATACTAGTCTGTGAACTCTGATACCAACCAAGGTGGACATTGGTTCCTGAAACCCATCATTCAGGGCAGAGGTGGGCTGATGTTCAGTAGTTTGAGGTTTTGACAGCTGTTAACTGCTGAGCATAAGCACTCCTCCCGAGCACTTAATTTGTGTGGTCTTTCCTTCTGTAAAGATGTTTATTTGAAGGTGTGGTTGTTTTATCTTCACTTAGGCATCGCTCTCATGTGGGACTAACAGAACGCTTTGAACTCTTTGTCATGAAGAAGGAGGTGTGCAATGCGTACACAGAACTTAATGATCCTTTCCGTCAGCGGCAGCTGTTTGAGGATCAGGCCAAGGTATGGTCCTTGCTGGTATGGAATCACTGATAAAGGCACATAAGCAAAGAATATTTCTATGTCTGTTAGTCCCTAATGCTGTGTCGTGGCTTCAGCCCTGGCAGTAACTCAGCACCATGCAATTGCTTGCTCACTCCCCTTCTCACCCCACACCCCTGCCCAATTGCAGAGGGATGGGGAGGAGAATGGAAAGAATGTAACTCCCAGGGGTTGATATAAGAGCAGTCCAGTGACTAAGGTATAACACAAACCACTACTGCTGCCACCAATAATAATAATGATAAGGGAAATAACAAGGGAAGAGAATACAACCACTCACCATGGGTTCCCCTCGTCCCTGGCGGAGCATGAGACTCACAAAGTCCTTGGTCAGACTAAACAGTAGTGAGCAACAATTAAAAATGTCGATGATATCAGCACTGTTCCCAGGCTGAAAGTAAAAACCACAGCACTGCACCAGCTACTAAGAAGGAGAAAAATGACTGTGACTGCTGAACCCAGGATAGAAACTTGCAGATCAGGAAGGAGCTGAGCCTAGAGCTATTTTGGAAGCAGCTGTACAAGTGACCTCTGTGGCTGGCTGGGTGCTGACATTCCTTCATCTGTTTCTCATGCAGCTGTACAAGGCTGTGGTGGTATCAGTTACATGGCTGCTAAAAGTACCAATGTATTCCCCCTTTTTGGTAGGCGTTGGCAGAAGTGGTACTACCAAGCTCTGTGCAACCCATGTTTTACTGCTCATTCTCTTAGGCAAAAGCCGTGGGTGATGATGAAGCCATGTTCATTGATGAGAACTTCTGCATGGCGCTGGAGTATGGCCTTCCTCCCACGGCAGGCTGGGGCATGGGCATCGATCGCTTCACCATGTTCCTGACTGATTCCAACAATATCAAGGTGAGTGGTGGAAATGGCAGTACCTACCAGGTGTGTGACACTGCAGAACTGCCTGCCTCTCTAACCAACACCAGACACCATGGCCATCGAGTGGTATGCTCTCTACAACTGCCTGAAAGATGGTTTCCCTAGTAACCAGAAATAGGACAAGAGGAAACTGCATCAAACTGTGCCAGGGGAAGTTTAGAGTGCTCCATCTTGGTGGTCTTCAAGGCCAGGTTGGACACAGGGGCTTGGAGCAAGCTGCTCCAGTGGAAGGGGTCCCTGCCCAGTTGGCCCTGGGAAAGCTTTAAGGTCCCTTCTAGCCCAAACCAGTCTGGGATTCTGTGATATTCGGAGCAGTTCCTGCCCCAGAGGGTGCTCAGGCATTGGAACAGGCTGCCCAGGGCGGTGCTGGAGTCACCTTCCCCCCAGGTGCTCACCCACGGTGGAGATGAGGCCCTCGGTGCCGTGGGCGAGCGGTGGCCCGGGCAGTGCAGGGGATGATCGGAAAGGCCTCTTCCAGCCCGGCTGGTTCCATGGCGCCATCGAAAGCGCTTCCCTCGTGGCACGTGCCTGACTAGGCCCGCCGCGGGGCCAGGGCCAGGGCCGGAGGGCTCTGGCGGGGAGCGGTGCCCGGGGCGCCCGGTGCCGCTGACGGTGCCCGTTTCCGCAGGAGGTGCTGCTCTTCCCCGCCATGAAGCCGGAGGACAAGAGGGAGGCGGCGCCCGCCGAAGGCACCTCCGTGTGACGCGAGCGTCAATAAACAGCGCTGCTCCGCGGCTCCTGTGTCTCTTGTCTCTTCGCGCATGCGCTGGGGCCGCGCTCCCGGCGGGCTCCTCGGCACGGGCCCGCGCCTGCGCGGTTGCGGTGTGGCTCTGCGCGGGGACGGGGTGCGGGGGTGAGGGCTCCGGTCGTGGCAGCCGCGAGCGCGGGCTCCTGGTGCGGTGCGGCGCTGCGCGGTGCTGCGCGGTGCGGTGCGGTGCGGTGCGGTACACCGCGGTACACCGGGAGCAGTGCCGGGGGGGCGGCGGCGGCTGGGCCTCTGGCGGTGGGAGCTGCTGCAGGGCGCTGCCATGCAGCACAAAGCCGACGAGAGGGGGGTTGCTGATCAGCGCTGTGACGGGATCCGGCTGCCTCCAGAAGCCGCACTTGCCTCGGAAGCCATGTGGTCAGCCGATGAAGTTGCTGAGCTGTGTTGCCTGCACTATAGGAACAGACTCCCTAAGCAGGGGAAGCCAGATCCAAGCAGGGAGTGGACTTCACTGGCAGCTGTTGTCAAAGTGGAGTGCACAACCCAAAGAGAGGATCTTGCTAGTCCAGGGACTCTGCAGGGTAAGACAGCCGTGGGGACTGGGGCAGCTGGTGGCAAAGGGGAGAGGAAGTGGCAGCCCTCGGTGCTTTTTTATTTAATACCTTTAAAAAACCCCAACCCCGTTTGTGTCTCCACCCAAATGCTTTACTCTTTGCAAAAGCTTTCACCACTTCTGCCGAGAAAGAGATGGTTATGGCGAAGCGCTGTTCTTCTCACGCTGTATCTGAGATGAAAGAAGTTTAGGAGGACCGGAATTGCTAATGTAAACCCTTGCGCAGGTGTGTTCAGCTGCTGCTTCAAAGAATCCTCGAAGGTCTCAGCTGGCTCTCCGTTAACAGGCTGCCTTATTATGCTGTGTGTTGGTGATAGTTCCCCCTTTCCTTTTCCCTTGCTGGCACTTCCATATTGCTTCACAAATTATATCCCACGCTTGCTTGCAAGTTTGAGGAATCACCTGCCAGTGTCGCAGGGTGTAGCCACGCGTACCAACCGTGTGCTGGTGCTCCTGCTATGGATCATAGGCCTTTTCTGGGACTGGTGAGATACTGTTTCCTTTCTGGAATGGGGTATGGCCTGCCTCACTGTATCTTGCCTTTGACACAATGTCCTGTGTGTTACCCCAATGACTTTATGAGAGCAGTGCTTCTGGTCACAGTTTGTTCAAGTAATAATGTTTCCTTTTTCAGTTACAAAGGAAGTTGTTGCTATGGGAACAGGAACAAAATGTATTGGCCAAAACAAAATGAGAAAAACTGGTAAGTATGGTGTTAAGACCAGATGCCCTGTGCTACCTTCTTTCTTGCTGGTGTCATAGAATCCGTGCTAATGTCCAAGGCTGAAACTTGAAGGCAGAAGTGTCAGGCAGGTTTCACCTCATTAAGAAGAGAGGGGTTTAGGCAGCCAGAATGGCTACCCTGGAGCTTGTTGCACTTGCTGCCTTAAAGGTGAATAAACTTCATATATGTGAAAATGTGTAGTTTAGGCCCTTTATCTGCATGCCCAAAGACTTCATAACTAAAAGCAAACCAAAGCACAAACAAAGTAATTGTGCTTCTGTTGCCTCTGACAGTCTAGTTTTGTTGTGGCCTGATGCAAAAGAGCCACTGCTGAGTTAGGGGAGGGATGGCACCAGGAATGTACTAACAGGCTGCTTCTCCTTTACCGTGTGTTCTGCAGCTAGCTAGTTTCATGTATTTGTACAATAGTGTGTGTGGCACAAACATGACTTCTCACAGCTACAACTTCTTACCATTTATTGTAGGATTTTGCTTTGCATGTCTGCTTCTTTACTCAGGATGTTTGTTCCCTCTCCTAGGAGAGGGCAGAAGCTATAGTAACTAATGCTGAAAAACGACTAACGAGGAAAAGTGTTTGCAAATATGTAGGTACAGGGCTTTCTACCTTCTTTAGGTAGATCTGCAGATCCTGTTCCTTTAGATACTGCAGTAGGCAGATACTGCTGGAAGTTTGACAGTGAGATGTGTAAATCTGGTAAATATCAGTGTTATTGACAAGAAAAGTAATTTATATTGTACATAGTGCAACAAAAGATTTCACCCAGCAGCTTAACAAACACTTAAAGTTTTCTGGATGCTATGCTTCATTTGAGAATATAAAGAGTTACCATTAAGAACAAACACCATGGGGGTTTTGAAGGAAGCCAGTGTTTATTCAACTCAAAGGATTTCAGATGCCGGAAGAGTTACAATTTGGTATTTAAACAAGTCTCTGGTTTGCTGTGGAGTCAAGAGTCTTATCCTTCATTTGTGTAGGCTATTGGCCTCCTTTTGTAGCAATAGGAATTGTAAATATCTTGCAGTAGCCTAATACCAATGTTAAACCTTCACATGCTAACAAATCTGGAGAACTGACATCTGTCAAATTTTGTTTGCTTTGTTGTCTCCTTTTTAGTAATCTTGCATATTGTTCTCATTTGGTTGTTGCTTCAGGAGATGTTCTGAATGACAGTCATGCTGAAATTGTGGCCAAGAGGAGCTTCCAGAGGTGAGGCATGAAGTTTATGTGCTGTTACTCAGTGCCTCTTGAGGTTGGTTGTTGTGATAAAAATGTTTTGACCTATAGCAAAATAGCCATATTTTGCAGCCTCAGGGATAAGAGTGCAATGAAAGAGAATGGTATTACTTCTGTGTAGGCAACACTTTTTTCCCCCTTTGCAACAAGGAGTTTAGCCTAATTTTTACACTTTTAGGTGGTGTGAAGGCCCTTTCACAAAAGCTTGTTTCTTTGTTCTTGTAGAGCCTCTGAAAATAGTAGGATCTGGTTTTATGTAATGTCAGTGCTGGTTTGATGAGTAGCTGTCAAGGGTAGCCTTTTTTCTCTTTCCTGCATAACAGCCATCTTGTTGACATTGAATAAGTTGGTTCAAGGAACCAAGACAGGAGAATAGTAAAACTACAGAGCAGATAAATGATTTGAGGAGACATTTAACTCCACTGAGTCTGACCCTGTCAGGTTGCTGTTACTAAGGTTCCAATGATGTGTTTGTGTTCATGGATTATGTTAGATCCCATCTATCTTTAGAAGCAAAACTTCCTTGCTCCTCACAGACTTCACCAGGAAAGGACAGGCACTAGTGGGTGTCTCATGTTTGTTATTTTCCCACGCATCAGAAATGAAGTAAATGTTTCATGAAGACTTTCTGCCTAACAGGTATCTTCTCCATCAGATGTGGCTGGCAGCTTCCCGTCAGCAATGCAGTATCTTTATTCCAGGAACTGAAAGTGGGAAATGGAAACTCAAACCGAATGTCGTATTTGTTTTCTTCTCCAGTCATACCCCATGTGAGTATGATGGAGTGAACTAGTTTCATTGCTCCCACTTGTAGAATCTTTTCTGCCCCCTGCCTTTGGTGGTTTTGGTCTGGAGTGAGTGTGAGGCAGTAACTCATGTTATTAGTATGTGCCTTCAGATGTACTTGACTGGTCCTTCACAGATACATTTGGCATTTTTTCTCACTGGATGTGATTTGTGAGAATTCATTAAATATTGTACATTCTTCGTTATATAGTGGAATGCTTCACTTTCTCTTTAGATGATTACAGCTACTATTCTATTTTCCAGAAACTAACATACTTGTCAGAGGTTCTGTCATATCTCCTGATTGCTTTGCTTTAAGTGTTGTCTCCTTGGATTCAAATTGTAATGAAATCATTGACAATTATCACAGTTCCTTAAAAAAAAACAACCAACAAGCAAAGAAACCCCAAACCAGCAATCCATCAAACACAAAACCTCAGAAGAAAAGCCATAACAATCCAAAATAACCCCAACCACACGGTCATGGTTTAAGCCTAGATGGTAACTGAGAACCATGCAGTTGCTTGCTCACTCCCCCGCTTCTTCCCTCCTGCTCCCAGAGGGATGGGGAGAAGAACAGAAAGAATGTAACTGCCATGGGTTGAGATAAGAATAGTCCAGTAACTAAGGTATAACACAAATCACTACTGCTACCACCAGTGTTAATAATGATAAGGGGAATAACAAGGAGAGAGAATATAAAAAAGGAAGGGAAAAATACCGATGAACACAAGTGATGCACAAACAATTGCTCATCGCCTGCCAACAGATACCCGACACAAGCAATGATCTAGGCCTTCTGGGTAATTCCCCCCAGTTTTTGTACTGGGCATGACATGCTGTGGTATGTAATACCCCTTTGGTTAGTTTGGGTCAGGTGTCCTGTCTCTACTCCCTCCTGGCTTCCCATGTGCCTCCTCACTGGCAGAGCATGAGAGACTGAAAAGTCCTTGATTGTGATCAGCACTGCTGGGCAACAATGAAAACACCCATGTGTTATCAGCAATGTTCTCAGACTCAATCCCAAACACAGCACTGCACCAGATGCTAAGAAGGAGAAAAATGACTTGTTACAACTGAATGCAGGACACACAGAAAACCCCAAACCACTAAAAAAATACCCAAACCCAATCAAACCAAACAAAACCCCACAAAACCCAAGCAACAAACTACCAAAACAAAATGGGAAAAAAGTGACAAAAACCCCCTAACAAACCAAAACCAAATTCCCACAAAACAACCAAAATTCCCACCTACAAAACAGCCACCTAACCCAAAACTTATGGGATGGATGAAACTTCATGTTTTGTCCAGGAAAACACTTTTGTTAAAAAACAAACAAACAAACCCAGTATCACAAAGATGAGATCTATTAGCAAAATGTAGGAATGAGACTTCCTGGTCTATCATTTTAATGGAGGTCTTGATGTTATCACAATCCTACCAGCATATTCTTCAACTGCTAGTCTGTTACCAGAGTGGAGAGGTCGCAGTGCTCTCAAAATACACCTCATTAGTACTTCACGTAGTGAATTAGTTGCTCATACTTTTTTGTGATTTTGATGGCATTGTTGGATTATACTATGATGGTTTTCTTTAGTAATGCAATATCAGAATAGAATCCACATCTATCTTCAAATTTAATAGCAAGAATAATTTCCTGACTGCCTTTTTCTCACATACCTGTCAGGCCTGGTTTACTTTGAACTGAACTTTAGAATTCTGTTTTGATCTTGTTTTAGTATTACAGATTAAAATTTACATCTTTATTTGATAGGTTATTATCTACTTACTCCTTTGAGAGTTGTATTGTTTAGTTAGATCAGACTAGTTTTCCTCCGAGTCTTCAGCACTGCCTGTGGTCTGTCAGATGCCAATGACACCTTTTGCTCTATGATTTTTATTTTAAATTTTACTTTTTTGATTATTTCTTGGGTAGAATGCAAAGCATGAAATTAAACCTAGGTTGGATAAAATTTCAATGAAGTCTGATTCTTAATTGTACATCAGTGTTTCTTGAAAAGTGTGTTCTCATTGTTAAAATTTTCATGAGTGTAAATCTGTGAAAGCCTGTAGCAGTCATCATAGTACTGCTGTCATGTGTTCCACTCACAAGAGATACAGGTTTGGCAAATTTTGATATTATTTCTTCTGTTCTAGGTGGAGATGCTTCTATTATTCCAATGAGTGAACCAGCGAACCAGCTTTGTAAGCCAGCAACTGGAGCTGATGCTGTTGGACAGTTAGCAGAGTGTAGAAGTAACCATAACCATTTGTGTCCAGAAGATAAAAGGAAATCAGAGAAAATGGCAAGTGGTCATAAAATCAAGAGAATGAAAACTGACAATGATGGTTATTTTTCCATAATCACTGAAGACCTGGCTGTTCAGCAAGGATCTGTGGAACGAAAAGATGACACAAATCCAGACAGCTGTGAAGGTTCTGCAGAGAGGCAAACAGCTAATAAGGAAACTACCTTAGGGAGACCAAAGCTAGCAGACGTTTATAGAACTGGAGCAAAATGTGTGCCTGGAGAGCTGAATGATGCCCGAATACCTGGGCTAGGTTATCACTGTGTGGGGTTATTACGAGTGAAGCCAGGTCGTGGGGACAGAACACGCTCAATGTCCTGTAGTGATAAACTGGCTCGCTGGAATGTATTAGGGTGTCAAGGAGCTCTTCTGATGCATTTCCTGCAGTATCCATTGTATCTGTCAGCAATTATAGTGGGGAAGTGTCCATACAGCCAAGAAGTCATGCGGAGAGCAATTATTGAAAGGTAAGTATTCTCTGGAAATCAGATCGTGTGTGTGGAGACAATGAGTTATGGAAGACAACATGTCACACAAATATCAGAACTTCATTCCAGGGTCATGTGCAGAAAATGTCAGTTTCTGCAAATGCACATTTTCAGAAAGTGGCCCTGTGGAGTATGGAGAAAAGGTGGCTCCTGCTGGTGGATCAGACTTGAAGATTCACAAAAGAATTTCCGTTAGATTCTGGATCTCCTTGGTTGTCCCGTCACAGAGCAGTGAAAAGCCGTTACCTACCAGAGTTTTCCTAAAAGCTTTCCAGCACAAAAAGCAGCTGGAAGGACACGCAGTCAGTGTAGTGAAGTTGAACTTTTCAATTTATTCAGTTATCCATACTCCAAAGAGTCATTCTGAGTAGTAAGTTTCCTTTTACAGAATTGTGTTGATGAGCAAAAGCAGCTTTTATGTCTTGCATCAGCACTCCTAATATTAAATTAAAGGCTCCCAAATCCATCCATCATATATGCAATCTGAAATTACTCCAAGTAAATGCATAGGTAGACTTTTGCACTGTCTTTCTGGTTGTCCTTACAGACCTTCATAACAGCCTTAAATTAACTTAGTTCTTCTGAAGATTTCGCTGATTTTAGACCCTGCTTTCAAACTAACTTTCTAGCAAGTAGAAGAGGCAGTACATTAAATTTACTTGGTGGGGAATTGTAGTAAAACCAGTTTACCTTTTGCTGTCTTTCTGAGCTTGGATCTGAACTTAAAATTTCCCAGGAGGTTAATATCTGGGTTATTGCATTTGCATATAAGTCCATCCCATGTAAAATTTCAAAATTATATTGTCAGCTGTTCTCAGTAGAAGGTTTTGAAAGCTGCTGTTCTAAAATTGTGACTGTTACTTGTGTCTTCAGATGGGCTGTGCACCCCTTGGAAACCAACATCTGGTCCTAGCAGAGAAATTGCTGTGGTGTGGTGGAGTATGTTTAGGTTTAGAAAGATGAGTCTGTTTGGCAACCAGGTTGAAAAGTCATGATCTCATGTCAGCACTTGTTTCTGTTCATATTCATAGAATCTTAGTATAGTTAGGGTTGGAAAGGAGCTTACCATCATCTAGTTCCAACCCCGCTGCCATGGGCAGGGACATCTTGCACTAAACCATGCCACCCGAGGCTCTGTCCAAACTGGCCTTGAACACCGCCAGGGATGGAGCACTCACAGCTTCCCTGGGCAACCCATTCCAGTGCCTCACCTCCCTCACAGTAAAGAACTTTCTGTTTATATCCACTCTAACCTTCCCCTGTTTAAGTTTGAACCCCTTACCCCTTGTCCTGTCACTGCAGTCCCTAATGAAGAGTCCCTCCCCAGCATCCCTATAGGCCCCCTTCAGATACTGGAAGGCTGCTATGAGGTCGCCACGCAGCCTTCTCTTCTCCAGGCTGAACAGCCCCGACTTTCTCAGCCTGTCTTCATACAAGAGGTTCTCCAGTCCCCTGGTCATCCTCATGGCCTTTCTCTGGACTTGTTCCAGCAGTTCCATGTCCTTTCTATGTTGAGGACACCAGAACTGCACACAATGCTCCAGGTGAGGTCTCACAAGAGCAGAGTAGAGGGGCAGGATCACCTCCTTCGACCTGCTGGTCACACTCCTTTTGATGCAGCCCAGGATACGGTTGGTTTCTGGGCTGCGAGCGCACACTGCAGCCGGCTCATGTTCATTTTCTCATCGACTAGCACTCCCAAGTCCTTCTCTGCAGGGCCGCTCTGAATCTCTTCTCTGCCCAACCTGTAGCTGTGCCTGGGATTGCTCCGACCCAGGTGTAGGATCTTGCACTTGTCATGGTTGAACTTCATAAGGTTGGCATCAGCCCACCTCACAAGCGTGTCAAGGTCCCTCTGGATGGCATCCCTTCCCTGCAGTGTATCAACCGAACCACACAGCTTGGTGTCATTGGCAAAATTGCTGAGGGCGCACTGTCCGTGTCGCCAGTAAGGATATTGAACAAGATGAGTCCCAACACTGATGCCTGGAGGACACCACTCATTACTGGTCTCCAACTGGACATTGAGCCATTGACCACAACTCTTTGCGTGCGGCCATCCAGCCAGTTCTTTATCCACCAAGTGGTCCACCTATCAAATTGATGTCTCTCCAATTTAGAGACAAGGATTTCTTGTGGGACAGTGTCGAATGCTTTGCACAAGTCCAGGTAGATGCCATCAACTGCTCTACCCCTGTCCATCAGTTCCGTAGCCCCATCATAAAAGGCCACCAAATGGGTCAGCCTGGATTTCCCCTTAGTGAAGCCATGCTGGCTGTCACCAAGCACCTTGTTGTTTTTCATGTGCCTTAGCATGCATTCCAGGAGAATGTGCTCCAAGATTTTGCCAGGCAAGAGGTGAGACTGACTGGTCTGTAATTCCCTGGGTCTTCCATTTTCCCCTTCTTTAAAATGGGGGTTATATTTCCCTTTTTCCAGTCATCAGGAACTTCACCTGACTGCCAGGATTTTTCAAATACGATGGCCAGTGGCGTAGCAACTTCATTTGCCAGCTTCCTGAGCAAAACTTCATGCTTCTGGGACACTTCACACTTGCATGCAAGCTAGTATCTCTCCCTCATCTGTCCCACCACTTCCATTTATGCTGATTTGAATGTGCAGTGCAAGCTCACCTTTTGTAGTTTTCATGCATTCTGAGGGATGCACTTCAGAATTCTGCTGTGAGACTGGGCCTTCAGCTTCTGTGAAGGATGAGATTTCTGGCTTCTTAAGTCTGGCTTTGACATACTTGTTTCTCATCCTCCTGCTCTGCAATATAAAAAGAAGCTCAATTTTTGAACCTGACCCACCATTAGGAATGATTGAAATGGCAGAGACAGGAGCCAAGGAGGAGAGGTACTCTGCTGGACTTCATATTCACCAACAATGAGGGGATCAGTGGGGATGTGAAAGGCAAAAGAGGCCCTGGTTGCAGTGACCATGAATTGGTGGAGTTCAGGGCTCCAAGGGGACGGAGGGAAGTAAAAAGCAAACTCACAACCATGGACTTCAGGAGAGCAGGCTGCTTGGAAGAGTCATGTGAGCTGTGTCACCTAGCGTGTGACAGCTTGCACTGGTCAGCTGGGAAAACACTGAGTTGTCTTAGACTGGAAATGCCAAGCGTAGGTGCATATCTGTGATGGTAAAAATCTGTCTGCTTCTTTGACCTGAGCTACACCCCGTGTAGTTATTTGTTATATAGTGGAATGCTTCACTTCACTGTGAACAGTATTCTGGTAACACAACTTGTCACCTCAGGGAAGTTTAGGTGAGGTGAGGTGCACTGCTGCTAAATGAAGAAACTCCTCTGCTGTGCACTGGCTTTCTTGCTCCTCACAACTCTGAGTTGATGAAAACCATTCCAGCAACAAAAGGTTTGTAAGCGGGTATTTTGCTTGCTTGGGAGGTTGGCTCAGTGCAACAAAGGCATCTGCAAGTTTTAAAGGACATTAAGTGGAACAGGGCAGAGTGAAGGGAAAGGAGGGCAAGAAGGAAACTCAGGAGCTGAACCTCTCCCATTAAGAGCCAGTTACTACACCAGTTCCTCTGAAAGGTTTTACTTTGTTTAATAACTCCTTTTCTCCGTGGCCTTGCATCCTTCTCGGGTGGTTATAAAAGAGGTCATAGTATATTAATTGGGGAAACTATAGCTATCTCTGCAGTGGACTTTACTGGATAATACTTTCCTTGCTCTGTAATACTTGATGTCTTTCCTCATACAATCATAATCCCATTCAATGTGTAGCAGTGATTTAAGGTAACACAGGTAAGATTATGCATAGAACTGTAAATGTATCTTGTATCTTTTTAGTCTTTGTTTATGAACTTTCATAAAACAGTCGTTAGTATAATATGGTTTACTGTGTAAACACTTTGATTACTGCGGTCTTTATCCTCCATATTTTACTTCCCTCAATTAGGAGGGTTAACTAGCCTTTATATCTAGACCTTTTTAAAAATCAATTAGTCGCATATTTTTTTAGGATGGACAAAGTCTTAACAAACTAGGTAGCTTTGTTTTTTTAGCGAGTACTTTTTTGAAGGGAAACATGCCCTCAAGCCTCCTTGTCTTTCTTCCATAACTCATGCTAAATTCAGTTTTAATGTAAAAAGTAACATATTTTAGATTATGGAGGGAAATGTGACAAAATCAGCTTTTTTGGGAAGAGCAGACTTAAAATCACTTGCATTTTTCCGTGCCTACTTTAGGTGTCAGCACATCTCGTGTTTACCAGCTGGTTTTGTCACCCAGGAGGTTAAGCTGCTGCAGTCAGATCTTCGGTTTGAGCACAGCCGTCAGGCAATTCAGGAAGCTCAGACTAACAGCAAAACAAAACTTGTGCCTTGCAGTGCAGGTGAGTTCACTTGGGCTAACTGCGTAACTGTGTGCGTGGAAGTCCAAATGGAAATCAGGTGGTTTTGCTGGTTTTCTAAAATGGAACATCATTCATTGCCAGTGCTAGAGGCAACATGTGACTTACAGCAAGAAATTAATTTCAGGTCAGAACTTAATTGTTAATAATTAATAATACTCAGCTCAGCCTCTAGTTCTCTGTAGGGAGTTTACAGACTGAATGAACACCTGGTTGATGCCATGAAGAATTTCTAAGCTAAACAAAGACAGGAAACAACCAGCTAAAGTAGAAGTTCTGAGGTCAATAAAACCCCCAAAATATCAAAAGGCTGCTTGTTTCAGTTAGTTTTGCATTCTCCTTGGTAACGAACAGGAGACTTGCCATGCTGAGTTATGCTTGTAACTGCTGCAGAAATCTGTGAACGTAAAAAGAATACAGAGTAGTATAGTGTGAGGGTTTAATTGATAGAGGGTTTGGACATTGCATTTTTTGTCGTGGTGATGAATGAATATGCAAGTCACGCTGTGATTTAGCAACATGGTCTCTTTTGGGAAAAAAAACAAACAATGGAGCTGCCACCATGTATGTATGGTTACTAGTACTAGTTAAACAGTTTCTTTAAGCTTGGACGTGCCTACCTTCTACCTTCATGTTTATCTGGCTTAACTGGAACTGTAAGTTATTCTCTTACAATAGACCTGATGATAAAATAAACTGCAAACAAAGGATTCCTGAATGGAATTCAGATTCTTTAGACTGGATTTTTTACAGGTGGCAGGAAGGAAAATATTTTGATTCTGTGAGATAGGAAACAAAAACCATAATTGAAAAATGCTGCCAGTTTACTTTGCAAAAAAGATCTGAAGCCAGCTGCTAAATCCGTGTGTATGACTTTCTTTCTGTACAGTTACTCGTAGCAGTCTGTTGAATAAAGATGAATGATGTTTTATCACACTTTTTTGCATATATAAATTATGCTGTGTTGATTTTTTTTCCTGAAGAGGTGAAAATCAGAATAAATTCAGGGCTGTTACAGAATCACAGAATCACAGAATCCCAAGCGTTGGAAGGGACCTAAAAAGATCATCTAGTCCAACCCCCCTGCAAGAGCAGGGTAACCTACAGTACATCACACAGGAACTTGTCCAGGCGGGCCTTGAATATCTCCAGTGTAGGAGACTCCACAACCCCCCTGGGCAACCTGTTCCAGTGCTCCGTCACTCTTACAGTAAAGAAGTTCTTCCTGATGTTAACGTGGAACTTCCTATGCTCCAGTTTACACCCATTGCCCCTTGTCCTATCACTGGATATCACTGAAAAAAGCCTAGCTCCATCATCCTGACACCTACCCTTTACATATTTGTAAACATTGATGAGGTCACCCCTCAGTCTCCTCTTTTGCAAGCTAAAGAGACCCAGCTCCCTCAGCCTCTCCTCATAAGGGAGATGTTCCACTCCCTTAATCATCTTTGTGGCTCTGCGCTGGACTCCTTCAGCATTGAAATATGCTTGATAGGAACATTGCAGCTGGTATTCTTAAAAGTAGAAATGTGTTCTTTTTAATATTTTGAGATTTGTGCTATAAAAAAAAAAAAAAAAGGATAGAAAACATTTTCGTGTTTAAGTAGCTTTTTACCTTTTCGTCAGAGGATATCAGACTCTGACCAGGTGGTTTTAGATAACTCCCCACATGTAAGGTGCAGTGTTCAATAACAGTTTTTTGTATTTAATGTTGTTTGACATTACACAGAATTTTAATTCAGCAGAGTGATACAGCATTGTACCTAAATCACAGTGCAAGGAGAGCATGGCAATTGCAGCATACAGCTGAATCATGATACAAGTGCGATTAACATAATCAGCTGCCATAATATGCTTTATAATTTATAAATTTTAAATTTATAATGCTTTTAATAATGCTTTTAGAAAGCATAAATTTATTACGCTTTTCCGGCTGGAGACCGGTAACGAGTGCTGTCCCTCAGGGATCGGTGTTGGGACCGGTCTTGTTTAACATCTTCATCGCTGACATGGACAGTGGGATTGAGTGTGCCCTCAGCAAGTTTGCCAATGACACCAAGCTGTGTGGTCCGGTTGATACGCTGGAGGGAAGGGATGCCATCCAGAGGGACCTTGACACATTTGTGAGGTGGGCTGATGCCAACCTTATGAAGTTCAACCATGACAAGTGCAAGGTCCTACACCTGGGTCGGAGCAATCCCAGGCACAGCTACAGGTTGGGCAGAGAAGAGATTCAGAGCGGCCCTGTGGAGAAGGACTTGGGGGTGCTGGTCGATGAGAAAATGAACATGGCCCGGCTGCAGTGTGCGCTCGCAGCCCAGAAACCAACCGTATCCTGGGCTGCATCAAAAGGAGCGTGACCAGCAGGTCGAAGGAGGTGATCCTGCCCCTCTACTCTGCTCTTGTGAGACCTCACCTGGAGCATTGTGTGCAGTTCTGGTGTCCTCAACATAAAAAGGACATGGAACTGCTGGAACAAGTCCAGAGGAGGCCACGAGGATGATCAGGGGACTGGAGCACCTCCCTTATGAAGACAGGCTGAGGAAGTTGGGGCTGTTCAGCCCGGAGAAGAGAAGGCTGCTTGAGGACCTAATAGCAGCCTTCCAGTATCTAAAGGGGGCCTATAGGGATGCTGGGGAGGGACTCTTCATTAGGGGCTGTAGTGACAGGACAAGGGGTAAGGGGTTCAAACTTAAACAGGGGAAGTTTAGAGTGGATCTAAGGAGGAAATTCTTTCCTGTTAGGGTGGTGAGGCACTGGAATGGGTTGCCCAGGGAGGTTGTTAGTGCTCCATCCCTGGCAGTGTTCAAGGCCAGGTTGGACGAAGCCTTGGGTGGGATGGTTTAGTGTGAGGTGTCCCTGCCCATGGCAGGGGGTTGGAACTAGATGATCTGGAGGTCCTTTCCAACACTAACTATTCTATGTTTCTATGATTCTATAATATGTAGGTTTTGAGCATCTTGAATGGCAAGATGGTATCATGAAGGAGAGAAACTGAAAATTGTCTTTAGAATTAATGCATGTGCAGCTGTTTTGCCTGTTAGGAACACAGGAAAATGGGAGAACTTAGGGAACAAAAAATGTCTTCCCCCTCTTTTTTCTCCCCCCTACAAAGGATGGGGAGGAGAATCGAAAGAATCTAATTCCCATGGGTTGAGATAAGAACAGCCCAGTAACTAAGGTATACCACAAACCACTGCTGCTACCACCAATAATACTGATGATAAGGGAAATAACAAAGGAAGAGAATACAGCCACACACCACCCGCCTACAGATACCCATCCCAACTGGAGCAGCGATCTAGCCCTTCTGTGTAGCTCCCCCACTTTATATGCTGTGTTATGGAATACCTCTTTGGTTAGTTTGGGTCAGGTGTCCTGTCTCTGCTTCCGTGTGGCTTCCCTTCCTCCCTGGCAGAGCATGAGACTCAGAAAGTCCTTGGTCAGAGTAAACATTACTGAGCAACAAACTAAAACCATCAGTGTTATCAGTGTTGCTCCCAGGCTGAAAGTCAAAAACACAGCACTGCACCAGCTACTAAGAAGGAGAAAAAATGACTGCTACTGCCAAACCCAGGACAGCAGTAGAAATTAAAAACTGTTTTCAGGATATAGCAGGACCGATTAGGTATACAGTTTTGTTTCTGTTAACATGTCACTGATGCTTTGCTACTTATTTATGAATCTATGAGGCATGGTATGCAAAGTTTCAGCATTAAGAAGTTTACAGTCTTAAGACAGTAATAAGGTAACCAGAATGGTAAAGGATAAGGTTGTTGTCACTTGCTATATCTTTGAACAGATTATTTTTATTTGACTACTAGATAATAATATTTTTTAAGTAAAGTCAACAGATATTTGATGTATGTCAGTTATCAAACTTAGAACGATTTGGAGTATACAATATATAATAAAATAATAGCACACAGTAAATAAGGAAGATGTAGACTGTCTGGTGCAAGTAGTCTGAATTATTTTGGGAAGCAGCATGGTATCACGTGAACACATGGAATGAAAGGAACTGTAAAGTTCTGCTTTTGTGATGAGAGCATATCCCGTGTTCATAATCATTTCTTCTATAGCTATCAGTTGGAGTGCAGTCCCTGAGCAGCCTCTGGATGTCACCTCAGATGGCTTCCGGCAGGGAACAACAAAGAAGATGATTGGGAGCCATCAGAGCAGGTATGAGAATGTTGTGGTGTCTGAGTGCAGGGATCTTTTTTGTTAGCACACACACACGTCTGTCAGCTCATGTGGTGCATGGCGTATTGTCAGAGTAGAAGAAACATAGGGAGTGAGGAAAAAGGGGAAAGGTAGGGAACTGGAGAAAGGGAAGAGTCACTGTGTAAGGGAGAGAAGGGGAGTTGGAATGGGAAAAGTTGATGAGGGTTAACAAGTTTATCCTATTTCTTTGTTTTCACTGTTGATTAAAACTAGCATTGTAGGTAATGGTGGTGGTGGATTACAATACATTTTTATTAAAATATAGATTATCATTGAAATTAGCAGAATTTTTACTTTGTATCTCTCGAGTTGGTGACTGTGAAGGAAATGTGTGTTCTGCAGGTCCTTTTTGTAGATTTCTTTTTCTGTAAGAGTCAAGCCAGCTGACCTGGATGTATAATTGTTAAAACTGTTGCTTTGTAATGTGGCTTTCTGCTTTAAAGTTTTAAAATGTTGTGAAATGCCTGTAGCATCTTCCTAACACAAAACATGCCACTTTCCAATAGTCTTCTTGATGCTGTGCTCTTTAAGAAACATGATAATCCATGTTTAAAGAAACAGTTACACATTTTTCTTGTGGTTGAGAGGAATTACTTGTAAACATCTGCAGACAATCTTTCCATCTCTCTACACCTTTCTTGGTTTAGGTGAAGTGACTAAAATTAGCACTGGTCTGTGGAAGTTCAGCTTGAGGGTTGCTGTCATGTTTTGCTTCTTCACTGCTTATACTACGGTTTATCAATGGTCATGGTGTTCTTTTTTTCCTGGGCTTTCTGGGAGAAAGATGATAATCCTGACAGTAGTGAATAGGTAGATCTTGAACAATTCTAGTGGATAATTCATTCACATGCCTGAGATTTGCATGTTCTGAGCTTCTCACTGACTGAAGTTTATCCTGGTATATCCTAGTATTTCCAGTTTTCCCTGAAAGAAGAGGACTAGTAACTTTGTGGTCTGTGGTCTGCAACATTGGTTTGTGGGGTATTGCTAGCACAGGTGACCTGGGTGACTTAGTGTGTCTTTTGAGACAGGCTTTATGTGCACAGTGGAATACTAGTTTTCATTAGGTGGTATGTAATGTATCCCAGAAGATGTGTGAAAGATCAGACAAACCAAACAACCTCTTCTTCTCAGTAGGCTCAAATTCGTTACGTAGCATTTGTGGATCCTCAACTCTCAAACTCTAGAGCCATCTGCTAGGTGCCAGTGTGCTGTCGGAACTTAGTTACTGTTGAGAGCTCCTCCTCCCTTTTATGTGTGCCCAAAATTTACTAAAACATTCAGAAATTATTAGTGAGGACCTACAAGACTGTGTGACTTCAAATGCCTTGTTTCCTTAGGAAATCAGGATTAAAAACAATGTCTGTCAAGGAATACGTAAACTGCACTTGTGTGATAAATGGTCACAAAAGGAACTTCCATCATGAAAATAAGGAATTTATATCCTTATTGGCAGTGTGTGTTTAATAATAAACAGGACTTTATTTTCCTCAAGGAATCTCATGGTGTTTCATGGGGGGTGTTGTTTAGAGTTTCCTCCCCCTTAGTATGCTTGATAACACTAAATATCAAGGAAGGTAAAGCTGACTGACTAGAAGGAATTTCTAGGTAGATGTCTGGTATGTGCTTTTGTTAATACTTATTTAACTAAAACACCAGAAACTACAATATGAACCACTGACAGATTAACATGAAGATGAAATTTTAGAACATCTTTGCATGCCAATTTTGGGGTTCTTAAAGAACATTCTACCAAAATAGAAAGGTTTTTTTGACTGGTGGTTTTTTTCAGTGTTTCTGGAGAATCAGTCTGCACTTGTTGGAGAACTCAGTCATTGTAAAGACAAGTGTATAAAGAGAATTTACTTAAATACAGAAAATAGCTGGGGCTCTCAAAAATGAACCATGCTTTATAAACAGCTCTTCTAGTTGCGTTCTCTTTGGGGAAGGTGAGGAGCTTAAAGCTGACTGAGATGCATTTGGTATCTTCGAACTTTGACTCACTTTATTTTTTGATGAGCCTTTTAATATTTAACTGCTTTGCAGCTGTTGCTGTGTGTGTCCTTGTCACACTATTGTGAGAAGGACAGCATTGTTCCAACTATTTCTGCTGATTCTTTTATTTGTTCTGAATAAGTCTGCCAGTTTGAACAAGCCTTTCAAGTCTCCTGTGCTTGTTTGATCACTTCTGGGGCTAGTCCTTCTGGCTCAGCCTTGCTGTAGTTGTGAGCTGATGATGGTGCACTCTCACACAGACAACAATGTGGGGATATTAAAATGTTCTCTGCAAACTGATAAGAGTGCTGGCTGGCACCATGGTGGCAACAGAGCTCTTTGTCAATACGACATTTAAAACAAAGTAAAAAAGCAGGTGGGCAGCTTGGATGGGGTAGGAAAAGTTAAATTGTTGAGAACTCTCTACATTCTTTGAGAAGTGAAAATGTTTTTCATCAAAAACATTCAGCTGGGATGTAATACTGTGAGCTGTAAGAGGAAGTACATTTCTGAATCCTTTTTCCATCAGAATTCCTGATTCTTATTTTTTTTTCCCTTCAGATCCAAGATCTGTAAAGTGGAACTCTTCCATACATTCCAAAAGCTGGTGATGAGTATTCCACATGAGGATCTGCCAGACACTCTCCGGTAAAGACATTTTTGTTAGATTTAAAAAAGTGATTTCAAACTTAATGAAACTCAGTAATTACATGATAATACCAGAATCTGCTCATGAATCTCACTTTTGATAAGTTCATTGTTAAAATTTGGTCTTTGAAAATTATGGCATGTACTTGGTGGGTTAGGAAGACGTCTTGGTCTTTTTAATCACCTCCATGGAGAAATAGGTATCAGATCTCATGTGTTAATGGCAGACAGAAGAAATTGCAGTTGGGTTGTTTGGAGTTAAGGTAAGAATTCGGGGCAGCTGATCTGTTCTGAAGGCTTACTTCTTTTGAGAAGGGTAAACTCTGTTCCTGATCAGTGGGGCATTGCACTAGGTCTGGTGTCTGTAGCTGATGGACACCTCTGTAAGCCTCTTCAACTTGCTGTCTTTGCAGAAAACTCTACATTTTGTTTGTTTGTCTTCTGAGTCAAAGTGGTTTTGTCTGAAACAGAGTTTGAGGAAGAAAAAGTTTGCTGGCTTTTTTTGGTTTTTTGTTTGTTTGGGTTTTTTTAGAAAACTGTAGGCTACAATCTTTTTTCATCCAAGTGTATGATGGATTGAGAGCTAGTAAGGTGAGAAGTTGTAGGGCTCTTTCTGCTATGCATGTATTATGAAGACTTCCTGGAAAGACAGAAAGTTGACTGAGGAAGCTACACTTGCTGGTTTCTTTTACATTATTAGAAACAAGTTTGGTTTATCAGACTGGAGTTTCTTGTGATAGTTGCCTGGTCTGGCATTGCATTATGTGCATTACATACCTGGTGGTATTCCAGCCAGAACAGCTACCATGGAGCTGGGCTTAGTTTTACATACACAAAAAACTTAACTCTCACTTTGGCTTAGAGATCTGAATAGATGTAGAAGGCTCCAAATCCATTGTCTTGGAAGGATTAGTTTATTTTAGAGTCATTTCCAGGTATGATTTCACCAGGGATGTGATTACACCAGCTGCTAAGCTAATTTAACTGCTGGTAGCTGCTGAGGGTGGTGGTCCCACAGCAGTCTCTGGTGCTGATGGCTGCAGATTCCTGTTTTCTCCCTTGTATCAGCTGCACTTCTCCAGCCTCATGGTGAGCCAGTTCAACTAGCTTATGCTGCAGAAAACAATTTCCTTGTCTTCTACGTTTTCTATTGGACTGATGGGCTGAATTGGCTCATGTAAACCACGTAATAAATCCTTTGCAAAGGTCATAAGAGGTATGTGTAGCTGGGAGAAAGGAAGATGGGCTGCTTCTGCCTTTCATGGTACCAGTGTATTAGATGAGGTGAACCTAAAATAAGTGTGCTCTGGATTTTTATTATTAGATCTTGCATGCTGTTGAGTTTCTTGCAGTTACCTTTTGTGTCTGTAGAAGTCTCATAACTATTTTAAAGTTCTAATGTCAGCATGAGCCGTGCCACTGCTGAAACAGTTTCAACTGATTCTATAAATAGAATACACTCTTCTTCAGGTTTAAATATAAAATTGTTAACCTCTTTTGAGCGGGGGTTTTTCTCACTTGTTCAGCCATCATAACATCCTCTGAGCAGAGTGTGGGCAGTGTGAGCTGTGCCTTGTTGGGTAGGTGACTTATTGTGCTGATCATGTGCTGCTTACATAAAGTCACTTCCCCTCAGGGCTTTTCTAGACTCCAGTGGCTTTGTAATTTCCTTTGACTTTTTTGTCCTTTACCATTTTTCTGCTTGGGTTTCTCCTGACAAAGTCCAGCTGATGTGCAGATGTGGCTGCACAAACTCGATTTATACAGTAGAGGTGCTAGCTCACCAGTCAGCTTGTCCAGTTGCTTTCCTGTTGGAAGTCTTTATTTTTCCTACTCTTCACATAGAAAGCAAAATTAAAAAAAAAAAAAAAAGTGTTTGTGTTGCAGTTTCCTCCTTCTTCTCTTTCCTTTTCTACAGAATATTCTGATGTGTTTTCTTCCTTTTTCTTCCTTTCCTCCTTGTAGTTTGAATTTGAGTGGACTTCAGATAAAAAAATCCCACACTTTCAAGCTGTTTCCTCTAAACTCGTGTGTATTTAAGTTACCCAGCTCCGTATCTTCTTCCCATTCAAATGCATCTTATGTCCTCCCACAAATGTTTGGTTTTGGTGCTATGCTGTCACCTAGTTTCCTTTTTCCACTTTGCCTCTAAGTTCCTGTTTTGCTTCTTCTAGTCCAGTTCTTGGTCTCTTGCCACCCATCCTTTCTGCTTCATCAAGGGAATCTCATTGTGTTGTCCTTTAAAATTTGCTGAACAGTTTGTCTTGGTACATTCAGACACAAGCCATTCTTTACTCTACTTAACGCTTCCTTCATCTAAGGTTGTCCACTGTCAGACCTAGGATACTGGGGCAGTTAAAGCTTTACATGGAACTAGTGTACTGCTTCTGATGTTCTTTTGTTTTCTTCTTTATGGTGTCTAAAGCTGCTTCTCTGGCTTCTTGTGCCTTCCCTTCTCTTTTATTCTTCACTTCTCTCCAGAGGATCGATGTGGGCACTGTTACATTGGAAAAGGGAGAAGGCCTACTGGGGCAGAGCTTTGCTGGCTCTCCAAGATGCTAAACATTACACTGAGCAGTTGTTTTTGTCAGGATTTAGTTTATTTGCTTTCAACTGAAACAGTGAAGGAGGTTGTGTTTAGCTGGCATTAGCTGCTTCTTCACGAAGAACCAGATAGTGCTGTGTTGTGCTGTTACACTTTCTTCCTTTCTGATAATTTCTATGACCTCTGGCTTCTGAACCTTACTTATATTTTCATACATGTCTCTAGCTAGACTGTCTAAAGTTACTTGGTTTTTTATAACCTCCGCTTGCCATACTCCATTCTCTTCTGTTGTCTCCCTCTCACATGTTATTTCATGTTAATGTTTTGAAATTACTGGTACACAAATCTGTCATTCCCCACCATGTTTTTCATGCTCATTGTCAAAGGTGACGTGTTGTGTGGCAGTGTTGTGCCATTGCTAATCTGAATCGTTATGTAGAAACCTCTGCAGTATTATTGTTATTTGCAGATCTCTTAGTGGTTATATGGCAAAGGAGGTTTTTTGCATTTTTGGTTGTTTTCCCTGCTGGTAGAAAAACTCCATGCTTTGTGCATCCCCTGAGGAAGTGAAAGACTTCTTTTGTCACACAGTGGTACTCACCATACAGAGTCACCAGGCCTTTCAGTTTGTGCAAGGTGTGGCTGGCTCTGCACCCCTTTGTCTGAATGTAAGGTAGGCTTTGTAACATAACCTGCCTCAAGTGTCTCGTTGGGCTTATTACATGGATCACTGATTCTCTTTTCTCTTAAATTGTAGCCAGGAGCCGTCACGATTAGGATTGTGCTTTATTCTTTGTTCCCATTCTGCCTGCAGTAGGAACAATTCCAGTGACACCTGATTGGAGGGTGTGGGCTGTTGTACAGAGCAGTGCAAGGACTTTCAGACGACTTAAAGATACATTATAGAACCTTTGTTTGAGGTTCATGTTTAAGGTCTTTTTGACAGTGTTTATTTGTGAAAAACAGAAGGATGTCACCAGGTGACTGCTAAATATTTCCCGATGGAATGAGGGAGGATGATGGTAAGGAAGTGTCAGCCTAATGAAAGTAACTGTCACGAGAGAGGTGCAGATTCAGTGTTACTGATGTTCTCCAATTAAAACTAAACCAGAACAACCACCATATCTGGAAAGAATTCTGTTGCGACTTTCTAGTACCTTTTCCATTTTTTTTTTAAATTGGTACATGAAATAATTCCTGTGGTGGCCCCACCACTGCATGTAGGCCTGTGGAGCAGCTAGGTCCTCTGCACTTTCTATACTGCACATCGCAAATGCTTGTTTAGGTCTTTGCCAGATTGTAGAGTCTTTTAGTGAGTAGTGTATTCTGCCTCATAAAGATTCTTCATAATGATCTCAAGACTTGGTCTTTATTTTTTTAATTACTCTGTTGAGGTTCTACATCTTTCTCTGTGGGATTCATTTTTTCCATATCTCAGATGACACTGGAAAAAGCCACAAAGTTATTTTTCCTATTTTTCAATGATACATTAAAAATCTGGTCTCCCAAGCTTAGGCACAGCAATACAGTGACAGTGTTCCAGATGCTGCAGAACCTTATGTTACTGTTAGAGCTTGTTGTGTTTGAGCAGACCTCACTCAGAAAAAGTCAGAGAGCTAACTCAGCATCTTGCCTGCAGTGACTGCATTCTGTCTGTAGCTCTGAAGGAGACACTAACAGAATCAGGCCCTGTATGGTTTCCTGGCCCCTGTCATTGTGGATTCACATGAGATTTTTACATACTGAAGCTCTGTGAGCTTTTGCCCTCTTAGATGTGATTCATTAATTTTTGTACAAAAGTAATGTTCTGTCTCATGCCTTGCGCTTACATCAACATTTTTCATGTGCAGAGTGACTGGAATCTCAAAAGTATATTTTAGTTCAATGTAAATGTTTGAATATGTGGTTAAAGAGGTAGAGTTTGTTGCTGAGAAGAAAGTACTGCAAGAGTGCATTGCTTTTCTTTGCAGGTTGCCTTGCTAGTGAGCCCATTTTTGCTCAGCTTTCCAAGTAGCTGAGCACATGAATTTTTTCGAGCAATAATGATGATTTGTGTAAGACTTTTCCAAGAGTACAATACCTTTCAGAATGAAACCTGTGGATCACATCTCATGTCCGTGGCACACAGCCATCAAAATCACTGTCTCTCTCTTTCATAGTAGTGTAGGGGCAAGATTAAAACAGTAAAAAGAAACATAAAAGGAATGTAGTCAGGCAGACCTGGGTAGGCAGTAGATCATACAGTTGTACTGCACTTTGCCTGGGGCAGCAAACTAGCACTTCTGCCAAAAAAATGTCACAGGTTCTTTATTACTGATGCTCAGACTCTCAATGGCCCAGCCACAACTGAGATACAAATCATGCGAGGGATTTAGGTAGATGTAAGTGCCTTGAATTTGAAAGCATTTTTCCCATATATAGATTGAAAATTTCTTAGAAGCTTAATGCAGAATTTGAGCATGAATTGAATAAATCTGTTTGATTTTGGCAGCTCTTTGAGGAAGCTGTTTAAAATGCAGATTTCTCTTGCATCCACTGTTACATCCTATAGTGATGTTGTCTGCTTGGAGAATGAGAGCCCAAGAGGCTGCACTCACATGTGCTCTTGTAACTACTACAGTGGGGTAAAAATACTGAGCTGCTCCTTGCTGTCTATCCTGCTTTTGTGCTGCGTTGTCCTCTACTGTCTCCTGTAACAGTTTTCAAACAAAGGTCTATTGGAATGATCTAGGTTAGAAGAATCTCTGTGTTTTAATTAAATTGTATCACACTGCTGGATATGAGTTGAAGAGCTGTTGATCTCATCATTGTGACCTCATAAGTACAAGTAGCTGTGTTTTGAAGATATAAGCAGCATCTAATGTTAGCTATTCTGTGATAAACAACAAATATAAGTCATTAGATGATTTTATAGTGAAGAAGGGCAGGGTCAAGATCTTAAACAAATATGTCAGACGTCCTTGAAGTGCAAGAAGCATGCTAGCATAAAAGAGTTTCTTTCCAAAGAAAGATTTGGTCATTATCCGTGACTGTAAGCATGTAAGCATGCATACCGCACCACAGGGTATGGTTTTGAGGTGGAGCAGAAGGTGCAGGTAGTTTGTACCATGTCTGAGGTACAGGTTGGGAGTACCTGGGAGAGGGAGAGAAAGAGGAACAGTTTACCTATGCTAAGGATTTGGAGGTGGTTGTGGTGAATTGACCTTGGCCTTTCTTGGACCTGTGTTGTTCTGCTGAGGTTGTAGGGAGTAGGTGCTTCATGCGGAAGGGGAGCAGAGCACCAAAACTGCTGAGTCTCTTCTGCTTTAGAGAGAAGATAAAAATATATTTTCTCCTTTGTCTCACTCTTCTCCATTATTTTGTGTTGGAAAAGAAAAGCTATCTTCTTTGCCCTTGTCACCTTCCCTTCCAGCCAGCAATCATGTCTGTTCTTCAAGTAGAACAAGGCTACTTGTTCTGCACCTATCTCTAGCCACCTTTTCAGCTTTGCTATGACATTTCTTTGCTATCATGGAAGTTTTCTATAACCTGTGGTCACACAAACAATGACACTTCTGTCGCTGGAGAGTGTGTGAAGCATGGAGAGGGAAGTGGTTTGCTTCCTTTTGTAAGACTGCTGGCAGTGTCTAGATAGGTACACTAGCTTCAGGGTCTGGCCTCTCCAGGTCTTGTCTAGAAGCACAAGCAAATTTCACTTAGTAGCATGAAAGAGCTCACATGGTATCATCATGTGCTTGGGTGTTTGGGTTTTCGGTTTTTGGTGGTTTTTTGGTGGTTTTTGTGTTTTGTTTTGTTTTTTTTTTTTTTCATTTTGTAGCATTACATTCAATAGGGTAATAGAAATGCTTTCTGTGTTGTGTATTTCCTGCCAGGATGAAGACTCTAGAAACCTACTGGGACTACAAGGAAGCTGCAGTAAATTATCAAGAAGCCTGGAAAGTGCTGCGTAGCCAAGCCCTGATGGGTTGGGTCAAGAATACCAAGGAATACCTGCAGTTCACATGAGAATACATGTGGCTGTGTACATCCAGCAATGAGCTCTGGTGCACAGATACTGCTGCAGTTCAAGGACCTGGAAAAGCTATCCTCTAGTTTGTCCCTGCCCATAGCAGCAGGGGTGGAACTAGATGATCTTAAGGTCCTTTCCAACCCTAACTATTCTATGATTCTATGTGCTGTAAGGAGACAGTGAAAAGGAAAGCAATTTAAAGAAGTCTTTATTTTAGTTGAGTTGAAGCCCCTTTTTATTGAAATATAGAAAAGAATCATTGTAGACTTGAAGTTCTGAGCTGCATGAGACAATTATGCCTCAAAAGAAAGGAAGAAGTTATGTGCTATCCCCTGTTACCTGAGGGTATGATCTATCAACCGTAGTCCATTGCAGTGGAAGTAATGTAAACTGAAACTAAAGCAGTGCTATAGCCATCACCTGTAAATTTTACTGCTGCTTTTTTCCCCCCCCCTCTTCATAACGTTATGGTTGGTTTTTGTGTTGCTGGGACAACCCTGATGTGTAGTAAGTAATGTTTTTATAACTCTTGGCTCTCCTTGTCTGGCTCCTGAAAGAATTTTCCACGTCCCCCAACCCCATTGCTTCTAACCGGAAATGTGGGTTCTGTTAAAGGGTCTTTTTTTCTGGAATTCGTTCATGTAAGCTTCTAGTTACTAAATACAGCCAAAGCAGAAGTAAAAAAGTGCTGGGGAGAAGCAGTGTCAAATAATACCACTTGTGATCTACCTCATGTGTCTGTTTTTATTTCAGGACTTCACCAGATACCTGTTCATCTGCTTTGCTTCTGTGGGAAGCAAAGAAACCTCCTGGTTCAAACCTGTCAGTCCTGTGTATTTCCTGGCAAACACTTACCTACTTTGCAGTGTTTCAAGTGCTGTCCAACCCCTGTCTCCCCGTGATACATGGTTAATTAAAAGCAGGGATACCTTAACCATTTATGTCACTGTTTCCTGGCAACTGTTCATTAATTACGTGGCAGAGGTGGAGATGCTTTCGGGGGAATGAAGTGGTCTCTGACAGTCTTTGCCTTGATGCTTTGTTACCAAGTAATGTCTACATGGCAGTCAGTAAACACTGGGGGCTGGGGGAAGCGGCAGGTAATCCTCCCTAAGCTTTTTGTCCCAATTACTGCATTCTGTGAGCAAATTCAGGACTGTGCTACTGAGCACACTCCCGTTTTGTACCTTTTCTGTTGTAAATTGTGCTTCATAAAACATTTGGACAAGGCAATGGCAGGATGAAAGAAGTGGATAATTTAGAACCTAAGAATTTTTTAGTGACTTGAGTTTTCTGGTTTTTGGTATCTTACTGTAGTTTTGGGTTTGAAAAATGAGCACAGCAGTTCTCCAAACAGCCTGTATAGTCAACCTGCTGAGCTGCATATGGCACTGTTCAGTACATATTGCATTACAGTCTGAGAACTGATTACAGCAAATCCTTTTACTTCACACTCCGGTTGACTTGTCAAATAAGAATAGTGCTCTTACTTATCGAAGAACTAACAAAACCCAAATGCTGTGTGTATGAGCCTGTCCTCTCAAATCCAGCAGAAAGACCAGTTGTATTGGTGAAGGGGGGAGTCATTGCATGTGTCTTTAGAGGACAGGGGATTATGGAGAATGGTAACTTGCATTAGTCACCAGAGGATGAAAAATGGCCAGATGCCATCACAGATTCACTACAGGGTAAGCTGCATTGCAGGGGCAGAGTCCTGTAGTGTACCTAAGAGATAATTAGCACATTTACAAACTCCTGAAATTTACCTTTGTCCTTCCCTGAAATCTTGCAGAAACTGTAACTTACCGTACCTACTTTCCCTTTGTTAATCAAGAAGGTCTGTAGGGAACCTGCTGACCAGACTGGAATGTTCCCATTTCCCATCCAGCTGCAGTATTAAAATGGGTTACATAAGGCTAGTTCTGTCTTGGCATCCAGCTACTTTTCAGATGAGCAGTTACATGATGTAAATGCTTTTAACTCTTTCATAAAATTCGAGCCTGGCTGTTGGGAAAGGTTGTTCCTGGATTTTCCTGTGTGTTTGCAAAATACCTGTGACCTGTAGACTGCTGCTTTCCACTAGTTGTCAGGTTTAAAAGTAGTTTTATAGGTGCTGAACAGTAATACTAACCTCACTTTTGGATTTAGTTGAAGACATATTTTAGCCTAGTGTGAGTCAATGAATATGCAGAGAGAGGAGCTAAAACAAAGCAGCATTTAAGGATGGAGGGCTGACCCTGCAGGATCCATAGGGAGGACTTTAGAATGCAGAGACCCTGTCACAGAGGAGCACAGTTGTGTGTAGGTGTAAGTAGAGGAAACCAAGTGCCCACAGTTGATGGTTAGTGAGGACAACCAAAAGGTTGCCAAGGGGAGCAGCAGAGCATATGAGGGCACCAAGATCCCCACGGCGTGTGTAAAATGAGCATATTACTGGATATGTCCCTGATTTTCCCAAATTAGTACGGGGGCCAGTGGTCCCTATTTTTCAGAAGCAAGAAACTAACCCTTGTTTTGAGTGGGATGTCTTCAACAGCTTCACCGTTGAAGGCACCATTATGTTTTCAATTGCAGTAACAAGGCAGGGCCACCTGCTTACCTTTAAGGAAGTCAAAAACAGAGCATGGAAATAGGTGGTTTTGTCCAAAAGTAGAAGTAAACAGCCTGTTTGAGCTGGAGGCTGCAGTTCATGACATAACATGCTAACATCCAGTACCTTTGCAAAAGCAAGGTTTTAGTCTTTGCAGGGTGCTTCCACTGCTCACCTTAGGCAGGCTGGAGCACTTACTGATCTCAGTACATTCAGAGTACACTGAAGACTATTCAAATTACTCTCTTTCTTGGTCGAAAAACAAGCCATGAACCCAAACCCCAGCGTAGCTTTTCCCTAGGAGTTAAATCAGCTTTGCCATAAGCCCAGAAGCGCGAGAGGAAAGAATGAGCTAAAGCTGTGCTGCTGCTGCTTCCTCTTGCTTGTTACACACTATTAACTGGTTATGAAACCAGACCTGGAGAAAATGCCTGAGGCATGAGCATGGAAATGAACTGAGAACTGGTTCTGGGAAGCTGCTGTTGGTAGGGAGGAAAGAAAGGCACTGGACTAAAATTGGGAGCCACAGTTGAGGGGCTACAACCAGCAGTTCTTTCTCTCAAAGCACAACCATCCCAAGCATCTGATAATGTCACTATGAGAAGGCTGCAGCAGGGATTTACAGGAAGAAGATAATTTTTTGAGGAAAGACCATCTGAATTCATCTAACAGTGGTTTAGTTATATTGGAGATGACATTTTACATTAGCTTGAAGATAGGTGATGTGGAAGTGCGGCTGTAGGAATTGTGAGGTATTTGGTTTTGAGTTCAGTGTATAAGTTGAGATGCCTTTCCAGGCCTGAAGGGTTAGCAGAAAGTGAGGCTCACATGGAAACCAAAACTTTTCATGATTTTACAGGCGTGACTATGCTATGTGAAGGCATGCATTTCATCTCCGCATTTCAGGTGAAACCTCTTGATGTTTTATTGCCATTTTAAGTGCATTTGCAGACTGAAAGTTAAGTTCCTGCTTAGCACAAGGATCCTTGCATTCTCTGGAATGACTCATGTACCTACTCTCCCAAATCTAAACTCATCATTACAGAAATGTTACAGTAGTTATGTGGGTTTTTTTAGAGGCTTATGAAGGATATTCCGAAAGTCACCTAGATCATAACATTTGGGAACAAAACTTCACCTTCCCTTGTTTTGCTTAGATATATCTGTATGTTAACATGTCATTAGCTTTATCTAGCAGCTTCAAGTTACATTTCTTACTCCTGTTAACTGCTAGCAAAAACCACTGAAAGCCATAGTCAAACTGTGGAGTTCCAGCTTAAAGGAAACAGAACATTTTCCAGTAATAAAACGTAATAAAAAAATCACACATGAAACCACTTTTCATTCTGAATCAAAACTTCTGTGAAGAGTAAACATTAATACTAGATGTGTGGAAAGGGTGGCGGTGGAAGGAATTCGGGATGGAAGCAGCGATGGAATGTTTATTAAAGCAGTGCTATACAATGCAGTGCTATTCTGAACAGTGAAAGGCTTACCAAAACCAACAGCATGTTTTCAGATGCAGTAAGCACATGCAGCACTGTTGCTGTGACAAGGCTTGTAACAGCACCAATGTTTCACAGGCTCCTACCTTCTCATTTTGGAGTCCTTCTGACTGTACCTGTGAGTAACTGCAGAGCCAGACATAATTCTAGGCATAAGGTGACTTCATGAGGGTTTGAGTTAGTATGAATCTGATTTGAGCCTGGAAAGTGATAGATTTCCACTGGGTGCAAACAGTTTAAAAAGTAAACTCCTCCACACCATGTAGCATAAAAATGTACTAAAACTATTATTAGGAATCTACACTTTTGTGTTTCCTTGCTGGCTTATGCAGCTCAAAGTGATGCTACTTTTCCAACACAGTGTTATCCTTTAATTTCAAAGTGTAAACATCAGTACTGTGCAAAAAGGTCAATCAGGTGTCTTTTCCAGACCCCCCACCATTCAGAGACACATCTTTGCTTCTTGCCCTGTATGTACAGGTAGCTGTGTAACTGTGTAAGCCTGTTTGGAGAAAAATTGAGACCCTCATGAATAATGACGTGTTTTGCGTTTGTGGCAAAGCCTCTTCACCTCTGCTGTGCTGTGTACCTGCTCTGGCAGTGGTGTTCATCAACTGGAGGAACTGATCATCAGTTCTTCATCTTGCGTGCAGCATTTTTAATTGCAGTTGTCTGCCTCACCATAGCAGAATCACAGAACGGTTTAGGCTGACAGCCTGTGGGCAGGCATAGCTGCTCTTCTGATGAGACCTAGTAGCTCTGAAGCTACTGGTTTTGGAACCTACAGAGAGCTGCTTGTTTTTCCCTTGTACCATCATCCACGTTGAGAAGCTCTACAGTGTCTAGTAAATAACATAAACAGCTGTATAGCATCTAGTAAATCTGATGTAGAACTTTCTGGCCAAAATTAAGGTGAAGAAATGACAGCGCTGCCTGTTTGTGACAGGAATTTTTATTGTACTTGTTTGTTAATTGAGAAAGAGGAACATATTAGATCAATTGATTATGATCACGTTGTGCTCCTGCTTAGGACAAGCTAGCAAATCCAGTGTTCCCAATACTAATTCAATATTTTTATCTCTTAAACACCTCAAAACAGAATAAATGTGTATTCTTCTTTTCATGTTTTAGTAGCCAAACTACTTTGCATTATTATTTAATCCATGTCATCAAGTGTATCCCCCAAAGGAGTGAGGCTCTGGGAATTCATAGCATGAGGAAAAAAAAAAAAAAAGCACAAAACCAACAAAACTTCTTCATAATTTAACAGTCTAATAAAACAAGACCTATCAATATATTAAGAAATAAATCCAGTTACAAATGCGTGTATATAGAAGGAACTTCTGTGGATGTCAGAACAGAAAATGATCAGCTATTTACAAGATACACAGCAGGATGGTACGGTAGCCAGGAGCCACCATTCAGAAACCAAACGTGTTCTCTCCACTGTAGGCAACATACAAGAATCCATCCTCATCCTTTTCCTTCTCATAAAGTTGTCCCATAGTTAAGCTTGAAGGGGAAAAAAAGAGAAATGATTTGCTTGCATCATGACAGTTACAAATAGTAGCAGTTGGAACCTCACAAAGACAAGGATTAATAAAAGCTAAAACCTGTGAATCTGTGTAAATTAAAATACAAAAATGGGGATATATGAAAGCAGTTGACTCCTGAGTTAGATCCTGGGCTCTCTGCAG
The DNA here is from genome assembly GCF_037157495.1 of Lathamus discolor. Lineage (NCBI taxonomy): Eukaryota > Metazoa > Chordata > Aves > Psittaciformes > Psittacidae > Lathamus > Lathamus discolor. The sequence continues at coordinate 1,016,725 of NC_088909.1, read as the reverse complement.
TGTCTAGGGTTTTGCCCTTTGCAAATGCCATGTGTCAGAAAGCTACCTTATTTCACTGAAAATTAGTCACTGAAGGTATTTCAGGTTCTGAATCACCCATTATTGATGCTGTGACTAATACCAGGCTCAACAGCCTCACTGCACCTTCCTTGAATGCAGCTGCATTAATGTTGTGCTTCTTGTGTGAGCCACCTCATTTCTTCCTCCACCTTGTGTAGTCGTAAATGTTCAGCTGGTCTCTGGTCTATCAAGCTTGTGCTTTTTGGGCTGTTTCCTTGAGCTCTGGGTTATTCTGGGAAGCAAAAGCTTTGTTTTCTGTATCGTTAAAAAGTAATGACTTCAAGTAATGCCAGTACCAAAATGTGTGGGCAGGAAATGACAAGTTACCCAGGAAATAGTGTTTTTTCCAGAGGTAAGGTTCTGAACATTTGATCAAATGAAAATGTTTGTCACTGAAGAAGCATGTGGCCCTTCACAATGTAAGTAGCTGTGGTCTTTAGGGCACAACAAAAGGAAACCCAAGCAACTAATTGGCCAGTACAACTGCTCCAACCATCTTCCTGCAGATGGAACGCGAAGTTGACATTGGGCAGTTGCACAAGTGACACCTCCTCAGCTCACCTTTCCCTAACTACCCAAGACTGAGAAAAGGGTCACAAACTGAAAGATTCAGACTGAGTGATGGGGAAAGGAGCACAGCTTTTACCCAAGGGAGGGGCTGGGAGGAGTTGCAGCAGTACTTGTAATGAAAGGGAGCTGGTGAGCACTAGATAAACTTCTGGATGAGGAGAGGATATCACGACTTCAGTGATCTACGTAACAAAGTCAGCCTACAAGACGAGCAGAGCTGGTAACAGATCAGGTTTTGATTTACCTGTTAACAAGATACCATTTTTGCATTAATACTGAAGGTTCAATGCCCTGATTTTCCAGCAGGTATGACATCCCATCATGAACATGTGGCATGAGACAATGTGTCCTTTCTTTCCTGTTCCTAGCAGTTCTGCAGCACTGTTAAGATGATGACATTCCTAATACTCTTAGAGGAAAGCAAGCAGGAAAAGATGGTTCTCACAGGTCCCTATTGTGTATCACAAAGTACATAAAGACATTGCTAACAGTCTGGATGGCTTACCTGGAGGAACTGTTCCTGTTACACAGGTAAGGCTTAATAAGACTAATATTACACCTAAGCCATGTAACACCATGACATACTATTTTCTGAAACAGTATGTCATGGTGTTACATTACTATTAAATGTGTGTCATGTAACACCATGACTGTTAAATAGTCAAAATGAGAATTAAAGTGTGTCATTTAGAAAGCAGATGCAGTAGTTGCTTCTGCTATACATTATTTCTGTGTGTAGCAGACAATTAAATTTATTCTTATATGAAAGCAGTGTGAAAAAACATTTCTATAGTCATTTTGTGCTTATAGAATAAGTAACAGCATGATTTGTGAGCTGACAGGATGTTTTATCAGTAAAAATGGTGTTGCTTTTGAGTTTTTAACATGCAACTTTTTGTTAGTTGGAGAATTTTGGGTTTTTTGCATTGATGATATAAATGTTCTTGCACTCAGATACCATAATAACTCTAGAGCTCACCCTCTTGCCATAGAAGTAAATCATAAATAGATTTTTTCAGTCATCTTTCCTTTCAGCCTAGCTCAAGAAATAAGATGTTTATCAAACTCATGAGAAAAAAACCCAACCCTATCACAGTGAGACTAAGATGTAACCAAACCCCTCCTAAAATCACCAGATAAGCCTCAAAGAGGGGAGCTCCTGTCCGTCAGGTATGCACAGGCTTGCAGACATAGTTCTGAATACCAAATGAATAGCTTCTCACCTGGATTGTGGGACAGTCTTGTCTACAAAGAGGAATATTGCTTTCTCAGATGGCAGTTGAATCCTCTTCCTGATGATCCACATGAACTGAGCCACGGTTATGTCAGATGGAACTAAGTACTTCCTCTTGTCAATGTCAACAATCTGAGATCCTGAGACCTTCTCCACTATGACCTGTAAGGCGCAGGTGTGAAGGTTAGGTTTTCCAGGGTTGCTATGAACAGACAGCTTTCAGAAACCACTTGCTGGTGCAGACTTACAACAGTGAGCAGAGGGGAGGAAAAATGGTTTCTTGACCAAATGAGGCAAGTAAGAGGTAAGACTAGTCCAGCACTGTAAAACCTGATCTTAAAGTGCACTGAAATCTACATTCACATACAGAATAGCTCAAAACTTCCTCTTCCTGTTGACAGTCGTGGGGTGAAAAGATGCAAGGTGTTTAAAAGAAACCAGTGACAGGAAAGCATACACATCTGTTAACTCTTTGTACACTGACGATATGAAATTACTGTGATGTGGACTCCAAGTTGAGAAAGAGCCCGCAGTGTGCCCTGGCAGCAAAGAAGGCTGATGGTATCTTAGGCTGCAAGTATTGCCAGCAGGTCCAGGGACATGATCCTTCCCTGGAACTGGCACTGGTGAAGCCACACCTAAGTGCTGTGTCTGGTTCTGGGCTCCTCAGTACAAGATAGACATGGACATACTGGAGAGAGTACAACAAAGAGCCTCCAAGCTATTTAAGGGATTGGAGCATCTCTCATATGAGGAAAGGCTGAGAGCGGGGACTGTTCAGCCTGCAGAAGAGAATGCTCAGTGGAATCTTACCAGCATTCCTGAGGGGAACATGTGGAGAAAATGGAGCGAGGCTGCTTACGGCGATGCCCAGTGACAGGACAAGAGGTGATGGGCGCAAACTGAAGCACAGGAAGTTCCCTCTGAACATCAGGGAACACTTCACAGGGAACACTGCAGGGCACTTGTGGAGTCTCCCAGCTTGGAGGTGCTCCAGAGACACTGTCCTGGGCAGCTGGATGGAGGTGGCCCTGCTGGTGCAGGGGGTTGGACTGGATGAACCTCCAGAGCTCCACTCCCACCACAACCCTTCTGTGATTCTGTGATTTATCCACACCAGGACAGTAATGTCCTACTCTGTTTAAATATGGGCAATTTTCAATGTGTTTTAAAAAGTTTGCCATGCGCACTAGCCAAAAATAGTGTATTCAGTAACAAAAAGATGGGGCAGGAGCAGGAGAGGAACTGGCATCTCCTGAGATGTCTGAAGCATGGCAGCTTGAGAACTTGAGATTTAAGAGTGGCTTGCCTGCACTATTTCCCTTTAACTTGTGATTGAGGGAAGGAGTCCAGGACGTCTGTCTTCTCAATTACTCTAGTTGATAGTAACAAACTGAAAAATCATTTAACCATGCTCCTTCTTGCCCCATTCACCTGTAAAGGAGTCATGAAAAATTTAACCAGGCTGCAGCGCTGGCACCTGAGCAATGGCAGGTGATCTGAGGAAGTGCATTCCCTTAGTATAGATGCTGCTTACTTTGTTTTGTCACTGTCACAATGTAAAAAGAAAGCACACTAGAACAGACTAGTTCAACAACACCCATCTGGTCCAACAGCCTGACCAATTCAGGGCCGACCAAAAATTAAAGCATGTTATTCAGAGCACTGTCCAACTGCCTCTTCAAAACTGACATGGACATGACCATCATTGCTTGCAATCTCATTATACACAGTTCTAGTCTGCAAGAAGCATGGCCTCTCCTCGTTTAAACTGTCATGGGGCTAAATAAAATGCCACAATACGAAGAAATACAGGTTTAATATAAACACCTCTACCACCCTTCCAACTTAACTGTCTTCTTTAAACAATGCCTCAAGCTGACCCTAACATGGCAGAACCAACTGTCCATGTGTAGCATACAGCAAAAGGAAAAAAACCCAAACAGGAAGAAATAGTAGAAATAAATTTTAGTAACACTGAAGCTACAAAATCAGAATGTAGGTAAATGGCAGGCAGAAGCATCAGCCTAGTCTAGTATCAGGTCTGGCATTTCATCTGTTGTGCACACACCAGAGATGCCAGAATGGCTTTCAGGCTTCCATCTACAGCATTACAGTATTCGTCAGTACTTCTGCATCAGAAACCTTGCTAAATAGAGGCACAGGCATCCTTCAGGGAGGTTGGTGCAGAGCCGAAGAAGCCATGTTGTATCTGAATAGTCACACTCTGATACTGTGTGAGTTGTGGTATAATGCAAGGTTCTAGTTGGCCATAGACCACGTTCATTTTTCACAGTGCTTTGCAGGACTGCTTTTGATTTGACATCCATGTTCTCTGCATACAACCGCTCACCACCAGCTGACCAGTAACTCGCCCCACTCCTCCCAGCCAAGCACCGACCCATAACTCGTCCAACCCTGCAGTCCCAGCCCTTCTGGGTGTCCTGGGTTTACCAGGAGCCGTTTTGCTCCTTCTTAGTAACTGGTGCAAGCTCTGTGTTTTGACTTCCAGCCTGGGCAGAGAGCTGATAACACCGATTGTTTTTAATTGTTGCTAAGTAATGTTTATTCTGGCCAAGGACTCTGTGAGTCTCATGCTCTGCTGGGGACGAGGGAGGCCGGGAGGAAGCAGAGACAGGACACCTGACCCAAACTAGCCAAAGAGGTATTCCATACCACAGCACGTCATGCCCGGAGGGGGAACTGGAAGTTACCCGGAAGGGGCAGGCTCTCGCTCTTCGGGGGGAGTCGAATTCGTTCGGCGGTGGTATCGTATTCTCTCGTTATTTTCTCTTATCAATATTATCATTGGCGGCAGCAGCAGTGGTTTGTGTTATACCTTAGTTACTGGACTGTTCTTATCTCAACCCTTGGGAGTTACATTCTCCGGATTCTCCTCCCCATCCCTCCGGGAGTGGGGAGGGTCGGGGGGGGGGTGAGTGGACAACCTGTGTGGATTGGTTTAAACTATGACACTGGGTAACTCCCCGTTACATCCTGGCCATGCCGTGCTGTGCTATGGAATACCTCTTTGGCCAGTTTGGGTCAGGTGTCCTGTCTCTGCTTCCTCCCGGCCTCCCCTCCTCCCTGGCAGAGCATGAGGCTCACAAAGTCCTTGCCCAGAGCAAACACCTGAGCAGCAACTGAAAACATCGGCGCTATCAGCGCTGTTCCCAGGCCGAAAGTCAGAACACAGCACTGCACCAGCTATCAAGAAGGAGAAAAATGACTGCTGCTGCTGAGCCCAGGACACTTGTGCTGCTCAACCACCTCAGGAACTGGGATATTCTCTGCTACAGTGTTTGGCAGAAGAAAGCAGGAAGGGACCGAAGCAGAGATGCCTGGGTAAGAAGATGTCTGCAGCATCAACAGGCTTTTGTTTGCAACTCTGAAAAAAAAGACTGCCTGTGTTAATCACCATTTCAGGATGTCTGTAGACTCAGGTCTCAAAAAAATCTGGAAACCAGATTTTTTTATTTTCACACATCTTATTCTGAATATAACTGCACTCTAAGGCATTTTGTTCATTCCGCTGTGTTTCTGTTGTCAAGGTAGGACTCACTGATACTGTTCTCTACTTTGTATTATGTTGGACTGGTATTAGAGTATCTTACTTCATGTTAGGAAATCAGAAATTGACTACAGGAAGGATAGATGGCCACAAACCAACCAAAGAAAAAGCAACAGGTAGAGGAAGAAGAATTAAGTATTACTTGTGGAAAGGACCTGTGCTTATTGCTCCATACAGGCTAGTTCTTGAAGGAAAAATGTAGCACACGAGGAAGTAAGGCTTACAAGAGGTTCCAGTGTCTCCATTCCTTAGCTCTGCATTCCCCATTGCTACAGCATTCAGCTAATGCCAAATAAATATACAAAATACACTATCCTATGATGAGAGGGTTTTCCTTATAATTTCTTCAGTTCTGCCTACAGAAACAGGAGCTGCCCCCTGCAATTCAGTATGAGGGAACTGTAAAGTGGTCCAAAAGCAGCCTGACAAACATATTAAAGCCTTAACAACTAATACTTTTGTATTTTTAAGATTACAATAACACACTGGGCATTTCAGCTTCATAACACAGAAACTGTCATAAAAGGAAGTCAAGGCTGTTGGTGAACTGCTTCTAGTAAAGCTTACAGATACCTTTAACCCTTAGACCACTTGATTACTCAGGCAAATTTAAGACTGCCGTGCTTAGCAAGCATGAATTTCTTTCACCTCACATTTTATTCCTATACAGTCCACCCTAGGACAGACTCAGGCTGTTCTTATATTATCTGAATAGGCCTGAATCACTGAAATATCTCTAAACCCAGGTACACAGATACGGCATCTGAGAACTGAAATAATTTTGACATTTGTCACTCTGGATATAAGCTATAACCTCAAAAGCAGGAAACATACAGTAAGTCTGAAAAACACTTTTGACTATTAAATGCCAAAAATATACTTGGTAACTATTTTGTGAGAGGTACATGGCTCAATTGGAATTGTATTGGCCCAGCCAAAGCATCACAGTGCAATTTGAGATTTAATTTCTGTATTTACATGCACCTTGCTGTCCATTCCTGATACATCATCACGTAATTCTGACTCATACTGTGAGTTTCAATGTCTCTTTATTCCCTAAGGTCATGAGGGATATTCCTGAAATGGACATGATGGGGTAGTTAGGCAAGCAGAGAACAGCAAGGATCAGCTCAGCTTGCCAGACTGCAGCTGGAGAATGTGCTGTGACTAGGGCCAGCGCAGCAGCAGAGAAAGTCGATGGGATTAAAGCCTCTTCTCTGGGCAGCACTGCCTAATGAATGCTATTTACCAAAAGCTCAGTCACAGGTGGCACCAACTGGCCCGCGGTCAGATCAGATGTGGGAAATTTTATTCCCAAGCAGATGGCGGTGTTGCTGACTGTAAAAAAGATGCGAAGTGTGGTCATTCCACTGAACCACGATAAAAGGAAAAAAGGAATTGTGGTGTGCAGAGGAAAGGTCATTCACTGTTTAGCAGGTAGGGACGTATTAATGCGAAAAGGAGGGGTCACCACTTGCACTGGCTCTTCCAGCAACAGGGTACAGGTACGGCTACATGAGGATAAATCACCTTCTTCACAGAGCCAGGACAGGTGGTTGTGAAGGTTTAAGGAATTTACTGTTCTTGGGATCGGGCACAGCATGAATGCTCAGGACGCAGAAGGTATCTGCTGGGATATAACTGCCATCTGAAGAAACCAGGACACTGAAAATCATGAACATGCCTGGAAAGCGTTTAGAAAGTCAGGCACTCTTGCAACGAGGGCAGAGGAAGGGTTGGGGTCAGTCAGGGTGTCTGCGGCCTCTTTAGAACACCCGAGGACACACACGGGAAGACGCTTTTCTTTAGTAGGATCTGATCAAATGGGGCGGTGCAATGGGAGCAGCTTTGCCTCCAGCAGCCCGATGCAGCCGGCTCGGTTACTCACCGGGACACGGTCAGGGTATTTGGCTCGGATTTTTGCCGACTCGACACATCTGTGCTCTGTGGACAAAACCCGCCGTTAGTCAGCGCCCGGCAGCGGCACCGCCGTGCCCCGAGCCGGGAGGGAGGCCCCAGGGACGGCACCCGCGAGCGGCGCAGGGGGCTCCGGCGGCCCCGGGGGCGTCCCGGGCACCGCGGCGGGGGCTGGGCTGCTCTCCGCGCACGGACAGGCCGGCCCGCGGCGCGCAGCGGCACTGGAAGCGGCGCCGGGCCCCGGCCCAGCCTTACCCAGCGCGTGGTCCTCCTTGAACATCCACTTCATGGTGCGGGGGCCCGGGGCGGCCGGCGGGGCTCAGGCCGGGACGGGCGCTGTCGCGATGCCTGTCACAACAACAACACCGCGGCTCGGCGGGCGGGACTTCCGGCTCGCCGGTCTCCTAGCAACAGCCCGAGCGCAGCGCTTCCGGCGGTGTCGCGGGCGGGGCCGTGGCGGCGGGGGGCGGCCGCCGGCTGCCGGGTGCGAGGCCGCTGGGCCCTGCGCGGGCCGGTCGGGGCTCCGCCGCCACCGGAGGCCCCGGGAGCGCTCGGGCCCGGCGTCGCCGTTGGCTGCGGGCTGCAGCAGAGCGCGCTGATTGGCTGGCGCGCCCGTTCCCCCCCGGCGCCTGTGCCGCTGCGAGGCGCGGGGCGATGGCGGCCGTGGAGCTGTTCTCGCACCCCGCGCTGCACACGCGGTACCGCGCCGGGCTCTGCTCCGCCGCGGCGCTGGCGCTGCTGCTCGTCACGCTGCTCACCTACGTGCCGCCGCTGCTCGTGGCCTACCGGAGCCACGGTGAGCGCCGCCGCAGCGCGCGCGGCCCGGAGCGGAGCGGCCCGGGCGGCGCTGAGCGCTCGCGGTTCCTCTACCCGCAGGTTTCTGGCTGAAGCAGAGCTCGTACCTGGAGCAGCCCACAGTGCGGTTCCGGTACGAGGTGCTCCTCGTGGCCACCACCGGGCCCGGCCCGGGCAGCTTCTTGGCGTGGAGCACGTTCCCAGCGTTCAACCGGCTGCAGGGGGAGCGGCTGCGGGTCCCGCTGCTGTCGGTAGGCCCGCCCGGGGCGGGAGAGGGGCGCCGGGGGCAGCCGAGCCGGGGCTGATGCTGGTAGCGCTGCGAGCAGGAGGCCTGTCCTGCTCTGCTGCCTCCCAGTAGCAGCAGCTCCGTGTGTCACTTTGTGCCTCACACCAACATTCACTCGGGACAAGCGGTTATTAACCACTCCAGTTTTACTTCCTCTCAGTGTTGTAAACTCATTTTGGTTGGAAGAGATCCTTAAGATCATCGAGTCCAACCGTTAACCTGACAGTACCAAGTCCACCACTAAGCCATGTTCCTAAGCACTACTGGTGGTTGGCACGAGAACATCGGTTTACTCAGATTAATTCCTCCTTCCTCCTCCATATTGGCTTATCATGGTCTGAAGTTTGCACGGATTCCTCAGTAGCCGCTGGCTTTGAAAGCAGGTATGTGCTTTCTAAGCTGCCTGACTTCTACCCTGCAACTGTTGTTCCTACTGGGACTCAACAGTGGCAGTTATTTTTCTGCATTTCCTCTGTTACGGTCTTGTTATGTATCCAGATATCTGAAGTGCTGGGCATTTGTGGCACAAAAGTGTGGCAAGCCTTGGCTTATAACTAGGAGTTGTCATGCAGAGACCATTAAGAGGCAGGCTGCAGGGGCAAGAGGCAAAACCCTAACAGTCAAACACTTGCACAGGTTGTGACGGAAGATCCAACACTAATGTGTGCTTTGTAGCATGCTGGGGAGATGTTTGGAATGGCACAGGGCAGAAGAGACCTTCAAGAGTCTGGTACACTTTCCCTCCCTTGGGGCAAATGCGACATTGTATAACAGACAAAACTGCACCCTCTAGTCCTGTGTCTAATAAAGTCAAGCAGCTTTTTGTTGCTTTCCTGACAGTGGTTTACCTGCTTCCTCAGTGTGTGCATGCTGCAGTTGTGGAGATCCCCTGGGGTTTTACCTCTGGTTTTCTTTCTAGTAGAAGTTCCCATTTAAAAAAACCCAACTAAAAATCTTGTTGGTTCTTCTAGACTAGAGAAGAAGACAAAAACCAAGATGGCAAAATGGATCAGTTGCATTTTAGATTGGAACTTCCGCTGCAACCTACAGAGCATGTAGTTGGTGTTCAGCTGATTCTGCTCTTTTCCTACCAGCTTTATGTGAGCATTTCTAGTTTCATTTGTTGTGACATTTAGACCCAATGTAATATTCCAGTAGTGGTTATGCAAAGCATGAAAGAACCTTTCCATATTTGAAATGACTATCTAAATGTTTTATTTTTCTAACGAATACTTAATTTTCTCCTCCTCTGCTGGGTGATCCCTACTCTAGCTCTCTTGCATCTTTTGATATGTTTTGTGGGTCTTGGTTTTGATTTGATTTCATTTTGGATTTTGGGGTGTGGTGTAGAAAACATTCTCAAACCTATGAGGCCCAGAGTAAAGGCCTGACAGGACTAAATTTGTGCTGGAGTTTCAGGTCAGTGATTAATATCACAGACAGTTCTGATATTCACAGCACCTTTGTTTTACAGTAAATAAGAAAATTTTCCTTCAGATTGAGTGGTTGATAATGGCGAATGAACTTGTTTGGTCCTTCCTTCCTTCCACAGTGAGTCCTTAGCTGGCTTTGACTGCTTGAGTATTTAAAAGTGTGTCTCCGATGAATGTGTTTAGTCATCTTGTTGCTTTACACATTATGGCAAGTTGAATCGTTCTGTCATTAGCCACAGATTGCTGGACTGCCCTGAAGCTCCCATGGAACTGTTTGGTTTATAAAGTTTGTTAACTCACAAATAAGGTAGTTCACTTTCAAAAAAAACAGAAAAAGTAATTAATATCTCTTATTTGGTGTTCCCTTGTTTAGACTAATGTGACAGTCTGAAACTGGGGGTCAGGAAAAAAATAAAATCCATGCAGAAAATCTGTAGATACAAAGAATTAGAAAATTGTGTTGTGTTCCCCACCCTCCCCTAAATTATCTTCTCTCGTGTTCACCATTTCAGAGGATGTCCACGTTTGTGATGCAGAGTATGGCTTTTCTTCAGTATTTTTCTCCTGTGCCAGGGTCTCAGCTGTATATGAATGGAGACCTGAAACTGAAGCAGAGGCAATTACTTAACTATTGTGGACTGGATACCAGATACAATGTGAGGACACTTTTTTCCTTCTCCATCAATTCTCCCCTCTCTTTATCCTCCTAGTGCCATAGGTGACACCCTATTCATACTCCTGCACAGAGGGGACTGCAGAACTTTGGAACTGGTGTTTTCTTGTTATGCTGAAAGGCGGATCAGGTTATTCTGTCAGAACATTCAGTCTGATAGTTACATGCATTCCTTCAAGGGCATGGTTGCTTAGCATAAAAATCTTGGTAGAGTTACTTCCTTGAGGAGTGAACAAGTAATGGAAGTATCTCTTTGTTGTAACAGGTGTCTCTGGTCAATGGCACAAGTCCCTTTGCAAGTGACTATGATCTAACAAACATCATTGCAGCATATTGGGATAGAAATGGTAAGCCTGGATGTACAGCTCTGAATTACAGGGCAGCAGTTCTCATACTGGCAGTTATTCTGTGAGGATTTCAGCTCTGTGTTAAGACTGAAAAGCTCCTTAACTTGGATGTTTCCTTTCCCCATTGTAGTTACAACAGTCTTTTCAGATCCCAACCCTCTCTGGATGGCTGGAAGAGCAACAGATACACCGTTTATCATTAACGCCACTATTCATTACCCAGTGGAAGTTATCTTATATCCTTTGAAAACTGCATAAACTGTGACATAACAGGGTTGCATTATTTAAGACTTCTCATATAGGCCAAAAGAAAACTGTTTACTTCTAGACTTGTTGCTGAACCTTTTATTTGTTAGCTAAGCAAATGCTATAGTTCTGGAGCCAGCTGAATACCTATTTGCCCATTTTTCTGGATGGTTCTGCTTGCATAACCACTTTTTTTTCTTTCCTTGCTGGGAACCCACATGGCTTTCCAGTCTTTCTATATTGGCCTTTACATCAGTTTCTTACCCATCCACAGTAAATATCCTTAGGAAGTCTTGCTTTGCTCCTGCAGCACCTGCTGTCCCAATGTGTCATAGATGCCACTAGCAAAGCATGATACTGTATTCTGTGACTTAAAGCAAATCATTAGAAATCTGAAAGCAAGGTAAGCTCACCAAATCATAACCCCTGCAGTGGATGTGGCAGACCTGTTGCATGTGCAGACATACCTGATGTTTTTTTCCCCTAGAAAATAATTATTCTTTCATTACACTTTGTACTTATTTTGTCTGATAAGAACAAGCCTGTGTTTAAAAGAATTTGTATGAAGCACTCTTCTTACGAGGTTTGTTTACCTGCTTGAGTATTACTAACTGCTTTCTGGTCAGTCAGGGACAAACTAGGCACTTCGCACAGTATTGATCTAAATGTCTTCTAGGGTAGACATTCTCTGCAGCTGTTGTTGCATGCTATGGTAAAAGGCTTTGCATTTGCCACATAAGCTGATGTCTAAAGTTTTGTTAACAAGAAGTTTTGCCTTTCCACCTTTAAGTTCTTTGTTTAGTTATGGCAGTGGTAGTAGCAGAAACTGCTTCTTGAACACTCCTTGACTTCCTTTAAGTATCAGCCAGGATTTTGGGAAGTGATTAAATTTGCCTGGATCCAGTATGTCAGCATTCTCCTTATATTTCTTTGGGTGTTTGGTAGAATTAAAATGTTTATATTCCAGAATCATGTGTTGACTACAACTTCGGTAACACCAGTTTTGCCAGTGTCTCCAGTACTGTCCTACAAACAGCACCAGTCCTGAGGAGATGCTGGAGAATAGTTTAAAGGAATGCAGTTCAAAAAATAGATTCCTGACTTTGTATGTTTTTTACTTAGGAAAATCAAACTTTGGAGGTGTGTTCCAATTTTGTTCTGTTTTTGCTTCTTTTTTCAAATACACGTCCATTCATCTTTTTTCTCTGGGAACACTGCTTTGGGACTGAAGAGTTTTGTATTTTTGACAGAAGAAGAACCTAGTTAGTTTTGGGTTTTTTTTTTTTTTTTTTTGCAACTGGAACAAGCTTCAAAAACCAGTCGAACGCAATGAGGCTGCCTTTTCATGATCTTGATTTTGCTGAACCTAGAAGACTGAAAATAACATGCCAACAGTAACAGCATAAGCTGTTTTTACTGTCTTGTAAATTAATTTGCCATTGAGGTAGAGTTCTGCCAACAGCTATTTGTACATGCGTTTATATGCACTATGAAAGGTAAAAAAACAAGGAATGTGAAGAAGTGTATGGATGAGTTACCATCGGAGCCGTACTTCCATAACTGTGGCTATCCCTGCTCACAGATTTAGATACTGAGTTGGATAATGGATAGATTTGAGGTTGATGTGAGAAACTGGGTTGTGGATGACAGTGTCTGCAAGGTTTGCACAATTGTCTGCTGTTAGCATTATTACTGTATTAATGTGTATTACACCATTAATTGTCAATTGGGAATAGTAAAACAGAGAAGCCTGATATTTGTTTAAAGAACACTAACAAGAACAACAAAAACTTAACAGAGAAGCTTCAGAGTTCCAAAGCAAGTGAAAAATTACTTTCAGAACTTAAATGATAACTTAGAATAAATAAAATTTCAATCGTTATCACCTGGTGAATGCTGATATGTCCCTCTTTCTTAATGTGAGTGGTAAGGAAGATTACTTAGTTTTATTTTCTCTTTCTAAGCTTACTTTTTGTTGTAGGCAAGCTTAAAATGGAAACCAACAAAATTTCCACTATGTTTTCAGTTTTTTAGTTCTAGCAAAGCCACGTTATGGCAGGAAAGAGTAGAACAGTTTTAGGTGCTAGTTAAACTTTTTGTGTCTTTGGTTCTCTAAGTCTCAAGACATGGTGCAGCTATGAAATGTGAAAGAGCAACTTGTATAGCAATAGCCGACCTTTGGGCCATTGTTCTCTGGGATTCAGCATCCTGGCAGTTTAGAGAACTACCTACTCTGGAAATCTCCAGTGTGCTCTACAAACTCTGTACCTGGCAGTTGGCTTGGTATCCCAGTGCACTGTCAACAGCAACTGTCCACTGCTTTTCAGTGTTCTCAGCACTGCAGAGGATGAACATAGGGCCTGTGAGCTTGTTTCACCAGCATCTCATGCTGACATACATCTCTTCTGCTGTAGTCCCAGCTCTTCTTCCTTGCAGTGGTGATAGTGAGTGCACGAGCTATCAGTTCATTATGGTTCATAATGAGTTCATTATGGTAAAGGTCATATTTACCAAATATACTCACTTTTTCAGAGAAGTCAGTTCCCTGAATGAACTTGGTATGTGTCTGCACAAGCATTAGGGTGGGCATAAAGCAAGGGATAGAAATTCCTAGAGACCATAGGTCCATTTTAAGGGTTTGAGCTGCTGTACTCTCACAAAAATGGAATTCCAAGCTGAGCAGAAGCCTGTTCAAGGTAGCAGCTGGAAGAGGAGAGAAGCTAATGTCAGAAAACAGCAGTAAACCCACGAGACTCCATCCCCGTATTTCGCTTTTCTCTCCTCTCGTCTCTTTCACATGAAGTTACGACAGCTCGGAGCAGCAGCTCAGCGAATGCACGTGAAAGGAAAAATGGTGGGTGGATCTGGTGCAGGAAATAGATGAGCGTCTGCCGGTTAACAGCCCTGTGCAGAGATAAAAGCGGTGATGTGGGCAGGGAAGAGGCACGGTTGCCGAGGTTTCCATGGGGCGATGCTTGAACGACGGAGACAGCCCCTGGGGGGGTAGGGGGCGGGACGGGACTGGGGCAGGACGGCTACACGCAGGGCGGCCCGGTTCTCCCCGCGGGCCGCGGCCGGAGGGGCAGGGAGGCGGCGCAGGCCTGCGCGGGCTGCAGCGGCACGGCGCCGGTAAGGCCGCTGCCCCGAGGCTCCCGGCCGAGCCGGTCCCGTCGCAGCGGGCGGTGCTGCGCGGGGCGGGGCGGGGCGGGCCGCCGCTGCCAGGGCTGCGCCTCGGGCCGGGGATGCTCCGGGTGCGGGGCGGATCGGCTCCTCGCCGGGCTCCTCCCGCTGCCCCGTCTCCTCGGCCACGTCTGAAAGCGGCTCATTGTCTCCGCAGGCTGCTCGGGTCCGCGGCGGTGCCGGGAGGCGGCGGGGAGGTACGGGTAGGCCGGGCGGGAGCGGGGGGGCTGTTCATGGTCGCGGTCGGCGGGCCGGGCGCTGCCGGACCGGCTGCTTTGGGTGTCTGATGACGGTGTTACCGATTGCAGCACGTTCAGGGGATGTTTGTGAGCCGTTGGCTGAGCTGGTGAAGTAGCGGCGATACCGGTGCGGCGGTCCCGCACAGCCCGGGCGGGCGTTGCGTGAGGCGCGGTCAGCTCCTGTCTGAGGTAAAGATGCTCGAAATGTTGGAAATCTGCCTTATTTGTTATTTTCTCCGACCCCCCCCCCCCCCCCCCCCCCGACTGATTCGGGTTGAATTGGGTTTGGGTTTTGTTGCTGGAGTTAGATGGGGAAATGAGTTGCTTTAGAGAACGCTCCCCATCGTTCGGGGGAATCCTTTCCCATTTGCCTGCTGCGTCCCGGCTGTTTCCAGTGGACAGAGGATTTGTCGCTATTTGTTGGTGCAGCAGTTCTGTGGTGGGGCACGGAGCGCACCTCAGCCCGTTCGCCCTCCGAGAGTGTCTCCGATGTGAACAGCATTCAGTCACTGTCACCCCCGCCTGGCCACCCTTAAAACCGTACGGAATAATTCCTAACAAAAGCTGCAGCTGAGCAGACCTGGTTTCTTGAGTACAGGTAATTGCAACAACTGAAAACACTTCGTAATCTTCAGATGCGCTGCATGGAGAAATAGGTGTTGTAGGGAGGGCTGTGCCTTGACACGGCCGTTTGTTCAGGCTGGACAACTCCATATATATACATATTTATATATATAAAAGCCCAGTGCCTTTTTTCTGGTCACATATGAAACCTATGGTATGTTTCATTGTGTTATCAAGTCTTTAGGACCTGATAATAACCTGGAAGCAACTCTTCCAATCTCATTTTCCACTAGATTGTAAAAGGAAGAATGTTTTAAAAACTGAGCTAACACTATCAGCTGAAATGCTAATGCAATGTTAGAATTCAAAATGACTGATTACAGTAAATTTATTGTACTTTCTGTTGCAGTTTCAGTGTTGTATTAAAAAAAAAGTAGGCTTATTAATATTTTTTCACCTGTTTAGCAATGATCAGCTGTTAGAAAGACTTTTAACTCTTTTTGAAGTACCAGTGGTTATAGAAGGCACACACTGAACTCTTCTTTCCTCATTCAAACACCTATCTGCATATTGTTGGTTTTTGCCCTGTGCAGATGTGTCATTTCTAGCTGTGCAGGAGCAGTGAAAACTGACATTTTGTCAGCTGGGTGATTTATATCAAGAACTACTAGAAATACTGCTGTGTGTTTTACTTGGACCAGCTTTGTCACGTTCCTGTGTTTCAGTTTTTTCAGCAGCAAGCTATGTTTGTAATGTTAGCTCATAGCAGCCAGTCTGGTGGTGGTTGCATTGGTGTGATGTCTTAGAGATGAAGCACGTAGCGAGTAAATGTCTCCATGAGGTATAGTAGACCTTTAGATGGTCTTTGATCTGTTTATCACACCATGCACAAACATTTTCCTATTAATTCTATAAAACGCGTGGTGCCATTTACTGTTAAAATTTTTTCACAGTCAGTACTGAGGTATTTTGCTGAATTATAAGTACATAAATGATACTTATATCCAGCTCATATGGTTGCTCTGAAAGTCAGTGTTTAGTATATGACAAGCATACAGGACAAAATAATTTTTGGCGAGCAAGAGGTTGAACACAGTATACCATTAGGTTATCATTTTTCAGTGGAAGAGATCAATCTGAGAAATGAATGTGTGCATTTTTCCATTTTGTGGGAATTGAAGTATTTTCTGCCGAAAGAGTTTGGCTTTAAAGTGTTGCATAAACTGTTTTAAATGAAAGTGTGCTGGAAACTCTCAGACACAAAATGGCCGGAGAAGACTTTGACAAAGACTGCTAAGATTCAGTTGCTCCGAAGTCGCTTTAGGGGACAAGATACTTGTAATTCTTCTCTCAGTTGTTCTGCTCTCTTCCAGTTGTATTTTTCAGTCTTCCAGAAACAGACCCAGACACATTTGTTCCAAGGGAGACTTTCATCTCAGCCTTTTGTCCCAGGCTCAAAGCAAGCCCATGTTTCTCTACAGCTCTAATGCGGGGCACTCTCTTGCTGTCTTTCTATGGTTTTAGTATCCCACAAAAAAAAAAAAAAAAAAAAAAAAAAGAGCAGTGTTAACAGGAGGGTCTTTTTTTTAGCTATAAAGTTAATTTACTAGGTCTCTTCAGGTTGAATTCTGTACTGAAATGAAGTTCACTGAGCAACTGTACTCCTTTCAGTTCTGACCTGCAAAGGTTTGATTACTGAACTCCAACACTACTTATCTTACGTGACAAGAGTAAAAATGAAAGCAAGAGCTAAACAATCATCCACTGCACAATTTGGTTATTTCCTCCTCCATTCGTTTCTGCCATTCTGGGTCTGAAAAGTGCTCTGTTTAGAAACAAGCTTTCTGGGATCAATACTGCCAATCACTGTGTGTTTAGCCTGCCTGGTGAAACTGCATAGCTTTCTGTAATGGATCTTAGTCTCAGCAAGCAGTGGCAGATGCTAGTGGCCCTGCAGCTCAGGATTCTGTCAGAGCCAGTTTAAATGATGAAGAAAATCATTGCTCTGTTGGCCAGTTTGTATAATTAATTTCCTTTGCACAATATGTAAGAACAGTTATTCTGGGGCAGAACCAGGATTCATCTAGTCCAGGATCTTGTTTCCATAGGTAGCCATTAGAAGACAAGCCCAGTGACTGGCTTGACTCAGGATTCTCAGCTAAACCATATATACAGATTTTCAGATCACATTTTGAACATTTTTAGGCTTGTGAAGAGATGATTCTGCCAAAAGATTTTGTTACAGTGAGATTTTTGGTTATTTTGCTGTTTGCCAGAACTCTCCATGCAGAAATAGTATCACACACACGCACAAAAGTAATACTACTCTCAAAGAAAAGGAATACCATTGTGGCTGTTATTAAAATCGTTTATGCTTAGCAGTATTCATTAAGTACAAAAGCATGTATTGTGGTACTACCAAATATTGCAATACTTCAGGTGTCTCAGGTGCGAGATGTGGAAGGCATTAAGAGTGCTCTATGCTGCAACTTGGCGTCCCTCGCAGTCTGTTTTTCTGCCTCTGGTAGCCTCCTTGACACTTCTGATCAGTCTGATTTCATGAGACAACACGGAGGTAGGTGCCTGCTGGAGGGTTCTTTCTCTGAGGTGGCAGTTGACAGCTGAAGATGTACTCAAGCTGGATGTCTGGCTGTCCTGGTGTTTCTCCCTTTCAGTCAGCAGGCCTGCTTGAGTAAGGCAGGGGCAGCACAAGAAAGCTCTGCTGGGAAGCAGAGAAGAGGGATGGGAACAAGCCCCTTTCTAGCTCCCCTATGGTCCCCACGTTTTGCCGCTCAGCTGTCGGAGGAGGAGGAGCACACTGGCAGAGAAAGAGGAGAGGCAATGCAAATCAAGGCCCAGACTAGTAACTGGTGAAGTTTTGACATGTTGCCTTTCTGTGTGGAAAGAGCGTGCCTTGCAGCACCCTTTGGCGAGGCCTGCGATGGAGTAAATGGAGGATCAGAAGCAGCCTGGATTGTAAGGTGCTTTCCCTCACAATTAGAATCATGGAATCGTTTAGGTTGGAAAAGACTACCAAGTCATCAAGTCCAACATCGCCTGGCAGTTAACCCAGCACTGCCAAGGCGATGATATAATGTAATCTGTTCAGTAGATCTATAAATATATATATATATACACACATATTCAGCAATTTCATGACAAGGCGATTTTTCAGGGTGTTCAAGATCTGCTTTCTGCCTGCCAACATTTCTCAAAAATCCTTAAGGAGCTTGGTAGGTTATAAAGTTGCACATTAAAGGAGTGAGAGTTTAATGCGGGCTGAAAGCCCCTTGTCTGCAGAATGCAACTGCCAATGGTAAAAGGGTATTTACTTGCAAATAGAATTATAGTGCCCAGTGTGAGAAATGCAGAAATTAAAGGTACTGTTTACAGAGAAAAAACAGTGAACTGGATGTGTGTTTGGCCTCATGCACTGGAGAATACTCTTACAGATGCTGCATTTTGTTGTGTAATTACTCATTTCTGTGTGGTGACTATATGCATGCATATCCTTAGAAACATCACAACTTACCTAAAAGGGTAGAAGATGAATCTTAAATACTGAAAACGAGAATCTACTTAGTGCTTTACTTTGATATCACAATCTTTCTTGCAGTTTATAGTATACTAAAGAGTAGGGAAATACTTTGGCTGCAGTCATTTTGCATATTATTTTCACTGCTTACAGTGGGTGGACTAGTTCAGACACAAATTATGGACTAATACTCATGCTAGCTGTGTTTTTGTTGGTACAGTACTGTCTGAACAGTAGTTGGGTGGGATCAGAGTGAGGAGAGGTCGGAGAGGCAGTCAACACAGATTTGAATTTGAAACCCCAGCTTTTTGTTTGATATCTACATGTTTTTATTCCTTACTCCCTCATCCCTTGCTAAGAAGGTATAAAGAGCTGTTAGTGTTTTATTTCTGCTGTGGTGTTCATTAGAGTGGAGCAGCAGTTCTGTGCAGTTAGAGCAGAAACACATTAATTCATTAGCAAGTATCATTGTGTCTCTAAAAGCTATGTAACGGGCCAGACTGTGAGGTGCAGCAGGATGCAGTCAGTGCAGAAAATGCCTGACTTTTGCCGAGACTTGAGGTAGTTCTGGCTGCTTGTCTTTCAGGTGTAGGAACTGTTTAAGGAAAACTTGAACTAGCAAAAGCAGCTTCTCTTCCATGTTAACTTGGGTTCTTTCCTCACCTCTGTTGAAGTGTAAGTGCAGATTGCTGGGTTGCTGATAGTTGCCACTGAGTTGAGAAACTGATAGATGCTTCTGGTGGCATAATATGCAAAAATTCAGTATTTGAGCAAGGCAGATTTTACCTATGAAGAATTAAATTGGATTAATTCAGCCATACTGAATTAAACTGGATGTTTATCTACCTGTTCTTGCGCCCAACAGTAGCAGGTATTGGGTTGCTAGGCAAAATGTTAAATAATACAGGAAATGTGTTTTCTCTGGGTACACCTCCCAGATGCAGGCAGACACCTCCAGCCATCTACAGTCAAGGGAGTTGCTAAGCCACCAGCTGGGGCCTCGTCTGCTTTCACAGCCTTGGGGAGGTTCTCTTCTATTAATTACTTTCACTCGATATAATAATTTGTTGAACTCTTGTATAGTCTTGCTGCCACTGCATTTTGAGGTAGAGTTTCACATTTTTGTAATGCAGTGTACGAAAAGCTTTTGTCATGAGTGATCGTGTAACTGAATTCTCCCAATTTTCCTGTTTTGAGCAGTCATGAGAAAGTGTTTTTGCAGATACTCTGTCCAGGCCAGTTGTGACATGTTCAGGGAGCATCTCTTCCAGGCTGAGGAACTTCAGTATTCCTTTTACAGAAGTAATTGACTGTCACTGTGATTAATCTTTGTACTTCACTGTGTTCTGCTATATTGTCATTGTATATATGATGCTCTAAAACCAGTCATTGGTCCTGTATAGAGTCAGGACTCGTTGGGATCTGAGTGAGGAGATCTTGGCATTAAGCCAAGGGGCCAGTGGCTCCATACTTAACATTTCATGGTTTAGTGCAGTGCCAGGTTATCAGACTACACCTGTCATTCTTCAGTTCCCTTTTGGGTACAGCTATCATACTGGTTGTGCAGCAAAATACAGAAGCCAACTCACAGTGTGTACGGTCCACAGACACCTTCCCCCCCCCCCATCCCATGGCCAAAAATTGGCAGCATATTTGTTTGCAGCCCAAACATTAATACCAGAGCAGAGAGACTGGGCCACTCTTTCCATACTTGTCTGCCTGGATACATTAGTGGGCATTTCAGTGAATATAGTGACATCTGGGTCTTGTAAAAGGTCTGTTTTTTTGTGGCTTTAAATTTGCTTATGAACCTGGCCCTGAAAAAATAAGGATATTTATGAGCACTCTGTTATGTTTTGTCCCATTTTGCTATTTAAAAACCAAGCCTGTTGAAGTGAGAACAATCAGGTTACTGTGCAAAGGAGCTGGCACAGGGCAGCAGGATGAGCAAGACACTGGGGTGGATTGCAGCCTGGCTGAAGGCCAGGCCCACAGGCTGGTGGTCAGTGGAACGAAGTGTAGTTGAGGGCCAATAACTAGCAGTGTACTCCAGAGGTCAGTGCAGAATCCGGACCTATCTTTGCTAACAATATGGATGATGGGGAAGAGTGTACCTTCAGCAAGTTTGCTGAGGATATGAAACTGGGAGGGGTGGCTGATACTGGGAGATCTTGACAATGTTTATAAATACCTGAAGGGAGAGTGTAAAGAAAATGGAGCGAGGCTGCTTTCAGTGGTGCCCAGTGACAGGACAAGAGGTGATGGGCACAAACTGAAGCACAGGAAGTTCCCTCTGAACATCAGGAAACACTTCTCACTGTGCAGGTGATGGAGCACTGACAATGGCTGCCCAGGGAAGTTGTGTAGTCTCCCAGCCTGGAGATGCTCCAGAGCCATCTGGACACTGTTCTGGGCTGGATGTAGGTTGATGAGAATGTAGAGAAAAGGGCCTTGCCTCAGCAGGCAACACCACCACTAAATCCTCAATGATAAACATAGTTTTAGAAATCACTAAATGCTGTTGCTAAGCTGCAGAAACGGATTGTATGGTGAAGCCAGGAACACAAAGCAGTAAAGAGGCATTTTTAGCTGAGTGGCTATAAACTGGAGTGGATGTGAGGAATATACAGATCTTTGAATCCAGAGAAGAGCAGTGAAGCTGGTGAAGGGTCTTGAGAACAAGTGCCATGAGGATCAGCTGAGGGAACTGGGCTTGTTTAGTCTGGAGAGAAGGAGGTTGAGGGGATACCTTATCCCTCTCTGCAACTACCTGAAAGGAGGTTGCAGTGAGGTGGTGTCAGTCTCTGCTCCCAAATAACAAGTGATAGGATGAGAGGAAATAGCCTGAAGTTGTGCCAGGGAAGGTTTAGACTGAGTATTAGGAATAATTTCTTCACCAAAAGGTTATCAAGCATTGGAACAGGCTGCCCAGGGACATGGTTGAGTTGCCATCCCTGGGGGTGGTTAAAAGACATGGTGTAGGCATGGTGCGTAGGGACATGGTTTAGTCCTGGGTTAACAGCTGGACTTGATGTTAAATGCTTTTTCAAACTGTCGTGGTTTAAACCCAACCACAAACCTCTTTTGCTCACTCCCCCCCTTCTTGCCCTCCCCCTGCTTCTGGAGGGACGGAGAGGAGAATCAAAAAGAATGCAACTCCCACAGGTTGAGATAAGAGCAGTTCAGTAACTAAGGTATAACACAAATCACTACTGCTACCACCAATAATAATAATGCTAAAGGAAATAACAAGAGGAAAGAATACAACACCTTAACACCAGCCAACCAATAACTCGCCCCACTCCCCCCAGCCAAGCACCGACCGATACCTCCTCCAACCCTGCAGTCCCAACCCTTCCGGGTCACTCCCTGTTACATCCTGGGCATGCCGTGCTGTGCTATGGAATACCTCTTTGGCTAGCTTGGGTCAGGTGTCCTGTCTCTGCTTCCTCCCGTCTTCCCCTCCTCCCCGGCAGAGCATGAGGCTCAGAAAGTCCTTGGCCAGACCAAACATTCGAGCAGCAACTGAAAACATCGGTGTTATCAGCACTGTTCCCAGGCCAAAAGATCAAAACACAGCACTGCACTAGCTACTAAGAAGGAGAAAAATGACTGCTGCTGCTCAACCCAGGACACAAACCTAAATGTCTTGGGAGAAAAGTGTCTGCAAGCAAACTAATACCTTACTCATTTGCCATACCCTCCTTATGGGATACCAAAGGTGGATGTTTTTATTGCCTCCCTTTTTCTACTCAGCTTATATTTCTGCTGTTTTTCTTGGCTTTTAAATAAAAGTTTAGTAGCAAAATTTTGTTAATTTAAGGTAGAATGCATTTCTTTATATAGTGAAGAAGCATTTACGCAGTGGAAGGAGCCAAATCCACCCATTTCTACTATCTCTTTCAACTGACCATTTATTTCAACTTTTTTTACTAATTAATAGTCTTTTTCATGTTTCCTTAAGCTAGCACTAAGAACTTAATGTGAGTATTATGTCAAATCAGTGTGTATCTATATTCACTAGTCTGCATTATTTACTTTCAAGAATTCAGAGTGTGTTGGTACATGTTGACATCTTCAATACAACAAAAAGAATTGTCTAGATAGCAAACACTTACATGTAAAACTGTTGAGATGATCTGCATGCACAAGGATTCTTATCTTCCTAATACCGTGCCTGCTAACATATGCTGACTGCTTACAAGTGGAATCAGCAAAAGTGAGACCACGAAGGGGTAGGTGCCAAAAACCTCCAGTAGGAGATCATGAGGAGTGCATGTGGCTTGAACTTTGACTTCCAAGTAAAACAGAAGTCCACTTGTGGGCAACATGCCTAAAATTTTCCAGGAGTTACATGCAGATTAATTGTAACTCACAAATGGATAATTTCTTAAGTGCAGACTCAAGAGTATTCAGTCATGGGGTACCTGCACTCCAGGCCAAAGGCATGCCAGCTGCTTTTTCATTATTTTAGTAGTCACAGTTACTGCCTTTCCTGTCTACTCCTGTAAAGGGATAGAAGCCCTCGCAGACAGAAATGGAAATACAGTGGAATGATTCAGAAAGATTTTTTCCCCTCAGCAGTGTTTACCAGAATTCAAGTTGAGGGCTTTGTGTATTCTGTAAATTTTTACTTCTCCAGTAGTTGAGCTGCATCAACTCAAGGTTTCCTTCAGCATCATGCACATGCTCCAAACAAATTTCTGCTGTGATTTGCTGTCACACATTATTTTCTTGCAGCTTCTGATACCTCTCGCCTGCAAATGATCATCTCCCAGTGCCACTGGTTGAGGAAGCAGAGACTGCCAAATACATAAGTGCATATTTGAAAGGTTTTGCTAATGCAAGAGCTTGTATTGTGTAAATTGTGACATTATTATGTGCCATAGGGGCAATGGTTCACATGCATTTTCCTTTTCTTTTTCAGCTTTTGTAATTGCTTTTCCTTGGTGAGAATGGCAAGGATTCGGATTCCTAGCACAATTGTTATAATTTTTGTTGCGGTTCAGACTGGATTCTTACTCTTCATGTATGCCCGGTATAGTAGCTTCATGACTAAGCCTGAGGAGAAACCATCTCAAGTCCATATCCTCATTCTCTCTTCTTGGCGATCAGGATCTTCTTTTGTCGGTCAACTTTTCAGCCAGCACCCCAGTGTCTTCTACCTGATGGAGCCTGCATGGCACGTGTGGGTTACAATGTACCAGAACAGTGCCAAGGTCTTGCATATGGCAGTGCGGGACCTTGTCAGGTCGGTTTTTCTGTGTGACATGTCTGTGTTTGATGCTTACATGCCTTGGAAAAGAAACTTATCTGATCTTTTCCAGTGGGCAGTGAGTCGTGCTCTGTGTTCATCTCCTGCCTGTGACTCCTTTCAGCGTACTGACATAACCAGTGAAATGGCATGCAAGACTCTTTGTGGACGGTACCCATTCAGCAAGGTGGAGGAAGCCTGTAAAACCTACAGTCATGTTGTCATCAAGGAGGTTCGGTTCTTTGACTTGAAAGTCCTCTATCCCCTTCTCACTGATCCATCCCTGAACCTCAAGATCATTCACTTGGTCCGTGACCCCAGGGCAGTCGTCAAGTCACGGGAACAATCGGTCAAAGCATTAGCCCGTGACAATGGCATCGTTTTGAGCACCAATGGCACCAAAGTGGAAGACAGCAAATACAAAGTAATGCAAGAGATCTGTAGAAGTCATGTTCAGATTTATGAAACGGCTACTCTAAAACCACCCCATTTCCTTAAAGATCGCTATTTAATGATCCGTTTTGAAGACCTGGTAAGGGATCCGTTATCAGAAATCTCAGAAATGTATAAATTTGCTGATCTTAGTTTGACCCCCGTGCTCAAAAGCTGGATCCATAATATCACACATGGAGAGGGACCAGGAAAGAAAAAAGAAGCCTTCAAAATCACATCTCGAGATGCAGTTAGTGTTTCACAGGCCTGGAGAAATTCTCTTTCCTTCCAGAAAATTAAGAAAATACAGGAAGTTTGCAGAGGTGCTATAAATATGCTTGGCTATCAGCTGGTGGATTCGGAAAAAGAGCAGAAAGATCTGTCACTGGATTTAGTGCTGCCAAGAAGACAGAATCAGTTCAGTTGGTCGTCATTTAATCCAGGGCACTGAGACATGATTTCTGAGATTGGGGTTGGGGAGTGGTGTGTAGATGGTTGCATATTTGTCTGCTATGCAGCATAGAGGTTATTTGAAAATCCTTGGCTGATGAGTTTAACTGTCTTCCTGTCTGCTGTTTTCCCATAATGGAAGGAGGTTTTTACCCTGAGTTTCTTACACTGAAAAATCCCCAAAACCAAAAAAAGGCGTGAGAAATACTGCGGATACTTGTCAGATTGCACATTTACAGCTGAGCTGTGCTGTTCTCAGCATTGTTTTTAAAATATAATTTAAGTTCATTCTATTAAAAGATGAATTATCAAAGATGACTTTGTTCATTGATAATAGTTTTCTGTTTTCATGTTTTAAATACTTAAGACTTTCAGTTCTTAATGTGTATAAATGGAACAAAGTAGGAACTAAATTCCTTCTGTTTCTTATAGAATCATTTGACTCTTTTCCTTTGCTTTAAAGTTGTTGTGCAGAACTTTTCAGACTTCTCTTGACGTTTTAAATTTTAACATAATTTTTAATATTTTAATTACAGAGAACTTTTATTAAAGTTCTCCGAGAGCTAGGACAACTGCAGCAGTTCTGTTGTAAAAGGCTTATGCAGGAGTTTCATTTGTTGATAGATTTCTTTTCCATGGAAAAACAAAGTTTCCACTGAGACAGTTGATGGTGATGTTGGCATGGAATGCAGAAAGCAAAAAAGATGGAGAAACTTTGAGTGGCATCACTGTGGAAATAGCTTGTTAATGCTGCCCCAGTCATGCATTCTAATGCTGTGACATGGAGTAGGCACACACCTGATCATGCAGCATGATTCATACCATTACCCTCTCTGTTTAGAGAAACAGGTTGTTGTTAATGAAGATCACTGAGAATTTCGAGGTGCCCTGGAAATATTTGTATTGATTATACTGTTGTATGGAAGCTATCAGTTCAAACAGTTGTTGTAGAGAGACAGATGCTTGTGTAAGGGGGCTTTGTGTGGTTTTAACTTTTTTAATCCAGCATATCTCAGGATGGATAGTACATGTTTGGTTGATACCAGATAATCCTCTTAGGGCTACTTGATGAATGCTGTGCTGTAGCTCATATACAGTGTGCACAAAAACACTTCAGTGCCACCACTGTAATCTGCTGTAGGAGGTGGATGCTCTTAGCGCTGCGAGGTAGGCCCATCAGTGCTGTGTCTTCTTGTAGGCATTCCTGTTCCTTATGGGGATTTTTCCTAAGTGTTCCCAGAGCTACTATGGGGCTTGTAGAGCCATATTTTTGTCTTAATGACTTTTCCAGGGACTACGAGGTTCTGGTGGTATTTCTCCTGCATTCTTCAGTTCTTTGGGGGCCATTTGCTTACTCAGGTTACCTGGAGCTTCTTCCCGGTGTCAGGGAATATGGAATTTTGTGGTGGTAAGGGTACCCAGCTGTTGTCTGTAGCACAAGAGTCTCTTGGGCTCCCCCTGTTCAAGAGACGCATGAACAGACTGGAGAGAATGGCAGTGAAGGGCTGCCGAAATGACGAAGGGATGAAGCACCTCTCACATGACAAGAGCCCAAGAGTGCTGGGGCTGTTGAGCTGGAGAAGGAGGCAGCCTGGGCTGGGGTGGGGAGAACATCCTGCCCATGTGTGTGAGTGCCTGAAGAGCCAGGCCCTGGCGTGGTGCTGTGGTGGCAGCGGATGGTGGCCTGGAAGTCTGCGAAGCCTTCGCTTTCATTCTCTTGCCTGTGCTGATGAACAAGGTGAGAGGCCTGCTTGTGTTCCCTCTCTGTGGTAAGTGTTCTTCATGCCAAGTAAGACAAGCAAACACTTCTAACACTGTGCTGCAGCTCCCCTGAGGAGGGTCATCTGCCAAAGGCTGAAGACAGCCAGGTGCCTGAGTGCTTAGGCATTAGAAATGTCCACAGTGGACTAGAAGTGTCCACAGTGTGGTTAACTGGATAAAATCATGTCCAGTTTGCATCCCATTTCCCCATGGTGATGTTTTACCTTCACTCTGGACACTCTGCCCCACCTTCTGGATAGTCCGGGTAACTCCCACGGCCGCGGGTCCTGCACTGGAGCTGCTGCTCACACGGGGACGGGCAGGTCTGCTGCAAGAGCAGGTTCCATGTACTGCTTCTTGCATATGGTCACATTTGAACGGTGGCAAAAACCAGGCTTATAAACAGCAACTGTAAAGTGTTTGTGATGTGTCTCACAGTTCTGCTGCACTCACAAATGAAGTGTTTTAAGCTGTGGGCAGAAATTCCTTGGTTTCTCTTCACTGTTTTCCTGCTCCCCTTGTGTTCGGTTTTTATCTTGCATAAAACTGAGGGTTTGGAGGATTTCTTGTGCTGTTTTTTGTTTAGAATTTCTTGGTGAATTTTTCTCACTCAGGTGTTCTGGTTTTCTTGTTAGTCTTGTTGGATTTGGTATTTATCAGTCAGGATTTACAGTTTACTGCTTAGGGCATAGGTTTCTAAATCTAAACTCCACCAGAGCCTTGGGTAATGTGGTCTAGTGTGAGGTGTCCTGGCCCATGGCAAGGGGGTTGGAAATGTATGATCATAAAGTCCTTTGAACCCAAACCACTCTATGATTCTATCATAAGTTGTAAAGCGCCAGCAAGCATTTGGGTTCTGATATTTGCAGTTTTTCAGTTTGAGTTTAGGGTTTATAGCTTATTGATAATAGACAGGTCTAAGTCCTGAGATAATAAGCTTTGGGCTATTTATAGCATCATAGAGTCATAGAATAGTTAGGGTTGGAAAGGACCTTAAGATCATCCAGCTCCAACCCTGCTGCCATGGGCAGGGACACCTCATACTAAACCATCCCACACAAGGCTGTGTCCAACCTGGCTCTGAACACTGCCAGGGATGGAGAATTCACAACTTCTCTGGGCAACCCATTCCAGTGCCTCAACACCCTCACAGTAAAGAATTTCCTCCTTAGATCCAATCTAAACTTCCCCTGTTTAAGTTTTAACCCATTACCCCTTGTCCTACCACTACGGTCCCTAAGGAAGAGTCCCTCCCCAGCATCCCTATAGGCCCCCTTCAGGTACTGGAAGCTGCTCTGAGGTCTCCACGCAGCTTCTCTTCTCCAGGCTGAACAGCCCCAACTTCCTCAGCCTGTCTTCATACAGGAGGTGCTCCAGTCCCCTGCTCATCCTCGTGGCCTCCTCTGGACTTGTTCCAACAGTTCCATGTCCTTTTTATGTTGAGGACACCAGAACTGCACACAATGCTCCAGGCGAGGTCTCACAAGAGCAGAGCAGAGGGGCAGGATCACCTCCTTCGCCCTGCTGGTCACGCTCCTTTTGATGCAGCCCAGGATATGGTTGGTTTCTGGGCTGCGAGCGCACACTGCAGCCGGTTCATGTTCATTTTCTCATTGGCCAGCACCCCCAAGTCCTTCTCTGCAGGGCCGCTCTGAATCTCTTCTCTGCCCAACCTGTAGCTGTGCCTGGGATTGTTCCGACCCAGGTGTAGGACCTTGCACTTTGCATTGCTAAACTACATAAGGTTGGCTTTGCCCAGCTCACAAGTGTGTCCAGGTCCCTCTGGATGGCACCCATTCTCTCCAGCATGTCGACTGAACCAGACAGCTTGGTTTCATCAGCAAACCTCCTGAGGGCACATCAGTCCCACTGTCCATGTCACTGACAAAGATGTTGAACAAGATCAGTCCCAACACTGACCCCTCAGGGACACGACTCACCACTGGTCTCCAGTTGGACATCGAGGTGTTGACTGCAACTCTCTGCATGTGGCTATCCCTGAAAGGCACTCAAACTCCACAAGGTATTGATTATAATTTCATTTATTGAACTTAATCCCAGAAGGAAAAAGAGGTTAGGATGGATAGTTCTGTGTTGTTCAGATGCTGGGAACTCTGATTTGCACAGAACCAGAGTGACCTTAAGCCAAGACACAGCATATCATGCAGATCCCCTCTGTAGAGAGGTTCCACCCGTGTCTCAGTCTTTAGAGCTCTTACCAGATTTTCTTAGAAGAAAATAATTCTATTTTTTGTTTCTGTCATCAGAGGAAAGGATGTTCATGTGGGAACCTCTGCTTCACTTTACAATCAAGATGTGTAGGTGCTCTCTCTAGTCACCAGTGCCAAGTGGGAGCTGCCTACAGACTCCTTTTTGACAGTTAGCCAACTAAGTTTATTTTGTTAGCAGGGGATACGCACAACACAGGCTGGGAGGGGAAGTTATACATGCGGCATAGCACAGCTCAGGCCTGCACCTTCTCAGGTTATGTGGATCACGAGCTCCTTGATCATACTTTGGGTTAGGATTACTACAGTAACATTCCCACCACCCCTCACGTAGCTCTGTGCTCTGATGCAGTTCTTGGTTTGATACGATGCAGGCACAACACACTGAGCCTGGCTGCTGCGGTGGCGGGCAGGTGGCCTGGGAGCTGTGCTAGTCGAGGGGTAAGGCCAAGGGGTGAGGTCAGGGGCCCTCCTCTCAAATCCGGAGCTGAATCTTATCCCTGAAGGAAGGAACAGGGAAGAAGGCTTGCAGCTGCTCACAGACTTACCTCACCATGGCCTGCGGCAGGAGCTGCCCCTTCCACACTACGCTGATGAATGCTGCTCCAGTGATGACTTAGGCATCAGAGGAGAAGGGGTGAGGGTAGTGGAGCATGGAGCCCTGAGGCAGGCTCACTGCCAGGTGTTGGGCGCATTAATAAATAATTGTTTTATTCTTCACACTCATGGCTGTGGGTCCTGCAATCCCTTTACATGCAGTAAGAGGTGCCTGAGGACGGTTTCCAAGGGAAGGAAGCTTCCTGTTGCGTCTGAGGGAGTGGGAGGTGGTCCTAAGGTCTTTCGGACCATTTTTGGGTCACTGAGATAGTCCCAAAGAACTGCAGCACTGCTCACGGGACTGCTGGGGGTATACGGACACATGGGGCTGTTGTGGCATTTCCCATTATCCCAGAGGCAGACAGGCCCCCCAAGGGTTGCATGAAGTCCCCAGGCTGTGCCTAACTTTGCCTACAGCAGCCTGAGACATCCCCAGTGTGTCTGGGGCAGAGGGCTGGGGTCTGTGTGGGTGGTTCTGCGAGATAGGGGTGTTGTGTGCCACTGAGCCTTCTGCTTTTGACTGGCTGTGCCTTGCAGGGTCATCAGGACAGTTTGCCCCGTCATCGCCTGGTGGTTTTCTTCTTTCCATTGCATCCATAACTCTCAATTTGTTTTTTCCTCCTTTTCCCTTTTTGTGCACCCCAGGGCTTCTCCCTTTTCCTTCGGGAAGCTGCTCTCAGGAGCCAGGGCCCACCTTGCTGCCCTGGTAGCCCCTGCTGGGGCTGATGGCTCCTGTCCTGTGCTGTGGCTTGGGAGTTTGGGGATGGAAAGCCCCAGGTGAAGCCAGTAGGGCTGACGGCCCCTCTATATCCAATGTAGTACAGCTGA
Source organism: Lathamus discolor (assembly GCF_037157495.1). Classification (NCBI taxonomy): domain Eukaryota; kingdom Metazoa; phylum Chordata; class Aves; order Psittaciformes; family Psittacidae; genus Lathamus; species Lathamus discolor. Next base: position 986,525 of record NC_088909.1, on the reverse strand, counting down.
GCAGGGGGTGTGCAGCTTTGGGGGACTGTACAAGGGCCTATCTGGGACAATGGAGCTGCTGCCGAGCACTGTCTGCTGGGACCAAAACCAACCACAACCGCAGAGAAGGTGAGCTGGGACGAGGGGTCCCTGCAATGGGAATGTCCTGGGAGTGTGACACCAGTGGTGGAGGCCATGGACGGTGGAGCAGTGCGGGGTGAGAGGTGGTCTGGAGCCGTGGAAGGGGAAGGTGTGCACTGGAGAGGTGTTCTGTGGCCCACCTGGAGCAGCCCCGATTCAGCCCCTGCTCTACCCCGGGCACCCCTTCCCTGCAGCTCTTTGGCACTGCCCTACGCCTCCAGCATGGTTCCTGAGCTGCCCTAGGGCTCTGCCCCGTGTCCCTCTCCTAGCATGAATAACTAGTAGTAACAACTGACACCTAGTAGGTAAAAGATAAATGTATCCCATTGGGAGTAATGGGAGCTCTTTAGGGATCTAGCAACTCTAAGACCTGTAGCACATCAAAAATGGCACAGCCTTAGTTAAACCAATCAAGTGCAAAATGGTTTAAAATTCTTGTGCATCTGTAAGAATAATATTTTTTATAATTGTATTTTCTTTGTATTTAATTGCTTCCCCTTTAAAGTAATGATAATTTTCAAACAATAACAAGGGGTGCCAAATAATAGGAAAGTACTTCAAATGAAAATGATTAGATGTACAGCAGGTTTCAACTGAAAGTTTTCAATACTTCACAATGTAAATTTTCAGAAACACGAAGTAGATTAATAAGAAGGGTTAGCACATATTACAGTATGCAACAAATCTTCCCAATCCTCATGGCATGTTTGAGGCTCTTCACAACATCCAACAGTGCTGAAGGTTTCAAAGGCATATCAAAGGCATTGATGTGAAAAGACTGAGAATGAAAAAATGAATCAATAAATGTGTTGAGCAAATATTTAACCTTTAAGTTTGGTTTGTGTTCACATTCTGAACTAACGTCTTTAGAGACACTTAAACATTTGTCAGTGTTAAACATGTTTACTGAGTAATTATGTTTGACATCAGGAAGTTTGCAAAACTCTGTATTCCTTCTGTGTTATGGTATGTGCCCTTCTGTGTGAAAGTTTTCTGAATGTCACGTTGAGTACCTTGTTAATTTCCAGCTTCTTTCTAACGTGCCTGAGGTGGCTGCTTTAGGAGATGTTTTTCTTTATTTTCCAAATATCTTTATATTATTAATATATCTTAACATAATTATATATTAAGATAAAATAACATATCTTTTAAATATCTTTAGAAGCTATTTCTAATAACTTCTTGCATTTAAATATATTGCTGGTATTTCCATACATCCCACTACCTTGCAGTTTCCAGTAAGCCAACCGATTAAGGTGTTAACAAACTGCATGACCAAGTGAGTTTTTTAGTGTAGCTATAATTGCGCATTTCAAATTGTCAGTTGGTTTGCTCTGAGATTTCCCCTCTGTACAGGATTACCTTTGTTCAAAACATGCTGTGCAAGTCACTGATTAACAGGGGTTAGCTGACAGCTCATTGCGTTACGGAATTTTGATGTTGCACCTGTCCTCATCAGTGAGTGAAGAAAACAGGAAGTTTCTAAACGCTGCTCTTTCATCCTTTGCCAGGGCAGGCTTTAGCGGGACTGGGCGAAGGGCTGTTACTGGCCACAGTGAGCTGGTCCTCTGGCTCAGCTGAAGGTGGAGCAGGGCTGTAGGACTACCCCCCTGTCCTGCAGGCAGCACTGTGGGGCTGTGCTCCTCACTGCATGCCAGCCTCTAGGCAAGGCTCAGGTTTTCACCCCTGCCCCACAGAAGAGGTGTCCTAGAATCAGAGACATTAGCAGTTTTGATGATATAATGTGGCTTTTTGTATTTTTCGATGTTTCTCTCCATGCGTTAAACACAGAAAATGGGTCAGCTGCTTTGTGTTCAAAACAGGAATTATAGAATCGTAGAATGGTTTGGGTTGGGAAGGACCTTGAGATCATCCATCTCCAATCCCCCTGCCATGCACAGGGACACCTCCCACTAAACCATCCCACCCCAGGCTCTGTCCAACCTGGCCTTGAACACCGCCAGGGATGGAACATTCAAAACTTCCTTGGGCAACCTGTTCCAGTGCCTCACCACCACTGGTGAGTGGTGGTGAGGCACTGGAAAGAACAAGAAGAAACTTCATCCTTATGTCTAACCTAAACGTGCTTGACTATGCAAAAAAATCAAATATAACAATGACTTTCACACAAAGAGCTGAAGGCAGAAGCAGAGCAGGGTTGGGGCTTTATATTAATAGTTGGATGTTGGGTGAGATGGTTTAGTGTGAGGTGTCCCTGTCCATGGCAGGGGGGTTGGAACTTGATGATCTTGAGGTCCTTTCCAACCCTAACTATTCTATGATTCTATGATTTTATGTTGGTTTTCAGATGTGTTACTTGTGGGAGGTGTGGGACTTTAAGCAAAACTACTTGAAAAAATCCAGGGTTGGGAAACAGATTTGGATTGACACCCTAGAAGGGACTCAAATTCACTTCTTAAGAAAAAAAAGCAGAATACCCCACCTTGATTGCATACCCAATGAGGTAGCAATTCTTTGTACTGTTGAGAGAAAAACATCTCTGAGTAAATCATAGCATCACAGAAGAGTTAGGGTTGGAAAGGACCTCAAGATCATCCAGTTCCAACCGCCCTGCCATGGGCAGGGACACCTCACACTAAACCATCCCACCCAAGGCTTCCTACAACCTGGCCTGGAACACTGCCAAGGATGGAGCATTCACAGCTGCCCTGGGCAACCCATTCCAGTGCCTCACCACCCTAACAGGAAAGAATTTCCTCCTTAGATCCAATCTAAACTTCCCGTTTAAGTTTTAACCCATTACCCCTTGTCCTGTCACTACAGTCCCTAATGAAGAGTCCAAGTACAGAGGAAGTTTCCTGGTTATCTCCCTTGTGGAATAATAGTTGAGAAAAGAGCTCATGCCACAGCAGGTCTGTAATTCAGTAACGTTTATTGTTAAACCAGTGAAAAGGTGTCTCTAAAAACCCACTAGAGTTGTGCAGTACGTCACCAAGAGCTATGTATGCCAGAAAAACAGGTGGGAAGTCTAACCTTGTTGGCTCTCCCAGTGTAAACTGTGAACGTGTTTGAATGTGAACCCTTACAGCAGCACTAGCGTTACCAATAAAAATATGACTCACTCTCTTCATACTGTTCTAAACAATGTGGACAAAAACATTTTAAACTGTTCTCAAGGTCAGTGGTTTTCAGACTGCAGAGACAGGAACAGACGACAATGTTAATGCTGCCAACGACTCCCCTTCTGAATAGCTGCACAAGGTCACAGCTGCCTTTCTGCAAGGAGGGACCTGGCTGCTCAAGTGCTTTACCCACGTACCTCTGCTTTGTACTTGAGTAACAAATTCCTCTCGCAGGGGAAGCTGTCTGAGGTTTGTTTTCCTCTAGTGCCACAAGGCCTGTGCGATGAACTCCTGCTCCGTGGCTGTTCTGGTTTGCAATCACACCTCTTCTCACGCAGATGCACCTGAACAAGTCTTCGTCAGGGGCCTAAAGCAGAAGTAAACGACCCAAACGTCTAGAATCTGAACAGCGGTGGGAAAGAGGAGCGAGAGCTCCACACAGAGGTGAGAGGGGGGAAGAAAAAGCTTCACAGTGGGACAAGGGGGGCACAAATTTACAAAACGGGGTATATAAACCTTTAGAATCAGTTTTAAGTAATGTTCAGTTTGACGGCTTTGTAACAGTAGCAATGGAAAATCACCGAGGTGCATGATGCACAGAGGAAAAAACCACAAGAGTCCAGCTAGAGAACATACCGAGAGTCCCTGTACGAGATAAATCGTTGTAGTTGACATAGTTTTAGGCCCTATGACCTTAGTACAAAATGAATGTCAGAAAAACAGGCTAGAAAAACAGGACGTAAGGATAAGGGGTATCTGGGAATGGGAGGTGTCCGGGACGGGCTGCAGTTAAACCAACTGGTAAGATTGCTCTGTGTGTGGTGTTAATGAACCTGTTAAGCTGGTGTAAACGCCTGCTGCGTGCTCTGAAGGCAGCCGGAAGCGCTGAACACTGCTGGAAGAAGTAAACGGCCCTCGGAGGCCAGCACCACATTTTTGTGCGCATATGGGGAACCTTCCGGAAAATGACGTCATCCATACGTGGCCTCATGGATATGTACGTGTGCCCAGGACGATGTGAGGCCGCTTTGTGCAGCAGTACGGGGACACACGCCAGGGGGAGCGCCCGGCCGCGTCTCCCGGCGCCGCGATGAGGAACGGCTGCTCGGCGGCTCGGCGGCTCGGCGGCTCGGAGCTCCGCTGGCCGGCTCGTTCCTGCAGCGCCCCCCGAAGCAGCAGAGCTCTCGCCAGCAGCGCCCTGAGCACGGTCAGACCCGGCGCAGTTACATCTTTCCTGTTGACAAGCAGAAGCCCCCCCCGTGACAAAGGTCTTACAGTTCCCTTATAAAACAAAGAACCCACACTGGGCCGATCGTAAACGCAGCGAGCTTCTCGGGGGGCCGTTCGCAGCCACGCTTCGGGGCGGGTTGTTTAACACCAGGTAACAACAGACGTAAACCAGCAAACGTCAGCCTGCGGTACCGATGAGCGGCGAACGCCAACGGCAGCGGCCGGTGCTGGCGGAGCAGCCCCGCGTTTGTACCCGGAGCGTTGGAACGCACCCGGGTCACGAGCGCCGGCTGCGGCAGCGGTCGGCACCGGCACGGCTCCGCTCGGCTCGGCTCGGCTTGGCTCGGCCCGGCTCGGCTCGGCCCGGCCCGGCTCGGCTTGGCTCGGCCCGGCTCGGCTCGGCCCGGCTCGGCTCGGCTCGGCCCGGCTCGGCTCGGCACGCCGGTGCGGGGCACCGCCTCCCCGCTGCCGCTCGCCCCGGCAGCCGTTCCTGTCGGCCGTTCCCCGCGGCACCGTTTGCCCCCGGGCCGGCCCTCCGGAGCCCTGAGGCCTTTCCGGCCGCGACCCGGGGCGCTCCGGGACAGCCCCTTCGCTGGGTCCCGCCGCGTGTGGCCGCCGCGAAGGCGCGGGCCGGGGCCGAGCGCTGGTGGCAGCGCGCAGCCGCCGGGGCCTGGCTGAGCCGTGCGCCTGTTCTGTGGGAGCAGATGCTGCCCCTCTGCTCTGCTCTTGTGAGCCCTCACCTGGAGCATTGTGTGCAGTTCTGGTGTCCTCAGCATAAAAAGGACATGGAACTGCTGGAACAAGTCCAGAGGAGGCCACGAGGATGATCAGGGACTGGAGCACCTCCCGTATGAAGACAGGCTGAGGAAGCTGGGGCTGTTCAGCCTGGAGAAGAGAAGGCTGCGTGGGGACCTCATAGCAGCCTTCCAGTACCTGAAGGGGGCCTGTAGGGATGCTGGGGAGGGACTTTGCCTTAGGGACAGTAGTGGTAGCAGAAGGGGTAACGGGTTCAAACTGAAACAGAGGAAGTTTAGACTGGATATAAGGAAGAAGTTCTTTACTGTGAGGGTGGTGAGGCACTGGAATGGGTTGTCCAGGGAGGTTGTGAGTGCTCCATCCCTGGCAGTGTTCAAGGCCAGGTTGGACAGAGCCTTGGGTAGCGTGGTTTAGTGTGAGGTGTCCCTGCCCATGGCAGCGGGCTTGGAGCTGGACGATCTTAAGGTCCTTTCCAACCCTAACTATTCTACAATTCTATGTTAAAGATGGCCCATGAGCAATGACTATGAGGGCTGTCAGCATCTGCAGTTGCACTTTTAAGTATTTAACAGGTAGATAAAGTCCAGTTTACACAGAAAGCAATAGTAACATTCATCAGTTACATGATACGATTTTCATTGTGCAAATTTATGATTATAAATTGAAACATAAGTAGGTATTTGACACTAATCATGAAAGTTTAATAAAAGGCATAATGTTATATACAAATAATAAAACATTCCAATTCCAAAAGTCTGAGAGACTGCTTCTGTTGACTGTCTTTAAACAGCCAACACTACTCATTCTTCATTAAGCAGAAATGCTTTAGAAATACTTCACATAGCTATTCCATTTTCAGTCTGCCAGAAAACCTGGTCTTTAAACTGCAGGAAACCAGGAGACCTTTCCAGTAATACTTCTGATCTTCCATGAACTCAGAGGTCAATAGATCCTCTGACCTTGAATTTTTTGGCAGATCGCTCGCTTGCTCTAAGCTGGAACTTGTTTCCATAGATGTAGGAAATGAATCCATCGATCTCAAAACTAAATACATTGTTAAATTTGGGAACAACTGAAAAGTAAAAGGAAAGAAATTAACAAGAGTAGACTAATGTAAATCCCCGTTATGAAAATATACAGAAGTACCCAGGAATATTATTCACATATATTCAAATTATTCACAGACTTGAGGTTTGCCCCATTTCAAGGAGTTTGTGCTTTAGCAAGAAAAGAAAAAATAACCAAACCCTCTAAGTTTTTAAACTGGAATTACTAAAGTTAGTCCTCTTTCAGGAGCGTGCAGTGTTACAAGGAATATCTAATGTGAAGCAGATGAATGAGCCATGTGCATGACCATGTTGGGTTCACCAAAAATACTTTAAGAACTGCTCAATTCTGAGATACTTTTTTGTAAGCTATTTGGTTGTTACGTGGTCAAGGACATTGACCTCTGGAACTCAATGGAAAAAGCTAAACACACTGATATAAAACAATGTACTCAGAGGTGTAAGATGAATAGTGGGTTTAAAAACGTTCTGATTATTCAAATCGTGAAAAGCACTGAAAAAAATGTACCTTTTAATTTGTCCTCTTTGGTGATAATTTTGAACACACGTTTAAATTCTTGTAGAACGATTCCCGTTATCCCCACATAAGAGGGGCATTTTGATTTTGTGACTGAAAGAACAAAAATATGTAGGTATTTGAAAATTTCAGATGCAGACACTTTATTTTCTCCTCTACCCATGATTTTAAAAACTGGTTAATAATATTCTGAAACAATGCCATTTTACTGTAATCAGTAGTAAAATCTGCAGTTAATGTCTGCAGCTAACAACATGGTTTTCAAGAACAGCTGAAAAGTAATTAGCATTGCTTCCCCCCATCCACGGGGAATTTCAACTATGTGATTCCAGAGTAAATGACACTGAACAAATTTAAGAATAAGCATCTGAAACACAGGAGTGTCTACTCAACTCCAGATGATTTTGTAAAAGAGACCAAATGGAATACCTGTAATGATTGCTCCATGGAGATCAGCTTTGAGCAATTTTCCCTGCACAATATATGGTTGCCTTGAAGAAGAGAGTTGGATCAGAGGAGAGGGAAAGAAAGTTATATAGAAAGTTAGCTTTGAGCATCATTTTAGTAGTCACAGTCACGTTTTGTAAACCTCACAGAAATAGTACATTTAAGTAATAATACAATTACTTATCAAGTAATTGTGATGTTTCAAGCAGTAGCTCAGTAAACCTGGAATTATCTACTAACTCAGACCCAAACATACCCACCCACAAATACCTCAACTTACGATTCTGGTCTAAGGCCATGGCACAGGTCTCTGATATACTGTTTCCAGAGTTGATGTAGTGGTAGAAAGATGGCATACCTGTAGTAAAAGAGACAAAAAGTATTACAGAAGAACTTAATAATCAAAACCTCTCCTGGCTTATTAATGAAATAATCCACATTTACAACAGACTTAAGAGTACCATTTGTTAAGTTTTGTAATCTCCGTTCATAACCTCCTCTGAACAACAGGGTTGCTTTATAAAAAAGCACAAACCATGCTCTTTGCTGTCAACCCAAAATGGTGATGTGTTTTAGAGGATCAGGCTGTAGCTAAGGTTTGAGATTTCTACTCAGTTCTTTCCCCACTTGTCATTAACAACAGCCGGGGCTTTAGCCAGTGGTTTGAGGAACCTGATCGCAGGGTTTTGGCTCTCTGGTCACACGCGGTCTAATGAAAACCTGAATCAGGGGTGATTGTATTTGGGTATGATCTTCTTATAGTTGGGTACATAAAAGGAGAGAGACAAGGTGGAGAACTGAATTTACCAGCTGCACAGAGAGGACAGAAGTCACACTGTACCTACTGAAGGGCTAGTAACCGCTTGTGTGTGCCGCTGCTTTTACATACTACTGATGTAGTATTACACAAAGAAAATAGTTAAGCTCTTACCTTTGCTGCTTGGGTTCAATTTCAAAAAGACACATTTCTCGCCTCTGCTTGGCAGTAAAACCTTTGGTTTTCTTCCTCTTTTGCTTGGTCTTTTTCTTAGCATAATGCTCAAGAACCACAGCTTTCCGAGTCAGCATGTCCTGGATAGCGTTATCTTTCTTTTTTGGCATGCTAAGCTTCAGGAAGGCATTTACAAACGCTTTGGCCTCTTCCGAGCTCTGAGGCTAAAGATATTTAAAAGATACTTCAGAACATGAAATGTTAATTGAATGGTGCTAACCCGCTGCTGACCCGCTTTATCCCGGTGCTGCTCACAGTAACGGTGACCGCGGAACGCTCACCGGGGGCACCCGCATGCACGCCAGCTCACGCCCGCCGCGTGACCCCACGCCGCTGTCACTAACGCGTGTGGGGGGGGAACCGCGGCCAGCGGGGGCAACCGGTACCTTCGGTTCCCGCAGGGTTTTTATGCGCGAAGAGCAGAGTTCCCCCGCGCCGCTGCCGGGCCCCGCGCCGGGCCGGGGCTCCGCGGGTACCTGGAGGCGCAGGTCGGTGCTCTCCTGGGGCGGCAGGCGCCGGTAGAGCTGCACTGCAAGCGGAGGGGGGCAGCGCGTCAGCAGCGCGGCCCCGCTCCCGGCACAGCCGCACTCACCCTCCATCGCGGCGGCGGCCGGCGCTTCCGGCGCGGGTGGTGACGACGGCGAAGGCGACGCACGGCGCCCCGGGGCGCCGCCTGTGCCGGTGCGTTGCGTGCGCGCAGCGGGGCCCCGCGCAGCTGCGTGGGCCCGGAGCGGGGCTGCGGGGAGGCGCTGCCCGGCTCGGGCGCTGCTGGCACCGGCGGAGCTCAGCGGTGGAAGGAGCGGACCCGGCGCACAGCGCGCCCCGGGCAGGTGTGCAGCGCCCCGGCCTGGGCTCCCGTCGCGGGCTGTGTGGGCCCACAGGAGGCCTTGGGCACGGTGAGCCCAGCGCAGTCCCTTGGCCTTGCCTGATGTCTGTGAGGGTCCCGTGGGACAGCCGGGAAGGGCTGTCAGAGCTCTGTCAGCAAACAGGAGCCAAAAAGAGGGGGCATGGGGAGGGAGGAAACTGTTAGATTGTGCTTGCCAAAAGCCTTTTGTAGAGAGTTTGTAGTGCATGGGATATCAGAGTAAATACCTTCCTGGTACCATCTCCACTGCTGGTTCCGGTAGTAAATCCCAGCTTTAACCTCACATTTCAGAGGCTTCTCTGTTTAAGGTGGAAGAGGAGCCCCCCCACAAGCAGCTGTGTTTCTGGGTCGTTGTTTAATATGTCCCCAGGAGCTCGGTGTCCTTCATAAATCACAAGCTGTGCTAGGCTCGGGTTTAGAGGGAAGCCATCACTGAGACCAAAATCCACATGTAAAACAGGGAAGTGACATTGCTTATCCCAGCCGTGAGGTTCTGCAAAGGGGGAAGCTGTGGCCAGTGTAGGTTGTTAGATTAGCCATTTAGATTAAGCTAGATAGGGACAACTTGATACCTTCAATACCTGTAATTTTTGTTACATGTCTGAACAGTAACGTTACTATTATTGTTCAAGTCACAGGTTTATTTCAGTAGAGTTTGTGATGCGAAATTAACATAATTTTTCAGCCGTCAAAGAGATAGTCTTACAAACTGAAATGTGGCTATTGTTGATCTCTTTTATGCTAAAAATCCTCTGACTTGGGAGAGTAAGCTGAGGACCAGATAACTCAGTTACTTCAGTTAAAAGTCTTGCCAGTCATACCTTCTGTAATGTAAGCCATCTCATTTTCTCTAGTCACCCACCACTTCAGTAGGGTTGCATACAGTTGGAGTAGACAAGTCTGTTGTTTGAGTATTGATTTGTATCTTTGTTTAAAATCTGTCCTCATGTTTCTAGCAACAAAGGTCAAAAAATCAGGGAGATGCTGCTGGCTGTGGAGTTTACTACCTCTGATACCTCGCTGCCTCTTTTCTCCTGGGATAGGTCAAAGTCTTGCTCACTGTACAACATAGAGGTACCTTGAAACCAGAGCAGCCAATTCCTTTTCTTTGCCAGCCTAGTCCCAACCCATGCTGCCACCTGCTCATACATGAGGGTTCTCCAAATACAGAAAGGGTTTATATTCATGTCATGAAGGCATATTGGCTTAGCAGGTAATCATCACTGCTTGGTGAAGAATACTTAGGGAACAAGTTACTCAGGCAGGATATAGGAAACAGTGGGTTTTTGAGTGCTGCTGTGGAGCAAAAAGGCACTAAAGTGATCCCTAACAGGGAATGAAATTGTGGATCTCTGCATGTGTGTAAAGAAAGGGCCAGTCCCTGCAGGGTATTAAGTGTGAGCACCAGCTGGTTTGTATCACAGACCTTCTGGCAGTTAAGTATATGCCACAGCAAGCAGATCTCTTGGTTTTACAAAGCGTGGACTCCTTGAGTTGTCATTGCTACTAAAAACCCATCAATTTTCATGAATGGAGTACCAGGATAAGTGCTATGGGTCTTTAGGGCCGTATGAGTGCTCCTTCACTGGATTTATGCTGCAATTCCTATGGCACTTCAGGGATTAATAGTCAAATCAGTTTTGGCGGTGCTGGTGTTGTAAATCCAGTGATCCAGGCTAAACTAGTGCCTGGGGAAACCAGTCTCTTCCAACAGCTCTACGTCTTCATTTCTCAATTTATCTTCAGATATAATATCTGAGGGAGTGAGGTGAGTGCATTAAGTGTGTGTCCCAGCAAGAAGGCTCTGTGTCAGGAGTTGGGAGTCCCATCAAATAAACGTGAAAAAGTGAAGAAACTGAGAAACCACTGAATAGGCAAAGACAATTTGTAAATAAGAAAAAGAAGGCTCAGAAATGAGGATAGATGGGTAAAATGTGACTAGCAAGTGAAGTGGAAATATTCAAACAAAATAATTATAATGCGTGTTTCCAAATGTGCAGTATCAACTGCTCTGCATGTCTTAGTGCCTCAGAGTTCTCAAGCTTTTTACTTCAAGTATATCACCTTGGAATAGGTTTATAGTGATGTAAATCCCTAATATATATTATTAATACCAAGTTATAGGTGCCAACACTGGCATTTCTTAGTCTGTTAAATCTGTGTATGGCTTTATTTATTGCTTTCTAAAAACAACCTGAAACCCCGAACCACGCACAAGCCCAGCACTAAGCGATCTGACCGTGAGCACTAGGGGGCTGTGTTGCTGCACTGAAGTACTGCTGAAGGACCGTGATGGGGAGAACACCCTGTGCACGCCAGTGTGGGAGCAGTTACAGAAAGAGCTTTATGTTGGCACTCACAGAGAGCTAAAAGACAAGATGCAGACTGAGCAAAGATAATCAAAGATAATGAAACCACAATTAAGGATATTTGTGTGGCACAAGAATAGGAGACCAGTGATTTTTTTACAAAGAGTCATTGTGAACTGAAGAGCGATGAGCCGAAGTATGAGAAGTGAGCTGATGTGTGTAAAAAGCTATAATCACAGTTAACCTTTGCAGATTGTCACTGGTACGAGAAATAAATACCATCCTTCTCTAGAAGGACTGTCTCAGCAAGCATGTGAGCTCTCAAGATCAATATAGTTTATTCCTCTTGGCCACATTTTATTATCAGCTAAATGTGGTCCTTAGAGATATCTGTACTGGTGAAAGTAATTTCCATTTAAGCTCTTCTGAACTGATTCCGTCTATCCAAATATCCAGCTGCTAATACAACTGCCAGCCAATTTCCCACATGCAGCCAGCCTGTGTAGGTCCCGTGGCCGTCCCTCCACCTCCTGCCTGCATCTCACCATCACTTTTGCCTTTTCCTCCCTCTGCTGACATCTTCTTTTGGCCTGGGTGCTTTATGCCCATGTTTCCTGGGCCGTGTGGCTACCGGTACCCTGCACACCCCAGTTCCTCCTGGCTCTGCTGTGCAGCTCCTGGGCAGTGCTGGTCTGCCATGTGCTATGCGCTTCCAGGGATCCGGGCCTCGTGGCTCCCTGCAGAAACCGGTCTAGGAAAGGGTCGTGGGGCAGAGTTGCCATATAGCAAGGCAGGTAGATGGAGTATTTGGCATTCATAGCCTGAATTTTCATGTCAGTGTAGGTTTGCTAGAGGGAAGTTTGCAGGTGCTGTGTGTGGAAGCCCAGACTCTTGCATTATGGGCATGGCTGACTGCTTTTAGATGGCTGTTTCATTAATGAGCGTCATCCTTTGATGTACCCTGTTTTCCTTGAGTGTTTCCATTTATTTTTCTTTAAGTTCTGCTTTTTCAGCTCATTTATAACTCATGGGTTGGGATGAGATGGGTGTCTCCAGGTGTCCATCCCGTGTGTCGTCTTACCCTTCAGCTGACTAACTGCTTTTTCCATTGTAAGGTTCATTTTTATCCTTAGAGTCCTGGCTCCTTTTACGTCAGATTGTAGGTACCACCTCAGGGTAAATTACAGACTGGCTTTTCTGTGTGCAAGAAAAACAGAAAGTGCCCAGAAACCCAGTCCAAATATGTCCTAGTGGCACAGAAATCAGAACACAAATAATAATCCCCAAGTGCTTCCAGAAAATGTCAAGGATTTAAAAGCTGGGGTTTAAAACAAAAACAAAAGAAGGGAGCTGTTTTGGGAGACTGGCTGCAGCACCCGTCGCGGAGGCTGATCTCACTAGAGGGCAGCCCGAGACTGGGGTCGCAGCCACAGGCTCCTACATGTGTTCTCTGTACTTATTCCTGCCTGCTTCAAGTCTAAAAATAATGATAAAAAAGCTTTGAAATGGTTTCTTGTTTTGGAAGAAATTCGCTTGTTTGCAGCTTTTTTTTGCATACAGGTATCCAGTTCTACCATCCCCCATCCTCTTCTGCATCACAGGACAATTATCAGTGGAAAGAGGATTTTGAAGGAATTCAATTTCCCGACGAGTTTAGGAGGGCACTCTTCTAAATACCAGTATAGTCTTACATCAAAATAAGAAGATACCTCCTTCTTTAAATATTAAAAATACGAGGGACCCTGGAATACCTGCAGATAACTGCTGCAAACTAGAGCTGCCCAGCCTCACCACGCAGAGCAGCACTAAAAAAACACCACTTTCTCTGTAAAACAGTAATGGGGAGCCCATAAGCTGAGGCTTTGGCAGCAGACATTTGGTTCCCCGGCTTGCCGAAATCACATATGATCCAAACCCACCTCAGGGCAACAGCCACTGCTGCTCTCCTGGACAGCTTGTATTTACTAATTAATAGCAGCATTCTGCATTCATGTATTATTCCATCAGTCTGTCTCCCAGCCATTACTGTTGCTGTGCTTTGAATCACATTTAGATCTTGTTGAATATTTTATTTTAAAACAAAATTAGCATTGACTCGTGGTAGTCATGTGTGGTGCAAAATGAGTATTAAAAATGATAAATTATGGAGTAATAATAGTCATTGGAATTATAGCAGACCAACCAGTAGAATGTATTTCATTTGGTTTTGGTTAAACTACATACAACTAGCATAATTAATTAACATTTAAAAATAATACAAATCAAGAGCTTTTGGGCTCAAACCCAGTTATCTTGGGCATAAACGTAACATAAACAAGGGGTTTGTGTGTATCTCCACCTTGGGGCTCTGGTGTGAGGTGAAGCGGTGCTGACTAGGATTGAGGTGACAGGAGAGAAGAAGCACGTTTCGCACAAGGCTCCTGTTAAAATAGTGTATGTTTCACTACAGCATCTTTTGCTCCTTTCCCAGCAGGTGCTGAAGAGCTGGGGATGCGGCACACTCTGGCTAAGGGGCTCTCACTCATGGAGGAGCAGTGTCTGCAGCTCTGCTGCCTCCTGCACAGCTCGCAGCCAGCCGGTGCTTCATGACAAACATGCCTGGAGTTACGAACTGGAGTGAAATCCCGAGAAAGTTGAAAAGGTTCATTAATTAAACAAATGCACTTTCTCATTTTTCCTCTGTAATGAGTCATCTTTCTCAAAGGCATTGCTATCAGCATGGCCCTGTTCCTGCCACGCTCTTTCTCAGTAACATGTGTAGACTATATCAGGACTGAACCATTCTTTTCAGTAGGAGTCAGCTCATGCATCTCCAAAGAGATGTGTTGCTGAGTACAGACGCATAAAGGCCTTGTCTGCTGATGCACCCTGGAGCATCAGGTCCCACTGGTTTCAGTGTGTGTCTCTACAAATTCAGGTAGTGCAACCCAGAGAAAAACAAGTGGAAACTCTTACTCTGTTGAATCTGGGCTGAAGAAACCCCATGGCTGCAGTCTACACCTGACTAGCATTGTCCTGCAGAGGAGCTAAGAGCTGCTTTACCCTACCTGGTCCCTTAGGTTACATAGCACCAGTAACACTGGCTGTGACTATGTTGCTAATGCATGTAGGCAGCATTTTGTATAATTGTGTCTACATTAGTCTTTTATCAACCAGTTATAGCGGCATCATTGTCATGTAAAGTGTGGCCCAAACCACCATGAGGAATTTGGGCAGATCCCTGTGGCTGGACTGCAGTGAAGGGCACTGAGCCATGTCTCTCAGCTTTGCCACTTGATGTTTTCATACATGGGAGGATGAAAAGAAGTCACAGCAGCTGAGGGTTTTTTTGGATCCCACTGCAGGCAAGGTCTTTCTGTGCAGGGTGTTCAGGCTTTCAGCTCCCCTTCCATACTGTGATTTCTTCTGAGCTGCCAGTACGTGGTGGGGCCATGAGGGTCTTAATGCTGCTGGATTGCTTTGATAATTGTGTAAAAAAGCCCAACCCATCCAAAGCCAGCCAGAAAAACCCTGTTTGAGGTCAGTGCTCTAGTAAGTACCTTTTAAAGAAACAATAACCTGGTGCAATAGAAAATATTTTATCCATCTCCAGTGGAAATCTGATAAACAGCAGAGAGGCAGGTGTCCAAGGAGATAACTGTAATAATGTGGCTGCAGTTCTGGAGTGAGCTAGCCTCTCAGGCTGGTAATTAAATAAAGCCCCTCTCAGGAAATGCTGGAAGCTAATAGGTGTACATGGAGATGCCAGTTCATTTGCCTCAGCACTATATGTTAATTTTAGCATAAAATTAATTTATGTGTTTTGCAGTGGGACAGAACATCAGGGGAAGGAGAAGGAGGAGCTTTCATCCTGGCAGTGATGAGTTCAAGTGGTATTAAGCACCTTCTGAAAAACAGAATAGTGGGTGAGAATGGGAGAGAGAGAAAAGCAGATCCTCTAAACAGAATTAACTGGTCACAGATTTAAAACTGGCCTGAACCACATTTGCAGGCAGCTGCCAGGGGATCCTCTGCGTTGTCACAGCTCAGTTAGTACAGAGCCCTAGTTAGCAAATTGCTTGAGTTGCTCAGTATTGCTGTGGGTTAAACGGATTTCTAAGGGTTACCTGAGTGTGAAATTAGGAGTGCTGCAGTGGTGGGTTGCACCTACAGTGGTTATTTGAGAGTACAGTAAACTCAAAGGGGCTTTGGTGGGTGCACAGGGGAGGTGCAGGGAAGGGCCATTTGGCATGGAAGCACTGATGGAACCCCCCGTGCTGTCTGGGCTGGCACAGTGAGCAAGTCTCTGCTCATGACCCTGTCAGCGATGTGGCACCTACCCCTGACAGTGCTGCCCCGCGCCTGGTTTGTGGCTGTCATGTTCTGGCAGAAAACCGATCCTGAGGCTGGACAGACACCAAAGTGGCGGATTTTTGCCTGATGTGGGAGGTGGTGAGGGGACTGTTACCCCACTGTGCACATGAGGAGAGCGTGTTTGTGTGTTACGGTCCCTCTCTGAGGTAATTTTTGACCCTCGTGTCCAGTTTCAGTCATACGGGTCACAGCCGCCAAGCTCTCGTGCATGCAGCTGCCTGTGTTGGAGGATGGATGCTGTTAACACAGCACACTGCGCCATGGTGACTCGGGTTGTCAGGGCTTGCTGCTGGTGTGTGCCTCCACACAGCCCTCTGCTGTGGGCAGCATGAGCTCCTGCTGGGTGCATGGTGCTTGTAGAGGTAAGGCCCTGATTTACACCTCAGGTGTGGCATTAAAGGTATGACTATAGGTATTTCAGCTCTGAAACACACACTGCAGCACAGCAGGCTTCTTTCTAAAGAAGTCTTCTGATCTGTAAATTATCAGCATTGAGGCAGCAGAAGCGAAGCGTATTTCCCTTTGTTGTTTCCTGCCTTAGAGGAGGAATATTTGCTTGCCCTTCAGTGTGATTACAGCCCACTTACCAACGCTTCTTTTTGAATTCCAGACACATGCTTTGGAACATTCACAAGATGTGTTCCTTCTCAGAGCCTGGAGCAGTCGGTGCTCTGGTAAAGTTCACTTAAGAAAAATAGTAGTTCCAGCTGAATTCATATTGTGAAATTACAGGCCCATTTGAATCAAAGCAGAAATAGTGGTAGGTTAGGGTCAGGGAAGGAGGATAATAACATGTGCAGCAAAGTGCGTCCAGCAACTGTCTGCAAATATTTAAGTTTTTATAGGATGTTTTTCTTTTCTTTGTATAATTATGCAAAAGAATAGAACTATAAAAAATGCAGCAGATGCTGAAAGCAAGGTCGAGCCTTGCTCACGGGCTGTCAGTGGAGACATTACAAATAGTGTCTCAGATGCTGATGGATTTTAGAGCGATGGGCTCTGTCCTTCCTGTGGATGGAGGTCTGTGACCTGTGACCTCCTTGCCCACCGTGTGTCCCCAGGGGTGTCCTCCCTGAGGGGCTGTTGGGGCTGATCCTGGCTGCACTCTCCTTTGCAGCCATTGCCCTCATCCCACAGAAGTCAGCTCAATACCTTTTGTTCCAGACTGCAGCTGTCAAAATGCACATTTTTCGTGGGAAAGGAGCATTACTGGCAGCTTTTCATAACAGCACGTTAAATATTGTTTGCTCTTCCCACCCTTGCTACAGGGACTGGCTGCTATGGCTCCTCCCAGGCACTGCTGTAGTGTCTGCCTGACCCTGCTCCGAGGGCTCCCTGTTGCTGTAAGACGAGGAGGTGAGCTAGAAAGAAACCTGGGAGCATTTTTTCAGTTCTGGCTGTATGAGCCCTGTGTGTTTGCCTGCAAGAGCTGTGTGAGATATGGAGGAGTTGTGAGGGCCTGTATCATTACAGGAGGGGCTCCTGCGCTAGGGAGGTAGATCATCTAAATGATGCCTCCCTTTTGCCTGAGGAATTGCCTGTGGCCCTCTGAGACCACCAAAGGGACTTCTAGAGATTCTAAGAGACGTTGTGGCATACCTTAGTGTACGTCTGTTCTGACACTACTGGATCCTACAGAGCCCTTCTGTAACCCTGGCCTGTAAACAGAGATTGTGTTTATAGTTGTCCTCTTATGAGTTAAACTAACCAGAAGAAGACAGAAAGAATCATTTCCCACATTGTCTTGCATGGAAAAATACTAAGCTCCACAGTTGCTGCCATCTTTTGCTGCTCTCACCGATAATGTGGGGTGAATTCTGGGGATGGAAAACTGGGGTGTTCAACTTGAAGAAGTTCAGGTGAAGACAAGTTACCTGTAGGTTGCAGCTCAAGTTCTGCTCCAGCTTGGTAGCACCAAGAAGTGTTCGTGCTTTGAACAGGGGTGATGAAGGAAGAAACTAGCTGAAGCTCTTGCTCCCCCTGAGCACTGGAAGGAAGCGTTTCGGAGGCTGGCTTTGTATGCATCAGAAGATGCAGCCCAGGACACGCTGCAGCAGCACTGAGTCCTGCTGCTGCTGGGAGCTGCGGGTTTAAAACTCTCTGAGCCTCCCACAAGGCACATGATTTACTAAACCACTGAGATACTGGGTCAGCCTTGTAAATCATTTTAATTATTTCACTAAACAGGTTGTGGAAATAGATCAGTAGAAAATATGGCATTTAGGCTTACAATGCAGTGCATTCATTATGGGAAAGAAATTATATGAACTGATTTAGGAGCTAGTAATAACTGAAAATAACAATTTAATGGAAGTCTTCCAATCCTGCACTTTGATAGCAGGATACGGCTAGATGCAGTCTACCAATTTTAATCTCAGTCAAGTACACGCAGCCTTTTTTTGACTCTCAGAGAAATGTCAGTCAAGTACAAGTAACTTGCAGACTTTCAGCATCCCATAAATTACATTATAATAAGACAAAAGCAGAGAAACTTCAACAATCAATTTAGACACTGGCAGGGTCACACAAACCAGGCTCTTGAAAAATCAGAAAATACACTGCAATATAACAGAGTGAAGGGGTTGCACTGCAGGGGCTCATTTCCACTTGCAGTTGCTATTTCATGAGCCCATAGATTGCACTGCTGGGCTTGAAGGGCACTTCTCTCTCTAAAACGTTGGAGGTTTGTCTTAAACATCTGAATACTAGATACATGCTATATACTTGAAATATATATAAAGAGACAGGGAGGAAACAAACCAGAGAAACCTAATCTCTCTTACGCAGCAAAAGCCAGGTGTCAGCATCTAGTAGCTGGGGTCAGCATTGCTTCACTACTAGTACAGTTATTTTTCTGTAGCTAAACTAAATCTGGTGTGCTGTGTCCTGGTTTTCTTAATGCATGCGTGACAGTCACCTGGGCTGTTTCTCCTGAAATAACCTCTGCGTTGTGGCTCCTTAATGCCTTTTGGCCATTGAGTAACTGCTGAAGCACGCAGGCAGGGCTGTGGACAGAAGTTAAGCTGCAGTCACAGGGTGCACCCACTGCAGGAGGTTGCCTGCAGCCTGCTGATAGGCAGGTGTCACATCAGTGGTCTCCACTTTGCAGGCAGAGTTAAGCTTTTCTTTAAACCCTCAGGCTAGATAGCACTCAAATTAAGCACCTGATAAGCACGCACCCCAATTAGCTAGGGATGCATGGTGAAAATCATGATCAGTGACATTATTGGGGAAAACACCTTATTTTGCTACTTGGTTTAGCATGTGAAGAAGAAAAACCACATACCCTTTCTCTTCACTGAGAAAAGTTTGGTTTATAGCAGAGGGAAACATTAAGCTGTGGCAAACCCTGCTGCTCCTGCTTATTCACCTGTCCCCCTGAGCTTCATCTGGCCGCTCTGGGAATGCGAAGTGTTGCTTAAGAGTAAATGGCTTCACCGTGATGGCAGCTCCTCTGTCTCCTGCTCCCGAGATGCCACAGCAGGCGAGGTGAGCAACATCCAGGTCAGCATCCCTGTGGCTGCCTCCCTGCCTCCTTCGCCACTTTGCAGGCACATTCCCAGCTGTAAACCACAAACCTTCCCGAGCCCTGTAAATACCAGCAGCAGCTGCCTGAAGGGGAACACGGTGTGTGAACGTGTGCCATTTCTGGGGCCCCGGACACGAGCAGTGCTCGCTCTGGTGCTGCTCTGCTCCAAAACCCAGCCGTGGCAAGGTCAGGGTTACCCAGGTGGTGCGCCTGAATATGGGTGACTTCTCCATGCATATTTATGATCAGGTTGACGAACACTTTCTGAACCCAGCAAAGCTCTGCACATTTGCATATGGGCTGGCTTGCTTTAGTGAAATGCTGTAGTCTGGCATAAGTAGCGTAAGACCTCTCTGGTCTTAATATAATTAACTCTGGGTTAATAAAGAGATTTTATGTTCTAGAAAAATACTGCAGAAAGTTCAGCTTCTCACATTTGACACTGCGGCAAGCTGGGTTTATTAAATCATGTTACAGTTCAGCTTTTGGCAGGTGCCTGCTGGGTGTTAACTGCTGGTTGCTTGGGCTTGAGCCCCCCGTGCTGGCAGCAGCAAGGCGAGCCCTCCTCCTGACTCCCTGCATGCTGAAACGGTGCAAGGCGGCTGCATCAGCAAGCCCACAGCAGGGTCAGTGCATGGGTCTGTGCACAGCTTTGCTCTGCTGTCTTATCAAACCCTCACTCCTCTGGAGGCCGAAATGCCAGCATTACTAATTATTACAGTATTTCACTATATGTGGAGTCTGGCTGCCCACCTCAGTGGACTCGGCTCACTTTAATACAAAATCATTCGCTCAGCCACTGACTTAACCGTAAGCTGAGGTTCATTTTAACCAAGACTGCAAGCAGCAGCTTGCTGTGCGTTTAACTAACTTGAGACACTCATACCACTAAAGATTATATCCAAGCGCTCTGTAAATGGATTACACTATGATCATTATTTGTAGCACTGAATGGTTGTATTTTTACTGTCTTCCACTGCATTACCATAAAAGAATCACAAACATGAGTGTGTTCGGTAAAGGTCATAAAGTAACTGATGTTTCCTTAATCAAACTGTTATGTTTTAGTAACCTCATTTGATTTTCTTGCCTTTAGCTTTTCTCGCACACTTTAATGAGTCCAGCATTCCCCTCGGGGTAACAGGTATCACTGACAGACATGGTTTGGTCTAGATCCTTGCTCAGTACCGTTATTCCTTGGCCTGGCCTGGATTTAGATGTGCACACCACGTCCTCGTACAAAGGTTTATCAACGTTCCCAGGCAAGTGCTTGGGCTCACACACCACTTGGCTTAGTTGTGGCAAGGCGCCCTGACGAGGTACTGCAGCTTTCCAGAGCTCAGAGCAATGTAGGTTCAGTGGAACAATGTGGGATGTTTCAGCACCATCCTTATTGCTGTTGGACACTCGCAACATTTGCTCAATGGGGAGAGCAGGCTGTTAAATCCTGAGGCACATGAGGGTCCCTTCAGGCACCGACGGGTGGCTTCTCCTTGTCCCCACCGTCCTGCCGGCGCAGAGCGTGTGCGGCTGAGCCGTGCGCTGGGACACTGAGCAAGAGGGTTCCAGAGCTGCACTGGCCGCGGTTCTGGGAGCCCGGACTGCAGCCCCTGCGACTGCTGTCAGAGCTTTCGAGGGGATCCCAGGAAGCCGAGAAACAGAGCCCCCGCCGCCACGTCGGTGATGCTGCTCCGGGCCCCGAGGGCTGGTGGTCTGAGTGCGTGTCTCAGAGCACAGACTGCGCCCCGGCCGAGGGCCGCCAGTGCCCTGCGAGGACGTCTCCCGCAGGGGAACTGGGTTCCCTGCCCCTTCACTGACGCCCGGCCGCGCTGCTCCGATCTGTGCCACGGCAGCCCCGGTGCTGCTCTTGGGAGGGGAGGATGAGGCAAACCAAGGCGGGTGTCGAAGCGCTGGCACCAACCTTCCTCACACCCATCCCAGCAGTGAGAAGCTCTCCCCATGGGGGACATTTAGGCTTGTGTCTAAAACTGCAGAGACGGTTGGTTAATGACACACTGACAGGTATCAGTCACTTGGATCTACTCTGACAACCCTGGAAGCGCTACAGTACAACTGTCCAAAACAGTAAGTAAATAAATTACAGCATGTGCATTAAAAAAGACTCTGCCCTGGGAAATTAAAGCTAAAGCTCATGTTTGCCATAGACTATGAATGCAGAACCACTCTTAAACAAAAACAAACAAAAACAGACATTAAAAGCTATTACAAAACCCACAGCACTTTGAAATCAGAACTATCCTACTAATTTTTGCCAAAACAGCTGACTTAAGCTGACAGCCTACATATCATCACCTGCCTAGATATATGTAGATCACCCTAATGTCAAAATGAGTCATGATACTCAGTGGGATACAGTAACTTATAAGCCTGGAAAATATTTAGTAATAAAGAATTCCTATTCTAGGGAAAAAAATAAATCAATTGCTTCAGATTTTCAAGGAAAATGACAAGAAAATCCAAAAATAAGAACCCATTTTCTGTGGTCATCTGTTTCTTCACCCGGCACAGCATTCCTAAAGTCGTACCTCTTGCTTCCTGTTTCAAGGGTAATAACGTAGAGATGAATTGAAGCTTTTGGCAGATCTGGGAATGGAATAGAAAAAAACCTGAAATACCTTCACAGTGCCTTCCCTGCCTTCCTCAGAGTACATTCACGAATCTCTTACTGGAAAAGTAACCTGAAGTAAAACTGAACTGTAAGCATCCCTGAGTTATAAAGACCGTGGTCATTTAATTTGTATTAAACTACAGATGCGGTTTAAGAAGCATTTTAACAGTAACGGGAAGCCACATCTATAGGCAACAAATAGAGAAATCCATTAACGAGCTCTGCAGCACCGTGCAAGTCAACCCTTACTGTAACTGTGATTTGCTTGCACTGTCCATAATTGCTGTAATTAAAGGGCTGGCAGTCATCAGAGGAAAACCAGGAGATTCCAATCCATCCATTGACACTCGCGTGGATCCCTAGAAGCCCCATCTTGCTCAGTGCTGCAGAGCCGAGCCATAGATCTTTTTTCCCACTGGCTCCGTTTTCAGTCAACACCCATCTGCACTCCGCAGAAATTGCTGGGTTTTAGAAACAGGGCCTAAAACCAGCAACAACCCCTCCCCTGCTCTTCTCCATCCCTATCAAACCATGGGGCTGCGCACAGAGGACGGGCTGACGCTGCTCTGGGGCGGGATGGGGGATGCGGCATCCCTCACAGCTTTCTCCTTGTTGCCTTTGATCTAGGGCCAGCTGCTTTTCCTATGGAATAACTGTACCTGTTCCTGCCTGAACAAAACCTAGCCTCGTCGCCGGCGTGCCCACAGCCCTGCTTTGCTCTGCCTCACTGCCCAGGGACCTGCAGCACTGCCAGGCTGCCAGAGGACAACGCACCGCAGAAGCCCCAGGGCGGTGGGTGCAGGTTTTACCATCTGAGCGCTTGTTATTCACCAGCAGCGTTGTGTGTGTTGGTGTTCGAGCACTCTCCCATTTCCTGCAGCCCTAGTTCTCCTTGCTACAAATTAATATTCTCACAACAACCCCCCTCTAATCAGTCTTTGCTAAAAGCATTAATTAAGGCTTTAACATTTTTGAACCCATCAATTTTCTGTTCTCTTCTTATTAAATAGATGTACTAGGGGAGTGTGAATAGTAACTGCCCGAAGTTTGGGGATAATGAATAAATTAACTTTGCCAGCCTCTGGCTAAGCATGAAATTTACTGTGCAGTAACAAATGGAACAGAGGCAGCTCATGCATTAACCAACCCAGTTCTGACACCAAGTTTGGGAGCACATTATTTACTCACTAATTCTGAGTGAGGCAAGGCTCCTGCATAGTTTATGCGGGCAATGAAAACTGCCATGGTCAGGCAGTCTCTTGTGTGCTCCATCACAGCGAGAAGCCGCTCGCCCTCCTTCCCTTCAGCGGGGCCTTGGCCTTGTGCCACACGCATGGATGCTGTGGGGACTGCACGCGTCCTCTTCCAGGGAGCACACAGGGAACTAAACCAGGTAAGTTCGCTTTTTACTTGCTGAGTCTTGGTACTTTGAAGGTCACCAGTGCTGTACAGCTACTTTTGTTCCATGTACTTTCACATGCGCATGGCTTCAGCACTGGCTCTGTTACACCACTGTAAATCCATTCATTTTTGTAGCAGGCAGTGAATTTATAGCAGTGTAACTGTGAGCAAACGTGGCTGATGGCACACGCTGGAAATATTACAAGGGAAAGTGCAAAGTTCTATTGATTTTCTCTCAGGAACAATGTGTGTTTCCTTATGACTATATTATAGACGACTCAGCTCTGGCCCCAACTGCCATCACTCACTTCCCAGCGCAGGGCTGAGGCTTTGCTGGTGTGCTGGCCCCATGCAGGACAAGAGCTGTGTCCCCAGGGCCCCCAGCCATGGCACTCTCTGCCCAGCTCCACACAGCACTGCAGGAGACTCGCTGCCTTCCCCTGCCTCTGCAGGCTGAGCACTTATTCCTAATTGATTCTGACAGCAGACACCACAAGGAATGCGGAGATTTATGAAAGAGCAAGATTTGCCACTAGCCTCTGTCCATTAAGGGTACAGCAAAACCTCAGTTTGCCCTCTGTAAATACAATCAGCAGCAGAGAGGCAGTTGCCCTTTTCAGAAGAGCGAGCACTATCAAGGACAGATGTTTTAGCAGAAGTCCTTAACGCACTCACAAGCAATAAGCCTCCAAATTCTTTACTTTTTTCCATCAAAATGTTTCTCATTCCTTTAAGTGCTTTTTAGAGACCAATTATGGTACCAAGAGCTGCAGCCTCCTCTTTACCCAGTTATTTCCCCTGCACTACACAAATATGGGGCCAACCACTGGCTGTGTGTTTTGCAAAAAATGCTGGCCCAGATGTGGAATCCAGGACCCAAAACCTGGAGAACTCATTCTGCTGTTTCTGAAGGCTGAAATACAGCAAAGTGAAGGTACAGCGAAGTTACGGCTGCTCCCTTGCTGAAGTTGTCCTGTGCGTGCTGGGAATGAGTGTGTATGTGTGCAGGTCTTTCCTGGATAGAGAAGATGCCTCTTGCTCTTGTTAGAAGACGGTTTCTTAAAATCAAATCCTCAGATTATTGTTTAGTAGTTGTGAGGTTTTATAGTGAATTAGAGTGTAAGAATTGTTATTCCTGCTGTGGTACACTTGATTCTGATCTCAAAAAGGATAAGAAAAAAAGTTATTTTTAGTTGCAGAGTTAGTATTTTTTCACCTTTAATGCGATGAAAGTCTAAAAGACCTTGATAGTTCTGCTCCTGCCACTGCACACACAAGTCCCAGTTGCTGCCACATCCCTGTGCAGGTAACAGGCTACACCACCAAGGGAAGGTAAGTGCAGGATGATGTATTTCCTTCCCCGGTTTCTGTACGCAAGACAAGACATTCTGCACTCTGTAAGTGATGAAACACAAGTATCAGAGCAAAAGAGATCTGTTTACTATGGGGAGTACCATGCTGGGGAGGGCTGCAGGTAAACCACAGACACACCGCACTGCTTCACGCATCAGCCTGTTCTCGAGATAAATTCAGGCAGATTTTCTTCTTCCTCTTGTGAAAAAATGTGTTTGGGTTCCCTTCCGTAGCAGGAAGACAAGTCACTGGGGAGTATTCACAGCCCCTGAGGAAAGGCAGCAGCTGATGAGGTAGAGTTCAAACCCAGGCGGGTTTCACTCTCAAGATTCAAAGGATGAGAGCTCTGGTGACACTCCACATGTAGCACTGCTTGAGTAGCTGTGCTTGAGCGTGTTCCCAGAGATGCATGCCGGATTCATGCACGGTCCTACATGGAAATCTTGTTTTCCACCGGTCGTTTCAGGTTACAGAAGAGTCACCCTCCCAAGCTCTCGTGGAAGCCAAGGCCCATGTTCTTCAGCGTCTCACCTCCGATGCACTTCCAGGTTTGCAACCACCACCTCCCCAGGCTTTATGAAGAGCAGTTCCTGTTTTTGTGGGATGATTACGGATTATTCCTCAGCCCAGGGGATGCTACAGCTGCCATTAAGGGGATGAACTTCCTTGCGAAGATTAACACCTTCGGTGAGTCTGCCTCAGCACAAGAGGACTTTTATTACTACAGTGTAATAGCAGGTATGAAACAGAGATGCCTTCCGGTTGACACCCAGTGTGATGCGGGAGGCACAAATCCCTCGCTGTTACTGGCAGTCCTAGAAAAGCAAATTCTGACTATGAGGAATGGAAATTCCTGCCCTCCTAGAAGAGATCTCGGGTATGAGGTGATGCAGTGGCACGTCCTGCTTCTGCCCCACAGCTTCTGCCAACGAACGGAGTCCTGCTGGTGCAGCAGCTGCCCCCTTACCATTTCTACATTAAGGCCCTTTCTGAAATGCTACACAAATGAACAGGTAAGAATCACAGGTAGCAGAGGATATTTCAAAGTACTTCACTAAATTCAGCTGAAGAAGGTCATGTTTCTTTACCAAGTTATCCCGTTACCTCACTTAAACCCCAAGCATTCTGGAACAGGAAGGTAACTCCTGTATTTACTGTAAAAAAAGGCTTTTGCCCTAGTAGAGGACACCTCACTTGGTAACACAAATGACAACTGTGTAATTTTGAAAATCAGATTATAACCCCACACACTGGATCCAGCCCTAGGGAATAAAACACTCCGGGTTGATTCATTCCTCTTTTAGTTTTTCAGGGCTTGATTCACCTTTCTTCAGGAGGCCTGATGAAAACCACAGCAACTTACCTTGAGTGCTCTGCACCGTGCCCCTGTCCATCTGACCACATCTGGCACTCACAGCCCAGAGACAACTGGTGTGGGCACAAGGAAATGCAGCCGCGGCTGGTGACGAGCTGTGAGCACCCTCTGCAGGGTTTGGCAGAGTATAGAGGGGTGCAATAAAGAGCTGATTTCACTTCAGGTTTGTTTGTGATGCGCCTTTCCTCACTTGTCTGTGCTGCAGCAAGGCAGGGAAGGGACACGGCCCTGATGCCCTCAGGGCGCTCCAGGCACAAGGAAGGGCACATGCGTCTGCAGAAACTTTATTTCAAAATCTTTTTATTCAACTGTTATCCAGCAATATACAATACAGTTTATAAACAAATGTCTTACCTTGTTTCCAATCATCTTCATTTAAAAATAAATATTATTGACAGTGAATATTAATTATGGTAAGATGTACCTTTTTAATTAAAATGTCTCCAAAAGAAATAATTTAATTAAAAAAGGAAAAGGAAATCCAAAAAACCTAAACACAACAATCTACTAAAAATATTTCCTTTTCTAGGAAAGGCTTTGACCCAACATCTTTACATATTGTGATAACTGCTCAACAGTTCGTGCAAAATGAAGAGTCAGAGGGAAGGTTTAGAAAAGAAAAAACATTACATTAAAATAGAGAAATCAGAAGTGCCATGCACAGAGCAGGGCTTTACACCAGAGAGTCTGGAAACTAGATGCAATATTCTAAGTGGTTTATTTTCTGTGACATCCCCAAAAATATGTTTATCCCCTACAGAGAACTGATCATGCTGCTTGCAGTCTCTTTCTGTCCATCTTTGAAACCGTAGGTCTTGTTTGTCAGGAGTTTGTTCAGGTTTAAATAGGTTCTTGGCTGCAGAGGAACGGAGGAAGCAGTCGATCAGTGGTTTACTAACAAATGTACAAGCTGATGCAGTAGTAAGAGGGCCATAAAGAGGAGTGGATCTGTAGCATAAATAGGTCCTGTACCTAGAACGGAAAGACACAAGGGAGAGACAGAGATTTTATTCTTTATCTTGTCTAATATAGGAGATTAAAGGCAGAAGAGAAATATAGAAAGATTTATTTTTATATCACTTCAGAGCCAGGGGTCAGAAGCGTTAATTTTAATAGTAAAACAGCATCCTCAAGCTTTCTAACTCAAATAGCTTTCTCTTCCCCCTCCCAAATCTCACTCCACTTAGGCCATCTCATTATGCATTACTAATGGTGCGCCTAAAGTTGGCTTCAGCCAAGTTAGTAGCAATTGAGATTTCTATAAATACACCTTAATCTGGTATATAGTTTCTTGAGAAATGGCAGGTATCAACCACCCACTACTTCAAAGGGAAATGACAAATGCTGCAGCTGTACTCCTTGATTAACAGGACATGAGCCCATTTCATTAGGAATGGGAACAGGAAGACCTTGACATCATCTTTACCTTTCACAGGAAAGAGCAGAATTTTGCATTAAAAATGTGCACAGGAGCTACAGGAGAAGAGCGCAGTGGGACACAGCAGGGAGTCAATGTCCACATACATGAAGGGCGAGGTGGCTCCAGCTCCCTCGAGGTGAGGTTCTGTGGCACAGAGTGGCCTCCGTGGCCATACTGCAGGTAGCCAGGCTGTCCCTGCTTCACAGACACACGGAGATACTTGCTCACCATGAGAGGCGTTTACTGTGCGTCACCATGGCCCAGCCCCTCGTCCCTGCTTGCAGGAGGAACTGGTGCCTGCCGCACTGACAGCCGCCAGCAAAGCGGCTGCTGGTGCGAATTGTGAGAACACTTCGTGCTCGGTGTCTCTGAGAAAGGATCTGGGCCACGTCTACTGAGGAAACTCCTCAGGCGCCCTGCGAATACTTCAGTTGGTCTCTGGAGCTGTGAGTGTCCCTCAGCTGTGGCGTGACCAAAGGACGTACCTCGAGCAGCTCCCAAGTAACCTGCTGCTCCTGGGCTGGCTGTTCCGCTGCCCCAGCCTCTATACATGCCCCACCAGCAAGGCTGGGGTATTATTATCTACCATAAAAAATACTTGATATTAATGTCGTGGGCAATTGAGGAACTCCCAAAATGTCCCCACAGCGCTATCTCACATGCCTAGACCGTGTGGAGACTATTTAGTTATTAAGGTTTTAATTAAATCCTCACGTGCACAAACATGTGGCTAAGGGCTGCCTATGTAGCCCCAGCAAGGCATTAAGACGGATGCAGGATTTTTCTTTTTAAAGCTGAAGATCATTAACAAACACAATTAACGCAGGTAATTGAAGGAGTAACTCGTTAAAGTCTTGCCATAAGGACACCAGAAGTGTGTGCAGGGAGGTTCACCACAGCTGATGGAGCTTAGGGTCCGGCCAGCACACAGGACAGAGCATCACCAGCCCGGGGCGCTCAAAAAGCTCCGCTCGTCCTCCCTGCCCCGGGACCCGGCACTGCGGAGCCGGGGTGCACGGGGGCCGGTCCCTGCTTCCCCTCCCTGTGCCGGGAGGATGGGTGAGGGCAGCAGGAGCCCTGCCTGTGCTGATGCCGACTCTGAGTCTGCCTCTGCCAGCCTGGGAGCAAACAGGGCTGTGACGGCCGTTCCCCAGCCTCAGGGACCTGCCTCCTCCGTCAGAAACAGAGCTGGTTCACGAACACATCGCACCCTTTCACTTCCACGAGGGCAGAACCCCAGCAACGTATCCAGCTACACCAGCAAGAGAGAACAGCTTCCTCACTGAGCAGCCTGCAGGTGAACCCCCCTTCCGTGTCTGTCTGACAGCCTGCTTGCTCACAAACGGCAGCTCTCGCACAACGAGCCCCGCTTCCCCCAAGCTGTCAGAGCGCTCCTCTCACTCCCGGGACATGGCACATCCCGGAGTGGGCCCAGGGGCTGTCACCATCGCTGTGCCCGGGGAATGGCACGAGCTGTACCCGTTCCACACCTGCCCCGCACCGCAGCAATGATCGGACCCCGCATACTTACTGTGCTCCAACCCCAGGGCAGCGAAGCCCCTGTTCCCCTGAACTTATCTCAGCGAACAGGCCTGGAGCTGGGGAGCTGCCGCTACTGAAGCAAAACTGCGCTTTTGTGCCGGGGAATCCCCTGGAAAAGCTGAGGAACAAAACCTGCAGAAACGGGCTCCTGTGGCTCAAGGGCTCTTACACCATCACACTGACAGGCTGCTGCGGACGCTGAGTTGGGGTTGCTTCTGTTGTGAATGGGAAGCAGCGTTAGTCACAGCTCCCTGCAGGAGCTGCGTGCCACATTACCAACACTATCCCCATGCCAGTTTCACCTTCAGGTGCCAGTTCTAGTGTAAATCTCAGTGCAGAACTGGGAATTAATGCATCGGTCCAAAGTTTTTGTCTTTTCCAGAAATTGCCATGTTTTTTAACCTACATTCTCCATCTTCTTAATGTGACAGCAGAACCTGAGTTCGGACTCTGTTAACAATCTCAACAGTTAAACATTTTTACAAACTTACTTGAAAACAATTATTCTTACTGAACACCAAACACAAGCTTCTTTTTTTCCCGACACTTATTCAGTGTTCTTCTCCTCCAAGACTTCAGGCAGTAAAAGCAGATACACAGACCTTCAGAATTCTCCATCTGAATATAATTAGCCCAGGAATGTAATTTCCAGTGACTTCTCCTTGTTTAGTTAACACAAACCCTTCTCATTATCCGTAGTATTGTTTATAAACGAGCTGGACTTAGTCTGGTCTTGACGTTCACTGAAGGAATTGCTCCCCCTGCAGATATGAACAAACAGCACGTGGTGCTGACCCCCAGGATGGCGACGTGTCACCAACCTCCACCTGAGACCAGTGGGTTTCTAACCAGAGACTGTGGATCAGCAGCACACAGGTCCTCACAGATGCTTACAGGAAAACATTTCATTTATACTTTGAATATTCATTTGGTTTGTTATTGCAAGCTTACTTATCACTACAGAGATTTCCAGTTTTGCTTTTAGATTATTGATATGCACGTGGCTAGAAGGAAAGCTCTGCCACTAAGCAGAACAGTAACAGATTGTTCTGTTTCTGGATGGTGAATTGCTCTCTGGCATCACTCATCCTTCTTTTCGATTTACAACATAATGTTTTACTGTAGTTTTCTATTTAGTAATTTGTTTTGTGCAGTGCAAGCATTCATCAAAGTTTGACTTAAAACAGTTCATCTAATTGAAAACAAACATTAACTAGAGACTTGTGACACACAGAGAAAATGTGAAGATTCTTTTACAAGCTATATCTAACCAACGGCCAAACCCCCACTTTCCAGCAGTTACCTATTTTTCTTCCTGGAAAGAATCTGAGAAGTCCCTTGCTGTCTCTTTCTGAGGTGGTGGTAAAATGCAGTGGCCCAAATATATAAAAAGGTGAAAGACATCAGTGGGCTGTTTTCCTTGGGAGACGGGATAACACCCACAGCCTGGTTGCTGCTGGAGCAGGGACCCGGTCGGTGCCGTAATGGCCATTTCTCTGTGCAGCCTTTAGGCAGCGACCTGGGAGCCTCGGCCCAATCCCCAGAGAGCAACGTTCACGTAAAACACATTTTTAAACCTGGTGTTTCACCAAGAAGTGAAGGATCCAATTAACCTCATGGGCTGAGCCTCTCAGAACACAAACTTCAGACTGTGCTAGAGACACACTCTTGGATAAAATGCTCCGGCAGCCTTGTATGTACGCCAAAACCAGGGGTTTATATGGGCTGTTGCTCAAGGCTCATTACAGGCAATAATGTCTCAGACAAAACAAATTCTCAGTGCCACACATTGGAGCACTTCCCCCAGACTGAAGGGACTTTACCAAACCTCAGATCTAAGATCTTCTATTAGAAGTTTTTAATTAAAAAGACACCATCATTAAACTCACTCTACACTTACTGAAGAGGCAATAAGCTCCACCACATTAGCATTACTCCACAGTCTGAGACATCATCTTGTAAGCTGCATAAATCCTTCTTCCACTCAGAAATACAGCACAATCCAATGCTGCAGTTTTGCTGCTTGGTTTAAGGGCTGTAACTGCTCCTCACCCGCTGCTGGTTCTTGAGGCGCCTGCACTAACCTCAGCACCCTCCCAGCCAAAACTGGGAGCACTGCGGTACACAACGTGATCCTTTTGAAATAACACAGCACTACGGAGATCTATGCAAAACTACCCAACTGCGCTGCACCCATTGCTCCTGCCCCCCCCATTGCTGGACCACCATGCCCAGGCACAACCAGATACAGGTCCAGAGCTGCCCTCTGGTGTTGCTCTTTTTGGCCATGACGACTGCTCAGATGTTTCTAGGCGACTGCATGGGATGTGCTCACCACTGAGCACCTACAAGGCACGATGCAGAATTAGTTTTCTACCCATCACACATTTTCATTTACGATTCACTGGATTTTGGAGCAGCTTTCCATAACCCATCTCAAAAATATGCCTCATAGAAGCCAGCACACATACTCATTTCTACGCAACCATGCCAGTATAAGCCAGTGATCCTGCTTGCTTCGTTCACCCATGCCAGCAACAGTTTTAAAGTGCTTAACCTCCACTTTGAGACAGTAAACTACAGCATGGCCAAGCACCCTGGAGCACCGTGCGGCCCCTGTCTGAGCATATTCTATGAACAATGGGTCACATGCATCATGTGGCTATGGACAGATCAGAAAACAACAACTTGGCTGGCGCGGGGCAGCAGGTGCAGTCACACGGGGAACGATGCAGACAGGAAAGGCTGTTCTGACAGGAGAGACAGGAAAGAGAAGGGTTCCTTCTGCAGGTCTGTTCCCTCAAGTGCTGCAGAGCTCTGCAGGGAGCTCATGTGTGCGAGTGCCCAGGACAGGATGGGCAGAGGCGGAGGGGACTCAAGGGTGCTCCTGAGGACCCGCACAGCTCCTGAGGTGGGTTCTGGGTCCCATCAGGGCTCATTTCAACCGGGACTCATTCAGGCCAAGCTGCTCTCAAAACGTTAGGACAGACAATCCCTCCCAAACACACACACGGTGCACAGAGCAGCCCAGTCCTCAACCGTCCTCCATGGGGACTCTTCCTCCTGGGTCATAAGGACATTACTAGACATAGGCTACATGATTAGATGGATAATGGACCTGCTCCAGTTCTACAGTTGCTAGGTCTGTGTGGCAAGACAATCTTGTATCAAACACAGCTGCTGCCATACAGAAAGAGGGACAGCTGAACTGGTGGGTTTGATTAATGTTTGGAAGTGCGTATTACGTAGAGAGCAATAAATACTTTGACCTTTATAAAAATGCATCTACTTTTTGGGTAACCAGAGAGAAAGGCAGTTTTGTTGTCAACAGGCTGGTAAAAACTCATTTCACCCAAGTTACAAGAAGTAGGGACACACAATATGGAACAGTTGGTTCATTTCCCTTCAATAGCTCCAGTTCCCTCTGTGAAAGCCAGAGAAGTGCAGAGCTGGAGGCAGCCTTGCTTCACCTCCTCCAAGTGCTACACTGGGCTGTGAAAACAGCTGCTCTGAGGTGGTGGTGCACAGGAATGTACCCTGGATACTTAGAAAGAGTCATTCGTTACGGATGGATTATACAGCTGTCATACAGCTGAAACCCCAACAACAGCTTAAATACTTCACACTGCTCTGCATTTAAATAAGGCAGGAACTTCCCTCTTTCGAGACACTCCCATCAACAGATTTCTGCTTTGGTATCCGTGAGATGATCTCTTCTCACCAAGTATCTTATTCAAGAGACCCCAAAGATGCAACTCTGGATTTATTTCATTTCCAGAATTTTCTGCAGCTCCAGGATCTAAGACTCACTTCACAAGACTGAGCATCATTATTTCACTCCTTGACACCTGGATAATGAGAGATACAAAATCATTTGCAATGCGATTTGGTGGAAAATGAATTTTGAACTAACACAGCAAAGTAACTAAATCAGTGCTGGTTCAGGTGGTAAATGCGCATCCAGCCCCACACGTCTTTCCTCAGTAGCACTGCGTGAGCAAGTCCACAGCATATGGATCTGCACACAGCAAAAAGCACAACTCAGACCACCCCCACCATGAGGCAAGGAAGAATCCTGGTGGCTGAGGTGGGTCTGGGCCATAACCTAGAGTTTTTTGCTGTACACAGGAGGACTAAAGCCACGCTGCAAAGAGCACACCACTCCCTAAGCTGACACTTCAGGAAGAGACTTGTAATAAAATCCACACTGGAGGGAACCACAGATTTCCCCTTCTGTAACTGCTACAAAAGCTGCAAATATTTGCAACCCAGAAACAGAGACCACAACACCATAGTTCTCACTTCAGTGTCTTCTAGAGTGGTTTTGACTTGTTTGGGATTAGGAGGAAGCTGCCAATGTAGTTGTAATTATCACTCCAACCAGAATTACCGAAGTTAAGCAGATCTGAGTGCAGATTATTTGAGGATTTTTCTTAGATAAATACCACACTTAAAAAACAGAGCTGAGAGCATGGACAGGACACATGGAAACGGCTGCAGGGAGAGCCTGTGCCTGACAAAGCAGCAGGGGCTGTGGTCTGCATGGGCTTTTTTGCTAGAACGAACAGCGATACGTTGGGAGTGACCCACAAATCCACAGACCCTCCACACCTTCCCAGTGGTGGATATGTGGTAGATGTCAGCTAAGTGAAGGCACTGCCCTGTGCCAAACTCCTCAGGATAGGCCAGCAAGGGGCTATTTGGAGAAACCATGGACATGGACGTTCCTCTGGGTCCTCTCACATGCGGGGTTCCTGCTGCGCAGTGTGAGTGGGATTCAGGTCGGAACACCGACCTCATCACTGATGCAGCAGTGAAGCAGTTCTAACCACCCCGGCTGCAATGCCTTCTCTCATCAGCTCCAGGGCACGTGTGGCCACTCCATGCCCCGGCCCGGGCCGTGGATCCAGGTAACACTGGGCACATCCACAGGTCCTGCGCCCCCAGCTCCGGCCCCAGCGCGGGCAGGGCTGCTCCTGCTGGCAGCAGCCAACCAGAGCCTTGGCTGTTGGCTCGTTGCTGTTGTGACAGCATTCCCCAACAACCCGCTTTTCCCAATACAACCCCCCAGAACTGCTCATTATTGACACGTGGGGCGGCTCTGACGTTACTTCATTTAGAAACAGTCCGCAAACAGCAGCGCAGAACCTGCCAGCATTCCAACTGCGTTAGCAAAGCTCAACCACAACCCAGACCAACCCCCCTTTACTGCCAGCACAGCCCTGCCAGGCTCTGTCTTGTCGAGAATTCCCTGTTATGAAAACAAGAAACGCCTTCCTGGCAGGACTGCTGCAAGAGCCATTCCTGAGCACATCCTGCCTTATCTCTGCTCTGCAATCACAGACCACCACTGCTGATACCTTCTCAAAACCACCCTCAGTTTGCCTGGACACTTCTCTCTGCTGTGACTCTGAGCACACCACTCCAAGTATTAGGGACCTTTATACTGCACAACACAGCTCAAACATTTCTTTACGTCTGTAAAGCTGCACCAGTACAGCAGAGGTGGGGAATGTGTTACAGTTACCGACCTCTTGTGAAGGACACGGACCAAGTTAGTGATTAGTAACGATCCATTTTGCAATGTAGCTCCTGAAACCATACATAAAGGGCTGGCATTATACATATACTCCTGCCCCAAATGCTGTTTGTTCATTCAACGAGACACATGGGTCCACTCAGCCTTTCCTCAAACAAATGCCAAATTTTCACTCACTAATGAATCCATCTTACATAGAAATCTAGACCAATGTCAGGTGCAGCTTCCACGTTCAGGAAGACCTGGAATACCCCTTTCATTGTGTTCAGTAGTATTTCTTTAAACCATTTTTCCGTCTATAACTTGAAGGTATTAAAGAAGTTCAAATAATATTCAGATTTCTTAAAGGACAATGTACAGGCTCTGGCATACTGGGAACAAGTGAGAACACTGAAAGGTGCTACTCAAATCAACTGCATTTAAACAGTACAAACCCACCCTGGCACTGCTTGTTTCTGTTCTAGGTAATGAGGTGACACGGGGCTGCCGTTTGTGCTTCTATCCGGTTTGGGAATTAATCCATATTGCACACACAGAAAAGAAGATATTTGACCTCACTTGTCCCCAAAGCAGTCTAATTTGCCTAGATATTAAAGTGCTACTGATGTGTATTTAATGGGAATTCTTTTTTGCATGTTTATTATCCAGTGACATTTAAGAGGTCAGCCTGGTAATTCAGTTATGGCCTCTGTTTGCTACTTTTAAAGTAAAGGAAAATGGGATGTGACCCAGCTTGCATTTAACTACAAATAACAACAGCTGACGAGCACATGCATGGTCTCGTCAGAAGCACAGAGAGGTGAAGCAGACCCAGGCACTCTGAGTGGAAAGGCAGGGAGGCTGAGCAGCAACACAGGGACTTCCCTTTTCTGCTATTTTGTTCCTTGTTCATCTATCAAAGACTAATGAGCTGCATGTGCTGCTCCTCCCGCGAGCCTGCAGTCGTTCCAGTTCTGACAAAACCAGGAGAGCCCTCACCCAAAGTTAATTCAAACTCAGCCACAGCCCCTCTGACAGCCACAGCTCATACCCCCAGAGAAAAGCGCATGCGTTTGCTTCCCTGTCTCCAGGCTGCAGCAGCATACCTTTTGCTTCCCGGTGCTTGATGGAGGTAACTCTCTCCCATGTGGTCTCCTGCATCAAGGCAGGCTGCCACAGCCTGACCCTGGGCATGTACTGCTCTTAGGAGCATCACAGGAGCTGTACACGCACAGCGGCTGCAGAACTGCGACCTGGTGCTTTGTTATCTTGGGCTGTGTAGCCCACAAGCAGACATGCTTCTGCCTCAGACATGAAAGGCTTGGTGGGGGGAGAAGGGAACAGGAGTGAAGCGAAGACTTACGTTCTTCCTTGCTTTGAGCACTTCATCTCTGCATAACACACAAGTCTCTGTCCTTCCTAGAGCACTCTAAGCATAATGAAGCACAGTTTCTTGTTTCACACTCCCATCCTTGTTTATTTTATTTAAAGGTTTCACTTCAGAGCTTTGAGGCTAGAGATCAAACAAATAAAAGGGAATTTGGAAGCTGCAATGTCTCATCTAGATCCTGCTCAGAAGTTAAAAACTGCCCCCAAGCCAATACACAGTGCCCGTTTTGGAGACAGTTTGGTAGTATCTAACACAGGCAATCTGCCTCTCCAAAGGTCAGCACAAAGATCCTTGTTTATTACTTCACCTACTAGATGACAAAGTTAAGTCTCATAACCAAGGCTGGACGTGAATTTAAGAGAGCTGAAACTAAATTTTTGGATTTAATTTCACAGCTGCCGCACACTCAGCAAAGCTGGGCTCTGCTCTTACTGCCATTTGTCCATCTCATCCATCCCAGACCTCCTGGGACAGAGACACTGTGTGTCTTGCTCAGTAATGCTCCCCTACTCCTACTTACCCCATACAAACCAGGACCACTTCCAAACACAGTAACAGTACATGCAGCCTCTCATTTGCTAACCTCAATTTTCTTCTAACGCAAAAGATTCCATTTGTGTGTAAATATTTAAACTGAAAACCAGGAAAAGATTATTTTCCTTTAGAACCAAATGGACAAGGGCTCCTTCTCTGACACCATTAAACCCAATGGTCTTACCAGCAGCTCTTTGCCTCCCTGCAGCCTAAGTGACACGTTCTCAGTTTCCATGTCAGTGTACCTCACCAGCAGACAGCAGTAATAAATGTGACTCTCCTGAGACCACAGCTCTGAGGTTTAAACACTGCAGATGAAATTCTGCATAATTAGCCAGCATTTCTGGCACAGTGGGCAATTTTTCCATTACACTGCATCCATTCCTGTATATACGATAATGTTGATCACAAATTTCTACTAACCACAATTTCAGATAACTCCAAAACTATGGATTTCAATTTTACCTGGTTTGTCAGATGTAACTCTGTGCTTTTAGAGAATCTCAGTAACAGACACAGTTATTTGACTAAGTCCATGTTTCAGTTCAACCTGGAGAAGTAAAGAATCACGTTTTTCCAAGGTGCATGGCTGGGACCCCAACAGAAGTCAACAAGAGACTTGTGGGCATGTCTGGAAGCACCATTTAATCTACAATCACATTTACTGGACTGCAAAAACAGAGAGGCCATAACCTACTGCACTGGACACATTGGGGAGATTTCTATTGCAAGGAAAGCAGGATTAGAACCCAGTTCATGCAGGACACTGTGGCTGTGCCATGCCACCAGCTTTTAGGCAGAGCTCTCCAGTGTATAAATGAAAGTGTCAGTCACTGACGGCAAATCCATTGTTTGAGCACATTTCTACTTCTATACAGAGGAAATATCCTCAGGTACAATGAAAAGCCTTACAGACACTAAAGACTTGAGAGTAAATGTACTGGATGATTCAATTACTACAGACAGATTTCGTGCAAGTACTTATCTGTACGTGTGTTGCAGAGCTCAAAGCAGGGTAATGAAGCACATGTGTTATGCTACTATGCATATCCGTAACTCATCCAGCAACCCAGGTTTAGGCCCTGCAGTCTGCTACATTCATGTGAACAAAGGTTTAGTTTGCTTTGATGACCCTACTGTGTGGAAAACCAGCTATGACACTGCCTGGAAGGGGTAGACTCTAAACTCCAAAAGGCTTCTAGTTTCCAGAGGTAAAATAAAAGCGTTAAACCCAAGTATTTTCTGTAAAGACACTGCATTCTTTACAGAGAAAAATAATTACTGTACCTAAAATAGCTCTGAAGAACACCACTTTAACATATAAATGGGAAACCCTGAAGCTTAAGGATGTAATTTTCTTTTAAGACATTCTGAAGCAAGTTTACTGCTTTCTACTGCTTATCAAACATGAGTGACAGCACTGCAGACCCGAGCTTTCCATTTTCTCACAAAACCAGGTGATGTCCCTGCAAGTCCTCACGACACCAGCCTCCACATTAGTATTTATTTGGTGTATACCTGACTAAGTCAGTGCTGTGCACAACAGGAGCCCTCTGCTCTCTCCACTGACTTCAGCCTTCTCCTGGCATGGGACCTGTCCCAGTGTGGCACTGTTCACAGACACCACTGTGCACAGGAGGCATGGCGCAGCAGGAAACTCTGGTTTAGCGTGTTTCATAGCCCTCTTAGCATCAGTCTCCATCTGGAGATCCCCACAAAATATTTTTCTGCATTCCACTACCTTTTCCACTGATTTAAGTCATTCCATTATCCCCACTGCTGGCCACAGTGCTCATGATTTATTATCAGAATTTAATCCAGCCTAGAAATGATGCAGCAGTGCCATATTCCCAAACCACAGACATAGATAAAATCAGGACAGACTGAAGTTTAGATGATCTGGGCAGGGGGTCTTGCCCTAACAGCCATATGTGACAAGCTGCCCTGGCGCACATACTCACACCCATCTGTTGAGATGGAACAGAGCCCACTGCACTTCCACCACCCTAGTTTTAGTTCACAGGCACAACATCAGCTCTGGGTTCAGTCAGCAGGGTGCAGAGCTATGAATCCTCAACCTAACTTACTGTCAGCATGGAAAGCATTGCAAGAATCCTCACTAGTGTGTGTGTGGAAGGAGGAAACATGGAAACAACCACCAGCCCCAGGCTTCTAGAAGGAAAGAAGACCTAACCAGCAGGAAAACAGCAGATCACGAGCATTACAGCATCCAGTTTAATTTCTTGAGGCTAGTGAATTCAGCAAACTGAACTTTTTTTATATGTCCACAGGCACCTGCAGTTAAACCTCATGAATTATCACTTTGTCTTCCACTAGACACCAGTGAACAGCCAGGCTGAGTAAACCCGAGTTTTCACAAGTTATTTCCACATGAGAAGGAAACTAAATTATACAGAAATAGCTAAAGGTAGTGGCCAGGAAAACCCAGCACCTGTGCAGCACCCACAGGTCACAGTGATCCATTTACAGCTGATTCCCATCACTATGAGCCAAACCCTGCAACGTTTGCCCTGTGAGTGTGAAGAGGTATCAGGAAGAAAGAAGTGTGAACACTCCAAGTGAGGATTATGAATCTGTGGAGGGGAGCTCAGGGCCCTCCCTGCACAGCCACTGGCACAAAGTTGTTCCCCTTCTCCCTCAGGCAGCTTGGCAGGGACCTCTGCTCAACATCGGCCAAGGGACAGCAGCTGAGCAGGGAGCTGCAGCCCAGCCGGAGCAGCACCACAGGTCTGCAGCGTGACACACCTTCGCAGTGCAGACTTCAGACTGTCTTCTTTGAGCCAGACTTTGCCATAAGTGTGAACGAAGGTTTACCACAGCCTTCTCTAGCTAGCTGTAACATGGTAAAGCAGCAATAACAACACAGCATGAACTGAGAGACAATCAGCATTAGCACAACTTTTACGTTTGCAAACCATTACAGAGCACAGAACCTTCAAATCTTACCCCACCAGTAATGCAAAGGTGGAGCTCACTACACAGCATTTAGCACCTGCCATCCACACCTGGCCTTGATGCATGGCCCAGGCCCGCCGGGTCTGACCAGCGGATTTCAGTCCCCTGCACATCAGCCCTGGCCCTTCTCTCACCTGCGGCTGCGGCTCATGTTCAAATAACGTCCAAAAACCTGCATGGGGGTTCTGAAAGTGGGGCCTCCACCCCACAGCACCCACTGAGAGGACTCAGGCCCCCCCTGCCCCTGGACCCTCCTGCCCAGCCCCTGCATTGGCTGCTGGCGAGGCAGGGCTGAGCTTTGGGGTAAAGGAAGGACATTTACTTAGTTGCTCAGCTTTAGCATCACAGTGATAGCCCCACGTGTGACCAAGAGGGCTGTGGTGCCCAGCCCTAAACCGAGTGGGGGGCCGTGGAGACGCGGCGAGGCCTCGAGCACCACTGCAATACGGACGGGCTGAGAGAGCTGGGCTGGCTCGGCCTCAGAAGAGAGGGCTCCTTAGGGGGGCCCTCAGAGCAGCTCCAGTGCCCAGAGCAGTGGTAAATGCCCCATCCCCGGCAGTGCCCCAGCCCGGGCAGGCCGGGTCTCGGCGCAGCCTGCTCTAGTGGAAGGCGTCCGTGCCTGCGCTGAGCTTTAAGGTCCCGTCGCCCCGAACCACCCCACGCTGACCCGAGCCCCCCTACCTGACCCGTGCTGCTGGCGGAGGATCGCGGCCTGTCCGGGCGCCGGCGAGGCCGAGGTGGCAGCGGCGCCGTCCCGCGGGGCCGGGCGCTTGCCGGGCCCCGGCGGCAGCGTGGGGCGGGCGGCGGGGCCGTGCCGCCGCGGGGCCGCCCCGCTCTGCATGTGCGAGACGGCCTCTGCCGCCTGCACGTCGGGCGGCGCGAAGCGGGCCAGGACGCGCAGCAGCGCCTGGGCCCGGTGCTCCCGCGTCTCGTCGTCGCTGTAGTCCGCCACGCGGCACTGGTAGACGCCCTCGTCCTGCCGCCGCACGCCCGACAGCCGCAGCCGGTGCGAGATGTCGTTGCCCTGGACGCGGACGGTCTGCAAGAGAGCGGGCGGCTCAGCACGGGCCCGCCGCCGCCCGCGCCCCTCCCCGCAGCGCCCCGCGGGCCCACGGGCCCCGAGCCTGGGCTGACCCCCCCCGACGGCGCGCACCGCGCACCGAGCCCGGCACCCCCAGAGGCCGCTCCCGCCCCATCCAGAGCCGGCCCCCGCTCCCTCCTCCTCGCCCGGCCGCGCACGGGGTCCCGCAGCGCCCCCGGGAGCCGGGCGGGCCCCAACTCCCCCCCGCAGCCGCGGTGCGGGCCGTGCCCAGCACAGCGCGCCCGGGTCCTGCAGGACCGGGGGCGAAGGGTGTCCCCACGGGCGACTGAGGTTTGCAGAGGGCAGGGACAAAAAGCAGACTTCTCCCCTGACCCATCGCACTGCCTGTTCCAGGCGTGGCTAAGCTCGGGCTGCAAGGCAAGCATCGCCCCCCGGTTTGTGAGCGACGAGCCCTGACTGCGGAAGCAGCAGCAGCAGACGAGAGTGCGAGAAGAACCGTGCCCCAGGAGCAGGGCTGCCGTGAGCCCGACGGCACCTGCGTGTTGGGGCAGGAGGGGCCCGCAGGGACCCCATGGGCGTGGGAGGAGGGTGCGCTGCCCCGCTAGAGCCG
Organism: Lathamus discolor; assembly: GCF_037157495.1. Lineage (NCBI taxonomy): Eukaryota > Metazoa > Chordata > Aves > Psittaciformes > Psittacidae > Lathamus > Lathamus discolor. The sequence continues at coordinate 945,468 of NC_088909.1, read as the reverse complement.
CACTTACGCTGATTTTGGTGGCATCCTTACTTGTCACCTAAAGGAACAGAAAAAAAGGGTGATGAGACTTAGCTCTGCCAGCACATCAGGATGCTCGTATTCCCAGCCCAGTTTAAGGACAGGGCATGGACTCTCTCTGCTCACCATAAACACAACCCGTGTGTGGCTGTGGAGGTCCCTAGGCGATGGGAAGGCACCAAACCAGTGCTCAACTTGGGGGGACAGTCCTGTGAAGTGCCTGCAGCACCCACGGAAGTGTTGCCTCCACCAAGGCGAGAACAGCGGCCAGGGGAACGCTTGCTGCATGCTGTGCGGCTCCCATCGCTGGCAAACACCAGGGGATGTACTTCACCAGCAGTGTTAGCCCAGCAGTGCAGAGTTGGAGCAAGCTGGATCCCGCACTGCTCAGGGAGAGCACCCTGGGAGCTGGTATCACTCTCTGCATGTTACTGCCAGATCACCTAATACTTGGTCATTTTTTGTCTCCAGCCAACTACTGTAAACCCAGGCAATGCTTGGAATCCCGGCGATGCACCTCCCAGCAAGATCCCATTATTCTCCAGGCATGCCCTGCCATCATTTATTGTGAAAGCAACTCAGGGGTTTTATATGAGGTTAAAGAAGACATTTAAATCCAAGCGGTTTACTTCCCTGTCTGACAACTGACTTACACTTTCCTCAGCTAGGCGGCATCGCGTGAGCTCAGCATCTCTGCTTTGCATCTCTATTTGAGCTCCGCAGGAAAACAAGCCACAGAGAGGGGAGCTGGCAGGGGGGCTGCGCAGGGATAGAGATGACATGGCCTGTGCGGGGGGTGGCATGGCTTCAAGTCCTGCTTCACCCCACCCCTTGTACAGCCCCGTTCTGCACAGCAAGGTGTCTTGAACTGGGGAAGCTGCAGAATGGACGGGCTTATGCTGGGGAAATGCGGCTGAAGAATTTAGACTAGAGCCTACCCTCAAGCCAGGCGGCTTGCTAGGGGGAGGGGAAAGGGAATGCAGGATTTAACTGTGCTTCATGCATTTTAATTGCCACATCCGACTGTCTCAAAATGTCTTGCTGAGCTCCAGATATAGAGAGTGTACAGGCACCCCAAGAAACTGCGTTTGTCTGTGCAGACTGATACGTACTTAACATGCCAACAGGAAAGGTTCATCCCTCATGCTTCCGTCTGCTCTATCAAGGAGCAAACAGAGGCTCTCCCACCTTTCACAAGCTCAGTCCACAAAAACACTGGATTTTGCTTGTCCCCACTTCATGCTCATCTATTTTTGACTGCCTCTCACGGGTCCTCACTGCTGATCTTGCAGCAGGACATTTATAATTTCCTATTTACAATGCTTAAAGCACTGATACAGTTTCCTGAGATGAAGTTGCCCATGGTGCATGCCCTATCCTCCTCCATCCCATGGAGTGCCAGGGACCCCGGTGCCTCCACCTGCTTTCTGGCACTGGGCAGGGAAGTGCTCTGCTCTCTGGGACTGCTGAGTTCATCTGCTCACCCTCCGACCACGCTGCATGCAACGGAGAGAGATCTCCATAGCACTGCGTTACCTTGCTCCTGCTGCCGGGGACACTGATGGCTAATTCGTGTGCAAGTTCTCTGGCTGGTTCTTTAAGGTACCACCACTGGATTTCCAAGGAGTAAGAGGTGGATCCGCTGGCTCGGAAAGCACAAGGCATCTCAATATCATCTCCCTCCCTAACCGTCACATCTTTGGGAACTTCGGTGAAGGTAGCTGGGAGGGGAAGAGAGTTACAAGGGCTGGTTAACGGGAGGGATTAAGAGCCAAATCAGCCCTTCCCAGGGTAACGCAAGCTGCCCCAGCTCAGGGCTGGGTGCCCACCCACGCACGTCTTTCCTGTAGCTCGGTGGCCGCAGGATGAGCGCACCGCGGGCAGCGCCGAGCCGGCCCCGGCCACCCTGCCCCCGAGGCGGCAGCTGCGGCGGAAGGGAGACGCCTGCAGGAGCCCTTGAGCCCCCGGTCCTGCCGGGAGAGCCCTCGGGGGGTGCGGGCACGCCCGGATCCCGCCGCCCGCTCCGCAGATCCGGCGCGGGGACGGCCCCGCGCTGCCGGCAGCTGCGGCCGCAACAGAGACACCTTGTTCTGGGAGCCCTGCCCCCGCCCGCGGGGACGGGCCTGCGGCGGCCGCCGGCACCGGGGCCCCGCCGCCTCCCGCTACCGAGCGGCGCCCGGCGCGGCGGCTCCCCGCGGGGAGAGGCGCAAGTTGCGGACTCACCGGTGACGAGGAGCAGCAGCGGCGCGCTGAGCAGCAGGCGGCGGAGGGTGCCCCGGAGCCCCCGGTTGCCCATCGCACCTGCGTGTGCTGCGGGCGCGGCCGGGCTCAATCCATCGCACGGCGCCCGGGCTCCTTCCCGGGAAGCCGGAGCGCACCCGGCCGGCCCCGGGCTGTGGGGAAGCGAACGTGAAATCCACAGCGGCCGCCCGGGCTCACTCGCGGGCGGAGGCGGCGCTCCCGGGAAGGCAGCAACAAACCCGTCCCGTCCCGTCCCGTTCCCCGCTCAGCCGCCCCGCGCCGCGCGGGCGCTGCCGCTGCCCACGGGCGGGCAGGCGAAGCCGGGCTGTGCCCCGGCACCCATCGCGCTGCGGGGCGGCGCTCGCGGGGAACCGGCTCCGGCTCCGCGCCGCGACCACGCCGCGCTCCCGGCGGCGGCAGCGACCGCCCCGCCCCGCGCCCCGCCCCCGGCGCGGGTCGCCGCCTGCCCGCTCCGCAGCTGCCGGGGGGCGCCGGGGTCGGAGCCGGGAGCGCTCCCCAGCGCGGCCCGCGCGGGCTCTGCGCTGCCCTGGGCGCCCGGCGCCGTCCCGACGGGTTCGCCGGTTCTGCTCCCAAACGCCCCCAAACGCCCCCGCTCGGTGCGGGCTCGGCTTCGTGAATCGCCGCCGCGCCGGGAGGTGCGGGTTCTGGTCTGCAGGGCGCTCCCTTTGTGTTTTCAGTGGTTTGGCCCGCACCAGGGTGCAAAGCTGGGGAGCACGTTACTTGGGGAGTTTCTCTTTCCGCATACCTCAGTAGGGCCCGTTTCTGGACGGGAGCTAGACCCAGGATCCCAGCCCGGTGGGCAGACGCCTGGAGGCTTCGGCAGCTCCCACCAGGAAAACCCCAGCACGGCTTACACCTGCGAGTGTCGGGAAAATTTGGCGCTGGAGCTGCACCAAATCAGTTTTCCTGTCGGATTTGTTTTTTATTTTGTTTTTGGTTTTGTTTTCCTAGGGCATTTTCAGCCGCTCCTGCTGATGGTATCATGGTTTTAAACTGAACTTTAAACTGATGGTATCATGGTTTTAAACTGAGAGGGTAGTTAAAGATTGAGATGAGCTCTTAGGCAGAAGCTCTTCCCTGTGAGGGTGCTGAGGCGCTGGCACAGGGTGCCCAGAGAAGCTGTGGCTGCCCCATCCCTGGCAGTGCTCAAGGCCAGGTTGGACACAGGGGCTTGGAGCAAGCTGCTCCAGTGGAAGGGCAGGGGTTGGAGCTGGAGGAGCTTTAAGCTCCCTCCCAGCCCAACCCAGTCTGGGATTCTCTGGTTCTGTGATTTGAATCCTGTGACAGGCCTCTGGCAGGTCCGTGACAACTCCTGGCCTTTCTCCACAGTATTTACTGGGAGCCTGCAGGGCCCAGCTCGCTGGGCAGCTGCAACAACCCCACCAATCATAAAAGTCTTTATTGTAATAACTATTCAACGCCATTTAATCAAATAGCCTAAAAATCACTTAGACTTTTCCATCCAAAAGCTCACACAGTAAGCAATACCTTAACTCCTTCCCAACCTCAATTATTCTATGATTCTATGGTCAGTGTTTCTTTTCAGACATGGCCTCAAGCCCTCTAGCGCTGCAGTGAGCTCTATGAGCACTTGCCAGAGTCCCCGTGTTGTGCTTCTCCTTCCAGGCCCCACACGGACAGGGAAAGATGTACTGGGGGGTAGCTGTGGGGTGCCTGGGGGTAGCTGGGGGTAGGTCCAGCAGCACAACTTTTCCAGTCAACCTCAGGAACAGCACCCCTGGGTCCCTGCTAGTGAGGCGACTCCAAGACTTGGTGCCCTCTGCAGCAGGATTGATTAGAAAACTCCAGATGGATAAAGAGAATCAAAGCACAGTCAATTTTTATATCAAATTTCTAGTGACGTATCATATTTGAAAAACTGTTACTTAAGTTCTTATTAAAATGTTTAAACATTTCTTTTGAAATTGCGGCATTGTGAAAATTCATAAAGGCTGGGGGTGTAAAAATAGGCAGCTCGTGTGAAGTCAGTTTTGTTTCCTAGATATAAAAAGTGAGTAATAAAAATAAGAAGGAAAGTCAAATGCATTTAAACTTACTTCTGTTTTAATAAATCTAAGGTTGTTATTATAGTAATAGCGTTGCTGAAGTGAAGACAGTTTTATCTTGACTGCATCCCTCAATTTATAACATTAAACCTTCAGTTCTGCTGTATTTACTGCCCACCAGATCTGATTTTATATGTAGCAGCTGAACACTGAAGCACTGGCATCTCTGTGTTCAGTTAAAGTAAGGCATTAGGAACACAAGTGTGTCTTCCACAGGCTGAAGTTAGAGTAATATCAAACTCTTTTTATGTTCTCCTCTTCTACTAACACTGTAATGGGGGGCTATTGTGCTCTACATCGGCTAGCAAGTACTCTGTGCAAATCATTTTGCTCTTAGGATCATAACAACATCTAAGTCATTTATTGATTCAGTCCTGCCTGCAAAAGGGACTTCACAGTGCAGGAGCTGTCACTGCCTCCACAGGTGAGGAATGTTTGGAATACCACTGGGAGAAGCTCCTCCGTAGTCGCTTATACTGCAGCAATATCCACACCAGTATCACCCACACCAGCACCATCCCCACCAGTCACTCGGTGTAGTCAGGGAGACTGTTTGGGTGCTTAAAGCAAAGGCCGTGTTTTGGTGGTGGCTGTATTTTGTGCCCCAGATGTCACATTAAGCTGCATGGCAGGGGGTAACTATTTTACACCTAGGCAAACTGAAACTGGCTGTCTTTATGGAGAAATCCTATGCTATTTCCATAGCTTTCCGCTTCCAGATTTATGTAGAGAATATTCTCTCTGCTGTAGGACAAGCCAAAACACGAGCATTTGTTCTGGCAACAGGACTCTTCATCACTTTATCCACATGGCTTTGTCCCAAAGCTGTGCCCAAGGAGATGGTGGCAGGGGGCAGCTCTGAAGTCCTCTTCCTGGCTCCTGAGCACCTTTCCAGGGAAGCCAGGGAGAGTCTGAAGGAGCCGTTGGATGAAACCAGCAGAATTCCCCCTGAAGGGACAGTCACGTTTGTCGTCAGTCCTGCTCTCATATTCCACTGTCAGGCCCAATCCCCCTCTGATGTGAAGAGTGGGAGCATCACTGAGACCGGGGGGTGCCCACTGACAGGGGTGAGGGCCTGGAGCTCACACAGGCACTGGGGCTGGCAGGACTGGGGGTGGCACAGTGCTGGTGCTGTTCTGCACCGTGTTTTATGGAAACTCATGAAATCCCCGAAGTGATTCCAGCTCTGTGGAGCTGATGACATTTAAGAACATTTCTCCCTGTACTTTTTTTAGATGACTGATAACCCCTTTATTTGAATAACCAAAATTCTTCCTAGTGGCTGCTTGAGGAGCCTTTAATTCATACCCTGCTGCTTGGAGTTAATCCATTCAGAAATTAAACCAGCACAGGTCACCTTTGGAAAGGAGAAAGCTGCAAAAACACCCAATTTCACACACACAAAGTGTATGTGATGAGACATCTACCTTGAGCTGGTGTGAACGTCCCGCAACACGCTCCACGCATGTGGTGTTCCTACTGTGTTTTAGCAACCTTCACCTCTGCCCTCAGTCCTCTGGCAGAAAAAAGCCCTGTTCAACACTATTCTTAGATTTTTGTCAAGGTTTTTCTTCTTATGTTTCTCATTACCCTGATGTGTTTTCACAGTCAGAGTGCCCGGGTTTGCTCCTACTGATAGGAAGTAAATGCTTTTACAAAGGACTCCTGTGAAGGTGGAGCTCACGAACCTAAAGAAAGCAAAAGAGATGCTAAAATGTTCGCATTTCTGCTTCCAGCACATTGACCTTCACTGTGGAGCTTCTGCCTCAGAGTAGCTCATAACAACAGGCTGGTGACTGCCAGCCCGGGTGCCTCTAAAATGTCACTGGTTTAACATCTATTCAAGAGGTATAATTGCGTTTTTCCTCCCTTCTCCCCACCTCCGAATTCTAATCCCAGTCAGCCCCAAACCACACTGCCTTTGTGTTCCCTCAAGAAGTCTGTAAAAGGTCAGGAATGCTGCCAGTTGAGAACCCGGATTGTTCTCCATGTACACGGTGACTTTCCTGTTTCCCCTCTGCAAGCAGGGGCTGTGCTGCTTAGGAATTGTTCCTGGCTCCAGGTGATGGGCCGAAGTCTGACACAGTGTTCGTGAAAGAAGTGTCTGGGCTTACATTAGGAAATCCAGGTTCAAGCGGTCAGACTGTGCTAACCTTTGGTTGCTCATCCTTACTCTGGACAGGTGACACTGCTGCCCAAATGCTTCATTTTACTTTCCGTGACTCTAGCTAAGGTGCAAAGCTGGGCACAACTCTCACTTTGTGCAGCAAATGCCTTTTTGATTGCCTTGGTTTGTAGTTTATCTGGCTTTCTTATCCAGTATTCCCTATTAAGCTATCTAACTGTAAGAGGCACTCATACAAGAACGTAAGGAAGTAGAAGGCAGCATGTATTCACAATAGTGCAGCAATAGCTCATCTTCTAGCACACTGTGCTTGCAGCAAAATAAAAAGCAGTCAGGAAATAAGATTACTTCACACTGTAAAATCTACCTGAATTTTAGGGCATAGAGCATGTTTTAATGACAGACACGATGCTGGCTGCCCAGCACTTGGACAGAAGTGTAGTTTGGCAAGAGAATGTAACGTGCAAATAGTCATCCGACAATTGCTTGCCTCCAAGTATTCCTACCTACATGCTGTTGTTACTCCTTCAGAGTAACACATAAGCATTTAACTTACACCAGAATCTTCATAACCTATGTTATATCACTATCTTGTAATATCTTATAACGTAAAGATAATTGCTAAAATAATACAGATTATAAATCATAGAATCATAGAATAGTTAGGGTTGGAAAGGACCTCAAGATCATCCAGTTCCAACCCCCCTGCCATAGGCAGGGACACCTCACACTAAACCACCTCACCCAGGGCTTCATCCAACGTGGCCTTGAACACCGCCAGGGATGGAGCACTCACAACCTCCCTGGGCAACCCATTCCAGTGCCTCACCACCCTCACAGTAAAGAACTTCCTCCTTAGATCCAAACTTCCCCTGTTTAAGTTTTAACCCGTTACCCCTTGTCCTGTCGCTACAGTCCGTAACGAACACATTCTGGGGAAAAAGTAATATAGACATTCTTTGAAAGAGGTGATCACCTTGACAAAACTCTAAACACTTCCCATTTGGGCCTACCAAATAATTTTAACAATTGTTTCCCAACAATATGTCACCTTCTTAAGGCAGTATAATTAATGGGGAATCAAAGCAAAATATTATCAATAAGACTTAAAAAGAATGCTAATAAAACTGTTACTGAATGAAGGAACATGTAGTCCAAGAGACAACACCACTGAGTGGGGCAGCACTTTGTATTTCCCAATGGGCTCCAGAACTGGTAATACCCCCCACAGCAAACTAACATATATTGAACTTCAAGAGCTCCCAGCACCTCCTATGGAAAACGATCCATATAAGAAACCAACAGTCAGACAAGGTCTGCAGCAGCCTCTCAAACACTTAGGCCTCAAGTGCTTCTGTGTGCGCTGCACTGCAAGTGCCTCAGCATCTGCCCCCACCGAGTGCAGAGCACCAGGAGGTGAGCCAATGTGCAAAATGTTGGCGAAAAATACACATTTTCTGTGTGTGGTGGAGAGCTTGCTTGGCTTTTCAAAAGAGGTGAGATGGTTTCTCCTTTCTTTTCTCCTCTTTGCACTGCCAGGGTCACGTCATGCTGGGCTCTCTACTAATACAAGGCTAGAAAAGCAAAAGAATTACAAATTTGAGTCACATCTACCCAGTTTTTCAAGAGAGACTCAGTGAATGAGTGGAGAATTTGTATAATTACTGCAACATCACAGACACCAAGCAAATAAAGCCTGGTTAAATAGAGGTGGGGAAATGAGTTTTATTTTCTTGTGAAACATTGATTTATTTTTTCTTTTTCTTTCACTTTTTGTTTCTCTTTTTCTACTCCTTTCCCTTCTTCCTGCACTCACCTGTGGGTCTTTTGCCAGGACTAATATTTTTAAGAACAGTTTAACGTAAAATAAATTTTATTTTATATAGATCTATTTTTCTCTGTATGTAGATAGTCAATATTCAGGGTTGTTGTGCTTTAAATAATTTATATGATTTTTCTATACTAAATACCATTATAAATGCCACTTAAGCTGTGACAACATAATAGGGGAATACTCCCAACAGACACAAGTTACTGCAGCTGTCAGGGATTTAAGTACGTAGCACACCAATGAGAGTGGTAGCAGGAGAATAGGTGTTGACAGTGTGAATCTGGCTGTTGATATATCCAAATTCATGACCTTTGTTAAATCAGTGCAACCAGAAAGTGCACAGGAACTCTGCCTTTCCAATTCATACTAAAAAATAAAGAATGCAAGAAAAAGTGAAGCTCAAGTAGAACAGAACGTTATGCCTTAGATAAAACACACACAGAACGGAAAATCAGATTAGGCACAAACACCATGTGCCTAAAACTCACCATACTGACGGCTGACAGGCAGGAAGGCTGCCGAGTATTCAATTCATTCTCCTTTACGGATCAAGACTATTTTTATTTCTTAAGGAATTATCTGCAGCTGCTCTCTGCCTAAACCACTGAAACCTCCCACTTAACACAACAATGCAGCACAGCTCAGCGAAGCCAACAGTTTCAAAAAGCATCCATTAATTTTGGGTGCTTCTGGTTTTAGATGTCTCCCTTAATGAGCCTGAATGTAAACATGCTCTTAATAATTCTGCCAAACGAGGCTAATAACTTGCTGTCTTCATTTATCAGCTGGAACACCTGACCTCATGCTGTACAGATGAATTAGGTGCTCTGACTTAATTGTTGGTATTACTTTTCTTTATCTGAAATAAAGGGAAACATGGGGCCAGACGTGTGGCTGGGAACGCCGGAGCCCACTCCTGCCAGGATGAATTTTCTCTTGGGTCATTTTCCTGTAGCGCACAAACATGAAATATTTTTTCCCAAAAGGCGAAGCGTTGCAGAGCCCCAAAGGACCTAGAACATTTCAAGAACTGGTGGGATCTCAGTCACTTGCTTTGTCGCAAACGGCCCGAGAATAGAAGCCCTCTCCTATTCTCCTAATCTCTAAAGAGATTGTGGCACCAGAGGACCTGGGGAGATGTCACCACAAACCAAGGAGAGAAGATGGGAACTGAAAGGCAGATTGCTTTTGATTCCCAATCTGTTGCAAAAGCATCCTGGAAGAGAGTCTGAGACAAAAGATCTTCACAAACTGAATGGTGAAGAGGTGAGCGAGTGCATGGAAAGTGTTTCAGGCACAAATAATTCTATTTGCAGAGTTCTCAAAAAAGAATTGCAACACACCTTTGTTCATAATGGCTCCTCTTAGGGAAAGCGTGTGTCTGACTTAGATGCTTCCCTCTGAATGCTCGACTGACCGTCAGGAGGTTATTTTAGGTGATAATGTGTAGATAACAAAACTTGGGCACATAAATAAGTTTCTCCCTTCTTTGTCTCTGATGTGGGTAAGAGTCCTGATCCTCAGCTGTGACTGTGCTCTCATTTAAGCCTTCCCAATGGTGAACATTTTTGAGCAGACTGAACATTTCTGAAGCTGTAATGCAGCCGTGCCCATTTCGGTGCAGGCAGACATGCAAACACCGAGGCAGGCATCCGGGTGTATTGGAAGGGACAGGCTTCACCGGCTGAAGTTGTGTCTCCAGGACCCAGGCTGCCAGGTGCCATCGGTGGGTATTTCAGTAGGTTGAGCACCCACTGAGCAGTCCTTGGCGCTGGGGACCACAGCTCTCACCCGTCTGAGCCAAGGCTCCATCCCAGCTGCAGGGACACACAGCTCAGGGCAGCACATGCCCTCAGCATCCTGCAACCAACAGGTAGAAGGTAAAGCCACAGAGTAAATAATACCACTAAGCAGAAAGGCATTTGAAATAAACAGTAACGACTCAGTATAAAAGCTAGAATTCCGCTATTTACAGCTACTTCAACACTAAGGCTTTTAATTCACTGATCTGAGATTAATCTGCCATGTAAAAATAGATATTTGTTTAAATAAATTGACCACACTGCTAGTTAGACATCGCCATTTCCACAGTTCAGGTCTGCTTTATTTTGACCTTTTTTTTTTAGGATATAATCCTCATAATCCTGTAGAAAGTTGACTACAGTGTGTGTTCTCCCTTTATTGCTCGTGGCATTCAGCAGCTGTCCTGCTGCCACTCACTGTTTTCTACTGTGGAGGTTAGGTTTTCAGGAGGAAAACAGGAAGCAGTTGTGAAGACATTAACTGCAGGGATAACTAGAATGGATTCAGACACACTACTGTCAGCACATGAACACTAAGCACTGATTAGCGTTTTCTACCCCACTAAAATCAGTATTTTCCTCACAGCTATGTGTGCACTCCTGGTCTGTTCCAGTGCTTCCAGCTTAAGCCTCCACATGCGGAAATTCTGCCTTGTTTTCACAGCATTATTATTCTGTGTTTGAAAGCTCTACAGGTGATGTTTCTGTTTGTCTACTTTTATTGCATGTTTCTTAGCAATAAAGCCTCTCTGAGCTGTGCTTTGCACCTCAGAACAAGCCATTGCCCAGACGGTTGCTCTGACAAATGGGCAGAAGTGCCAGAAGCACGTGTGCGCCGCTGGGCACATTTGCACCAGCCCTGCAGCTGTGGCACATGGGGCTGAGCACCCCTGGCTTTCCTGGCACCAGGACAACAGGGACAAAAGCCACCCCTGTGGGATGACGACTGCACTGGATGGAGGCTGCTTCACACTCCTGACCTGGCTATGCCCGACAGCTGCTCCTGAAAGCCAAAACCTCGCCAAAATGTTGTGTGTTTTTTTCCTGGGTGGCACACGTGGCTTTTGCTATAAGCACCACCCCCAGAATTACAAAGACGGCTTTGAATGGGAAACTCCGAAGTGTAATTTACTGTGGCTAATCTCATACTGATGATCAGCGTTGCGTTGTCTGCTTGATAGAGTATCATTTTATGTTACGGGTGAGGAGAAGAGGAGCTGCGTGAAGACCTCAGAGCAGCTTCCAGTGTCTGAAGGGGCTACAAAGATGCTGGAGAGGGACTCTTCATCAGGGACTGCAGCGACAGGACAAGGGGTGTTGGGTTCGAACTGAAACAGAGGAAAGTCAGGTTAGATCTTAGGCAGAAGCTCTTCCCTGTGAGGGTGCTGAGGCGCTGGCACAGGGTGCCCAGAGAAGCTGTGGCTGCCCCATCCCTGGCAGTGCTCAAGGCCAGGTTGGACACAGGGGCTTGGAGCAAGCTGCTCCAGTGGAAGGGGTCCCTGCCCGGGGCAGGGGTTGGAGCTGGAGGAGCTTTGAGGTCCCTTCCAATCCAAACCAATCTGGGATTCTGTGATTCCTCACTGCTGCTTATGATGTTATGCTTTATGCTTATGAAGTATGAAATACTTCTGCTGTCAGGGAGGGTGTCTTTTGAAGTCCAACTTCATGGCCTTGTTTTGTGGATGACAAATGCCAAGTTAAACAGGCAGGACTGGTTGGCTAATGAGACTCCGGTGAAGTGCCTTGCGCTGATCAACTGATGATTATTGAAACCCCTGGTGACAACAAGCAATGTTTCTCATACTAGGAAACTCTTCAGTTGTCGGCAGTTTCTCTGTCAATGTGATACTGTTAGGTCAAAAGCAGATCTCTGGAAAACAGAGGGCTGAAGCTGGTGGTGGCAGTCATGGCTAAAAGAAGCCATGCTAATTAATGTTTTAAATAATTCCCGTGTTATAGCATGGCCCTGCAGAAAGGGCACAGGTGCTGTGGGAAGGAAGATCCTGTCATCTTTATTCAGCTTTTCCTGCAGGCTATTTTTGGTTGTTGTTTTGGCTGTACTTGGATCTGCCTGTATGTCCAGCAACAAAGATTTCTGTCTTTTGGGCAGTTGTCTTTGACCTTTCCTTGAGCAATAGCTGGTAGCCTTCCAGACTCCTCGACTAGTGGGTGAGGTTGAGCTAAGACTAAAATGTTCACGTGGGTGCTCATGAACTTGTGGCTTACTTGGGTATTAAAAACAAGCTGCCCTTTCGACACAGGTTTGCTTCCAGACCACTGTGCACGTGTGTCGCTGTAACCACATACGCTGTTCAGTTGTATTGCACATAAGTGTTTTTATAATATTCCACACAGACTTACCCCACCTTCCTAGTTTAGGAAGGAACGACCTGTGCTGAATCTGTCCTTCAGCGAGCCCTCGGCCTGTGCCCTGTGCTTTGCCATCGCACTCCAGCTGAACGGGAGTTGAGGCTGCAGTACGGTTAATGAGGAAACAATGAAGAACTGAACTCTGACCAGATTATTCAATCTGTCTCATGAGCCAGAAACTGTATTGATGTTTCTTCATCGGCTGCATGTACCTGCGTGCTCTAGCACAGAGCACGTGCTTCTGTTGTTGCTGTTATTGCGCACTTTAATGGCTGTTACATTTGTCAGGTTTTTGTAAATTCAGTGAAATGTCAGAGAGAAAGCACAGGAAACACAGCGTGTTTCTGCTGAAGGGCTGGTGCTGTTCCTGCATTTGCCTGTGCTGTTGCCGAGAGGCAGAGGGAAGGAAGGTGTTGTGACAGCATTTGCTAAAGCTGCTGAGCTGAGTGCCAAAACACCTTTTTATCTTGGACTCTGCAGTGGTTTTGGTTTTACTCCTGCCTTTGGACTGGAGGTTTGTGAGTCTTCAGTTTAACACTCTTCTGTGCAGAGGCTGTGTCTTATCTCCAGGACAAAGAACAGCAGTTGTGGGGACCTGTTCCGTGAGTAGCATGCAATATAGCTACCAGCTCGGAGTGGCATGGAGAGCCTCTGCAGGCAGCGCTGCCCTCCCTTGGCCAACACACACTTACAAGTACTGCTGCAAGCAAGAGGGGACCTCTCTGGTCCCACATGGGTGCCCCTTCTGCATGGCCATTGACTGGGGGCTTTTTACACTCTCTTGAAATGCACAGACAGTGCCCAATGTGACAAAGCTTCCAAGTAATTATAAGTACTCTTTGCAATTTCTGTGCAATACCCTTTCAAAGTTGTCCTGTTTTCTTTCTCTTTGAATGCATATTCAGAGCAGGCACATTTGTAGGCACACAATGAGAGGTTGATTTTGAAAAGAAGTAAATATATTGCACTGGCTGGCAAAGGGCTTCTTGCTGCCCTCTTATTATGATGTGCACACAACTTGCTACAAATTCTTTACCTTGCATTTCGATCACAAAGATAAACGAAATTGTCAATCCTGTTCACATTTCCTTTTGATGGCTATATAAAAGTAATAGCCATGGTGCCAAAAAAAGCTTTCATTAATTCTTCTATTTATTAAGGTGAAAGGAGGACTGACTTACAAAGAAAGAGGAATAAATGGACTGCAGTGAAATGTCTGCTCCATTTCCAGAGGGTATACCTTCTGCATGATTCCCAACTTCAGGATGAGGCTGAGCAGCACTCAAAATGGATAAAAACGTTCTTGACTTCAGATCCCTGTAACTTTATCTCAGTATTGCACCACTCCAACACTAAACAGAGTAGGTGAAATGCTGTATGGTAATGTAGAAATTTAATTTAAGGAATATGACCGCAAAGAAAAAGAAAATGGAAAGGGAAAAAAGGAGAAATTTTGTGTTTGTTGCACAGAGATGTTGTGTATATATATATATATATACACAACATGAATCATGGAATAAGACAAGAGTTAGGGTTGGAAAGGACCTTAAGATCATCCAGTTCCAAGCTCCTTACCATGGGCTGGGACACCTCACACTAAACCACCCCACCCAAGGCTTTGTCCAACCTGGCCTTGAACACCGCCAAGGATGGAGCATTCACAACTCCCTTGGGCAACCGATTCCAGTGCCTCACCACCCTAACAGGAAAGAATTTCCTTCTTAGATCCAATCTAAACTTCCCCTGTTTCAGTTTTAACCCGTTACCCCTTGTCCTGTCACTACAGTCCCTGATGAAGAGTCCCTCCCCAGCATCCTTACAGGCCCCCTTCAGATACTGGAAGCTGCTCTGAGGTCCCCACGCAGCCTTCTCTTCTCCAGGCTGAACAGCCCCAACTTCCTCAGCCTGTCTTCATACGGGAGCTGCTCCAGCCCCCTGATCATCCTCGTGGCCTCCTCTGGACTTGTTCCAGCAGTTCCATGTCCTTTTTATGTTGAGGACACCAGAACTGCACACAATGCTCCAGGTGAGGTCTCACAAGAGCAGAGCAGAGGGGCAGGATCCCCTCCTTGGACCTGCTGGCCACGCTCCTTTTGATGCAGCCCAGGATACGGTTGGTTTCTGGGCTGCGAGCGCACACTGCAGCCGGCTCATGTTCATTTTCTCATCGACCAGCACCCCCAAGTCCTTCTCTGCAGGGCCGCTCTGAATCTCTTCTCTGCCCAACCTGTAGCTGTGCCTGGGATTGTTCCGACCCAGGTGTAGGACCTTGCACTTGTCATGGTTGAACTTCATAAGGTTGGCATCAGCCCACCTCACAAGCGTGTCAAGGTCCCTCTGGATGGCATCCCTTCCCTCCAGCGTATCAACCGGACCACACAGCTTGGTGTCATCGGCAAACTTGCTGAGGGCGCACTCAATCCCACTGTCCATGTCAGCGATGAATATGTTAAACAAGACCCATCCCAACACCGATCCCTGAGGGACACCACTCATTACTGGTCTCCAGCCGGACATTGAGCTATTGGTCACAACTCTTTGCATGCGGCCATCCAGCCAGTTCTTTATCCACCGAGTGGCCCATCCATCAAATTGATATCTCTCCAATTTAGAGACAAGGATGTTGTGTGGGACAGTGTCAAACGCTTTGCACAAGTCCAGGTAGATGACGTCAACTGCTCTGCCCCTGTCCATCAGTTCTGTAGCCCCATCATAGAAGGCCACCAAATTGGTCAGGCAGGATTTCCTCTTAGTGAAGCCATGCTGGCTGTCACCAAGCACCTTGTTGTTTTTCATGTGCCTTAGCATGCCTTCCAGGAGAATGTGCTCCAAGATTTTGCCAGGCACAGAGCTGAGACTGACTGGTCTGTAATTCCCCGGCTCTTCCATTTTCCCCCTCTTGAAAATGGGGGTTATATTTCCCTTTTTCCAGTTGTCGGGAACTTCACCTGACTGCCAGGATTTTTCAGATATGATGGCCAGTGGCTTAGCAACTTCATTCGCCAGCTCCTTCAGGACCCGCGGATGGATTTCATCAGGTCCCATGGACTTGTGCGCGTTCAGGTTCTTGAGATGGTCTCAGACCAGATCCTCTCCTACAGTGGGCCCAAGGCCTTCATTCTCACAGTCCCTGTGTCTGCCTTCCAAGACTTGGGTGGTGCGGTCAGAGCCTCTGCCAGTGAACAGTGAGGCAAAGAAGTCATTCAGAACCTCAGCCTTCTCCAAATCCTGTGTAGCCAGCTCTCCCTATAGCTTCTGGAGGGTGCCGACATTGTCCCTAGTCTGTTTTTTGTTTGCTGCGTACCTGTAGAATCCCTTCCTGTTATCCTTAACATCCCTGGCCAAGTTTAATTCTAACTGGGCCTTAACTTTCCTAACCTGGTCCCTAGCTTCCCGGACAACATCCCTGTACTCTACCCAGGCTGCCTGTCCTTGCTTCCACCTTTTATAAGCCTCTTTTTTCCCTCTAAGTTTCCTCAGCAGCTCCTTATCCATCCAAGGAGGTCTCCTGGCCCTCCTGCTGCACTTCCTTCTAGTTGGGATGCAGCACTCCTGAGCTTGGAGCAGGTCATCCTTGAATATCAACCAAGAGTCTTGGGCCCTCCTGCCCTCTAGGTCTACGTCCCATGGAACCTTACTAAGGAGGCTCCTGAAGAGGCCAAAGTCTGCTCTCTTGAAGTCCAGGGCAGTGAGCTTGCTGCACGCTCTTCTCACCGTCCTGAAGAGCTCAAACTCGACCATCTCATGATCACTGCAACCAAGGCTGCCCTGGAGCGTCACATTTCGAACCAGCCTTTCCCTGTTGGTGAGCACAAGGTCAAGCATGGCACCTCTCCTTGTTGGCTCCTCTATTACTTGCAGAAGGAAGCTGTGCTCCACACAATCGAGGAACCTCCTGGATTGCTTGTGCCGTGCAGTGCCATCGTTCCAACAGATGTCAGGGTGGTTGAAGTCCCCCATGAGAACAAGGGCCTGCGAGCGTGAGGCTTTTCCTATCTGTCTGTAGAGTGCTTCATCCACAGATACTTCTTGATCAGGCGGTCTGTAACAGATCCCCACAGTAATGTCTGCCATGGCTGTTCTCCCTTTAACCCTGACCCACAAACTCTCTGTCGACTGCTCACCTGTCCCCAGACAGAGTTCCATCCTCTCCAGCCTATCCCTAACATAAAGGGCAACTCCCTCTCCCTGCCTGCCAGGCCTGTCCTTTCTATAGAGCCTGTAACCTTCCATTCCAACACTCCAGTCATAGGAGCCATCCCACCCTGTTTCTGTGATGCCTATTATATCATACCCTCGTAGACATGCACACATCTCTAATTCCTCCTGTTTGTTCCCCATGCTACAGGCGTTTATAGAGAGGCATCTGAGCCAAGCTCCAAATGAAGCCAGCTCATTGGCTGGAGCAGCTGGAATATCTCTGCATCATTCCAAGCAATTATTACAGGTGCTGCCACTGACTGGGAGTGCTGGGATGGAATGATGCCCCCCTTCCCCAACACATCTGATTTAAAGCTGCCTTG
This sequence comes from Lathamus discolor, assembly GCF_037157495.1. Classification (NCBI taxonomy): domain Eukaryota; kingdom Metazoa; phylum Chordata; class Aves; order Psittaciformes; family Psittacidae; genus Lathamus; species Lathamus discolor. The sequence continues at coordinate 928,471 of NC_088909.1, read as the reverse complement.
ACCAGCCTCGCGAGCCTCAGAGCAAAGCAGCTCTTCCCCTTAGCGCAGCTGCACCAACCTCCAGTAGACGTGGCCTCCCAAACCGAGTCCCATGTTCTAAATACCCAAACCCCTGACTATGGCACCACTGTTCTAATGATTTATTAACCTGCCAAATCCACCTAGCCTTTTTAAGGTCCTCCCTTTTATCCTGGAGAACTGATGAAAAAACTGTCTCTATATAAACTACATATAGACATATATATACATAAAAACCCTGCTTTTTGCATCCATGTCCATCCATAAACACATTGGTACAGATACCTGGGTCATTTCTTCCAAACCATCTTGGGAAGAGATTCCCCTCCTAAACCATTGTCGCTAGGTGCAGTCTGAAGCAGAACCCACCAGGCTGCTGCCATGGAGCTACCCCCACACCACCCTTCCTTGGCAGCACCAGCAGAGATCCAGCCCAGCAGCCCACCACTGACCTGCCCCTGGCGTCAGGATCCGCTGCCGAAGCAGTGATCGGTCCTTGTGGCTGGGGAAGGGTGTGCAGGGCCGAGGGGCAGAGACCCCCCTGGGGAGGTGTGGTTGGGGGGGAGCTCATGGAGAAGTGGAAGCCGCTGCGCAGGCTGGCACAGGGCAGCCAGCCACGAGAGCTCAGGGTGGTCACTGAGCGAAAGGAGCTGGGGCCCTCAGCAGGGCAGTGGAAGAGTCAGATGAGGGTTTTCAGAGGTCATGTCTGGAGCCTCTGCAGACAGGGTGAGTCTGCCAGCAGGGAGGGCAGGCTCTCACAGCCCCACATACTCTCACGCACTTTGGTCCTTTACTCTTTGCGCAGCACTGCCTTTTTTCCCTGTGGTTTTGTCATTTCTGGCAGAGGAATAGGATTTATTAGGTTAGGTTTTGAGAGAACAGCAGGCCTCCAGAGAGAAATAAAAGTTTGGAGACTGTTAATTGAGATGGATAGATCTGTAAATCATCTGAGGTTTACCAGCGTCATTGTCAGCAACGGTGTGCTCCTGTCCTGCCTGGAGAGTGCTTGAGTGGAGAGCTCATCAGTGTTTAGGGGAGGAAGAAATCTGGTCCTCCACGGGGCAGGGAAAGGGCAGGATGTCCTGAGCTCCATGAGGCAGGATCAAATCTCAATTACCACAGTAAAGTTGTCTTGTTTGTCCTTAAGAGATGCAAAAGGTCTCAGGACAATTAGTTCAGTGTGTTTTATTGTTTCAGTGTGGAGCTTAAACCCCTGACTTCTTATCACATCTATTTACCTGTATATCCATGGCTCAGGAGACAAGTGAAAATGAGATGCGTGTTCTGTGTTTGGCAGAAAAATAGAGTAACAATTAATTTTCTGGCTATAGCAGTCTGACTGAGTTTAGGTTTTCCTTCTTGTACTCACATACAAATCTACCTCCCCTCTTCCCCTGATGTTCATCTACATGGAGTATTGTGTGCAGTTCTGGTGTCCTCAACATAAAAAGGACATGGAGCTGCTGGAACAAGTCCAGAGGAGGCCACGAGGATGATCAGGGACTGGAGCACCTCCTGTATGAAGGCAGGCTGAGAAAGTTGGGGCTGTTCAGCCTGGAGAAGAGAAGGCTGCGTGGGGACCTCAGAGCAGCTTCCAGTACCTGAAGGGGGCCTATAGGGATGCTGGGGAGGGACTCTTCATTAGGGACTGTAGTGACAGGACAAGGGGTAACGGGTTCAAACTGAAACAGGGGAAGTTTAGATTGGATCTAAGGAGGAAATTCTTTCCTGTGAGGGTGGTGAGGCACTGGAATGGGTTGCCCAGGGAGGTTGTGAGTGCTCCATCCCTGGCAGTGTTCAAGGCCAGGTTGGATGAAGCCTTGGGTGAGATGGTTTAGTGTGAGGTGTCCCTGCCCATGGCAGGGGGGTTGGAACTGGATGATCTTGAGGTCCTTTCCAACCCTAACTATTCTATGATTCTATGATTCTATGTGTTTATGTGTCTGTGTAAATCCTCAGAGTAATTTTTTTACTGCATTTCTTATTAGCACAGAATGTATAAGATTCTCCAAAGGTCTGGTTTCAGACCATAAAAATCTTTTGCTTATTTAGATTTGGCTCAGCCTCCCCTAAACAGGATCATAAAGCACCAGTTCACAGACTTGGTGCCCACAAAGTGCGATGCTGACTCTGGTCCTAGTGCAGCCGTGTGTGCTTTATTCACAGCCAGCGCTTCAAGCCAGCTCCTGCTCCACTTCAAAATGGAAAGAATGACTCTTTCTATCAGTGAAGGAAACGAGCAGCTTGACTACCACAGCATTCAGACACCTCCCCTTCCATCTCTTTACCTCCCTCAGTGGCAATGCAAACACCAGGAATGGAAGAAAAACAGTGTTGTGTTGCCTGACTCAATTAATTTTACAGTAGTTCAACTTTAACACCTTTGGACATAAGCACAAATGGGGAGATAAATTAAAGCTTAGACTTACAAAGCATGACACCAGCAGTAAACTGCTAGGAAAAAGAAGTGTTTCCTTATCAAAGGAAGCAAAGGATTTAGCCACTGGGAGATGTTTTAAACCCAATTTTTTTGAATCTACATAAGCACTATTTCTGATGCCATGTGAAATTCAGATGCAATTTCAAAGGATTCAGAAAAGCCAGGCAGGAAATCTTGAGATCTTTTTGAAAACAAAAGGCAGTATCTGAAAGTACAGCCTTCCCTGATGAAGTCACAATTTAGATATCAAGTTTTGTGCAAAGCAAAAAGATAAAACCTCAAAACCAGCCCACTTCTTATATCAAAACTTGTTGGTTTTAGGGATTATCCCTAATTTTGTCTTACTGCATGCTCCTACAGATCTGATGGCCGCAGCACTATGGGGAGTTTACCTCTTTGCACTGCCCAAGGCACTGGCAGGCTGCACTTGGGGTACTTTGCAGTGTCCTGGGTGCATTTCTACACTGTGAGTGACCCTGTCACAAACCACTGCCTGTGACAGGAGACCACAGGAGCCAGCAGGGCTCAGCCTGTCCCTGTGCACAGCACCCTGCTCCCGTGGCCCAGCGTCAGCAGCCAGGCTGGTACCCACCACACGTGTGCTGCCCAGCACGCCTCTGTCCCTTGGGGGCACCTTTTGTTCCTTCAGCTTTGGTTCCTTTTTCCCCCGTGATAGTTAAAGAAGATATGAATATTATGGGCTAGATTCTTGTCTCCTGAAACTCTGATAGTAATGAAGCAGCAAAGGTGCCTGTGTTTAAACCCACAGGACACTCACTAGGTACTTGGGTGACTGTTCTTTGCTGTGCAGAGCCCTGCAGTGTTTTCAGTAGAGCCTTATGTCAGCTTTTGAGCATGACAAGGTACCTTGCAGTGTCACAGTGCATCAAGTGGAAAGCCAGCATGTAAGTGACTCAGAATATTTTACAAAAAATCATTAACATTTTTAAGCTGCTTCTGCTTTTACCCAGGAAGTGGATCACTTTTTATGGCATTAAAGTATTTTTAGGAAAGTTTGTACTTTTGGGGGAGATTACACAAATGAGAATGTTCTATTTATTTATTGACTATTACACATCTGTCCTTCTGCACATTCCCTCCGTCACCCAAAAGAAAGGACTGCATGTCAGAACAGTCAGCAGAACCCAGGTCTGTCTGGTAACAAGGCTATGTCCAGCCCGTGAGCTACCAACCCATCAGAGAGACCTCCCCTTACAAGAATATGACTCCCTCGCCTGCAGAGCGGCTCTGTACATGATGCTCAATCATTATGTTCATTAGTGGGGAAAAATCCTTCCAGAGGATCGTTCTTTTAAAAAGCCATATGCAATTGTGTGGCTAAAAAGCACAAATGCCTTTAATTATACCCACCATGCTTGAAGATTAAAGGCATAATGACCCATCTGCATCTGTGTAAATCGGGCATTAGACCTGAAGTCAGTATTCATTTGTGTAAGTCTAGTTAAAACATAAAGGAGTAAAACACACACACAAGCATAACGTTTTGAGTTTGTGATGGATGGGAATGGTATAAAAGGGCTCTCAGGTCACCAAATCAGTGATACCACACAAACAGAAAATTATATGAGATGCTAGATGATGGCATAAGAAGCAGGAAAATTTGCTTCTAAATTTAGAGAATTTTCTCCACAAAAGCAATGTGGATATTGTCACTCATCCTCACTTCAATAAATCTGCAGAACGAGGCTTAGGAATATCTTAAAAGTAATTGGAGTACAAAGCTGGCATCATCTCCTGGATGTGAAAATATTTCAGGAGAGCTTCTGCTAGCTGGCATCAATATGATCATTAAACTTCCTCCTCCAGATCAGGGAACTTCACTCTCTGATTTCAGATCCAAAAGTCAAATTTACATTAGAAGAGCTCAAATACCTACAAGGAACATCTGGAATTTCTTTTTCAGACACTTAATAAGCCGAGTGTTCAGGACAGGGTTCTCTGTGTGTGTATGTTTGGTTAAAATATACGACAGCATCAGTGTCAAGTAAATGGATGTACTGGAAAGAGCTACAAGAGATTACAAAAGGCTCTGGCTCCCTTTACATATCTGTGCAATGCTTCACGCTCCCAGCTCCTGCTGAAGCTCCTGCTAGGAACAAACAAGCAGGCTAACAAATCCCAGAGCTGCAGAGTGCTGCAGACATCATTAGCCATGGCTGGGGAATAAGCCAAGACATCCCGACACTGGAAAGCAAGTCCTTGCTTGACTGGTGCCAGTAGCAGCTGTATCAGCCCTATCTATTCCCACTGGGGGTTGTGCTGGGAAGCTCTGTTAAGGGCTTATGGTCCTGATGCAGAAAATGCCTATGCAGAGGGAGTAGTTCCATCCATCCGTCAGGGATTAGCCCTGTGTGTCCTGGCAGTCAGTAACCTGGTCAGGTTAGCTCAGTTTGTGTTTTGTAACGGTCACAAGCTGACATGAAGTACATTTGGTTAATGGCTCTGTGTCAAAAGGCACAAGAATATAAGTAATTCTGACAAGAAAAACTACTAAACCCAGTGCTGCTGCTTCTCCTGACAGAGGCAAAGGGGCTCTGCTGAGTGAGGGTCACTGCCTCCTCTCCAGCAGGACTCTTCCTGTGTCTGGTGCATCAGTCAGGCAGCTGGGGCTGGAGACGGAGCCCGGGTGGGTGACAGAGCAGGGGAGGATGTTCAGTGATGAGACAAGATCTGGAGGAGCCGATTCCTCTTCTCTGGAGTCCTTAGGCTTGAAAAAACAAGGAGGTTTTATTCACTCTGATTTTTATCTTTTTTAAAAAATATCTGCCTAACAGAAAACCTAATTTTATCTGGTGTGAGATCAATTAGTCCTAGTGCCTGTGGAACCTATTAGCAGCACCACCACCAGCATATACAGTACAGAAATAAAGCTGGTAATTTCTGTACTTTCATCTTAATTGCAGTTTAAATCTAACGCTATTTGTGCTCATTAAAATAATGCTGAAAAGAAAAGCTGAGGGTTTGGGGGTTAAAAATCTTTTATTTCCTATGTTCTTTTCAAAAAGCTATGGTAATTATTTTTATAGTGACAAGAGGATTATTTGACTTAATTTTTATAGATGATTAAGTTCTCAGGAAAAAAAATCACTGTAATGTACGCAAATGGAAAAAATGTTAGCTTCTTCCTTTATCACCATTAGAAGTCCCCCATCCTCTTTGAGACAATCCTGCCATGAGTGTGCAGTGAGATTTGACCTGGAGCTAAAACCACCCGGTTCCTGGAAGTGCTTGGAGAAGAACAGCTAAGCTGGAGAAGTGACCAGGCCACTTCCTCAAGGACTCCTTTTCCCCGTGTAGCAGCAAGGTCATGACAGGAGAAAGGTAAAAAGGGCAGAAAGAGACTGAACTGTAGAACCAATTTGGGAAAATGGTGCAACAGTTCCATTGTCCTCCACCAAGCTTGCCTCCATTCCCCCTCAACACTGCTACAGAGCAAGTCACCCTTCTCATTTACATCAGCAGAGCGCTGTCTCTGCACACAAGGGATGATGTGGACCAGTGGACAGTGTGTCACAGCACTGACAGTTCTGCAGAAGAGGCTGGACACGCTTTGTTTTCAGGAACAGTTAATTTTCCCCACCAGAAGGACAAAGAGAAACCGAACTGCCTACCAGTCCCTGCTGCAAAAGGAGTTTCATTAGCAAAGCTCCAAACATCAGGAGAGCCAGGCTGAAGAAGCCTTCAGCATACCTCTGCCTGGGCACACGTGTTAATCTTCCCTATCATTTCCTGGGAGATGTGGGGCATTCCCCAAAGAACTGTTGTGGTTTAAGCCCAGCCGGTAACCCAGACCCACGCAGCCACTCGCTCACTCCCTCCCTTCTTCTTCTCCCAGCTCCCAGAGGGATGGGGAGGAGAATGGAAAGAGTGCAACTCCCACTGGTTGAGATAAGAGCAGTCCAGTAACTAAGGTATAACACAGACCACTGCTGCTGCCACCAACAACAGTAATGATAAGGGAAATAACAAGGGAAGAGAATACAATCGCTCACCACCCGCCGACAGATACCCAGCCTGACTGAGCAGTGATCTATCCCTTCCAGGTAACTGCCCCCAGTTTCTATACTGGGCATGATGTGCTGAGGTATAGAATACCCCTTCGGTTAGTTTGGGTCAGGTGATGATGCGCTCCCCTAGATGACGGGTGAAATCTTTTGGCATATTCCATAGCTCGGTTGAGGTCCGGGGTCAAGAAGTCACCTCTCCTTCTTCCTCTTCCTCTGATCCACGAAATAATAAGTCATGTTCAGGTGCTGTCCCGTGTAGTAAGTGCATTGGTTCTTCGTCTTTCTTACTGTGTGGGTTGCTTTTTGTGCCTTTTGTTTGCTTTACACCTTGCATACGGGGGCAACCCGTACTGGCATGAATTTGTCCTCTGGTTTAGCTGCAGTGATCATCACTGTGGTAGGAGTGGCTGCAGTATCTGTTGTAGTGAGAATTTGAGTAGCTGCTGTACTTGTCACTGGGGTTGGTGTAGCTGCTGTATTTGGAGTTGGAGTACCTGCATTGTCTGTTGCTTTGCCATCAGATCCAGAGACACCATTTTCCCTTTGAAGGTGCTGGATAGTGTTGAACAGGGCTCTGTAGGCCAAGCCCCAGCATGGACAGGGTACCACTGCCACAACCACGTGCCAAACTTCTGCACCCAAGACCGCACACCAACTCACTGCTCTAGAAATTCCTCCCCACCCCCCAAGTAGTTCTAGAATGGAAAGTATCTTGGTTTTCTGCTTTCTAATCAAATTTTTAGAGATTCTTTTAAATTAAGTTTAGCTGTGAACTAATGGAAATAAATTAACTATGAAGTATATCGTGGTGGTCCTGGCCTTGCAGTCTGCAGTGTGGTGATAAATGATCAGCATCATAAAATAGCTGTTAATAGATTTTAAAGCCATAAGGAAAAATGATGATCCTCTAATTCTGACCTCCAGCACAGAGCTGGAGACTGGACCCGCTGCACCTCCTGCCCCAGGTACTGCTGCTTGCTGACCATGGGGACACTGCAGCCAGCCAAGCCCAGCCCAGCCACCCCTCTGCAAGAGCTGAGATAAGGTCTCCCCTGGTGCAAGTCAGAATGGCCACAGCACCATGATAAATCTGGCCTGGCACCTTCTGTTTTTGTGGTGCCATGAGTCTTGTTCTCTTCACTGAAGCAGCTCTGTTCTGCTTTCTCTGCTTGGTCCATCTCTCTAAGCTTTCCTTTACCTTTCCATCCTAGGAAGCTCTCCATCGCTTTCCCTATCCTCTCTGCAAACTGCCCTCGGCCCTTCCCCTTTTGTGATCACATCATTTCTGTGCTGGTTGACCAAATCCACCTGTTGACTCTGCTTTTTAGGGACAGATGCCAATATCTTGCTCATGACAGCACCATCTACAGAAGGGTCTGTGCTGATTTTCCTTTGTTTCAGCTACTTCTCCTAGCTCTTGCCTCCCGGAGGGCACCAGTGACAAAGAGAAGCCCCAGATGAGCAGACATTTTCCCACAGAGGACCCCCCCCTTAGGAAATGCCTCACTGCTTGTGAACAAGTCATGAACAGAGAAAAGGGATGAGTTAGCCGATCCTTTACCAATCACTCTGCTGTGTGAGCACCACAACCCTCACTTTTCAAGGTTTGTCTCTAATCAGTAATTTCAAGACACGAAACAAAAATGCTGTTCAGGGGGGTCAGGTACATCCCTGCCTCTGCTTCCACATTCATGAGACACTCCTCAAAGCACAGTCCCTGGCTGGCAGTGCTGCTCACTGCTGTTCAGAACTGCTATACGGTTCTTCTCCTACCTAAGAGCTTACAATGCCCCATGGGGTTTTAAAGGTAATTCTATCACTAGAAGAAGTCCCAAATGGAATTTGAGCCCCAAGCACTTGCCAGTTTTGATTTGCTCAACTCCATTCTTTATTTTTACAAGTGTGCTGGCCCTTTTCACCCTGAGGGGGCAAAGTTTGCCAGCCCAGCCCATCTACCACTCCTATTGAATAAATATATACATAGGCAAATAAATACAGAAGTTGCACAGGCAGAAGAGTATCCGGTCTTGTTCAAAACCATCCCAATTCATGACCTGACAGCCAGCAGCAGGAGGAAGAGGAGAGCAGGCTTCACTGGCTCTCCCTAGAGATCTTCCCAAAGCCCTGGGGATTGCTGAAGGAGAAGCAGTTGCTGAAAACTGATCTGAAAGGCATTTGAAAACACTTACAGCATCTCCTTAGTGACATGGGCTCCTGTGTGAGTGCCAGCAAACACCAGTGTGTCAGGCAAAGAGACGTTATGCTTCTGCTGGCTTGCTCTTGTCTGAAAGTGGGGTGACCTGGATTGATTTTGGCTACAGCTTTTCTGGTTAGCGTCGTGTAATGCCCATTACAGCACTGCCAAGCCTCATGTGTTGAGGGCATAAAGCATATTTCAATCCTGAACGGCAAAATAAATGACTTGGCTTGGGCAGATGGAAAAGGACACTTCCTTTCACTGCTGTCTAGCACACCAGGAGCAGACTTTAGTCCAGTGAGATCAAAAATAGCCCAATAAAACCTATGGTCTGCAGCAGTACAGACACCTTGTGCCATCTCCCAAGCCATTTACTTTTAAAAGCTGAAAAATGGCAGCACTGGAATTTTAGGTGAACATTTCACTGCAGGTGGTCATTGTTCTGAGCAGCAGTAACTCAGGCTCCCAGTGATGAACATCCCACCCTCCTGCCTCATTTGTCCCCCCAAAAGACCTTAGAGCCAAGCCAGGGTTTCAGCATCCAATGCAGGATTGCTGACTTTAAGACTCACTTCCAAATCTTCAGACCATCAGAGCTGCTCGCAGCTGATTATCACTTTCACAAATATTTACTGCTTTCCAACCCCTGAACAGAACGTGTGATGAAATCTCCATATGCTCAGGCACAGCATCACTTGCGGGTGAGAGACAACAACTCTGTTTTGGATTCACACTGCTGAGAGAATGCGTACTGTATTGAATTCATACCTCATTTAAAATTGCCTTTACAGATAATACATCCAAATGTTCCTTTGATAATTATTCTGTACTAAAATTAATGCCAAATAATGTGCAAGCAAGCAGGCAGGCCTTTATGGGCATGATTACAGCATTTACTCCTCTTTGGGAACTGTTGGAACTGTCTATATAAATAATACCATGCCATTATCCTTAAAGCAGCACATTTGTTTCACAATGAGCCCTTGCAGGGAGAACTTTCACATATATCCTATTGAAGCTTTCTGTGCACCTTACTCATCTATCATATCCTTTAAAAAAGATCTCATAGAAGAGAACTTTTTCTTTGCCCTCACTACTGCTTGACATAAAGCCATAACAGTTGTTGTGCATATTGGAAACCCTCCCACCATTCTAAAAGACAATTTCTCTTCTTTATTCATTCTACTTGAACGCCTCTGTAGGGAAAGAAACTTTTACCGTGCTTTGTCTGGAATTCACACAAGTAACTGCACAGGGAACTGCCTGACTCCCAGGCAGTGTTTCTCCCAGCCTGATGCATTTCAGTCCTTCACCACTGCCCCACAGCCTCTTCAGAACCACATCTGACCCTTCTGCTGGGCCCTTACACCTCACTGCCTGCCTGGCACTGCCCCTCACGCTGTCACCTCCTGAGCCTGGTGGGCATTAATGTATCACACAGTCCAAACAAATCCTGTGCCCAGTGAACCGCTGACAAATTACAGACTCACCCGATTTGTTGCTGTGAATGGGTTGTAAGTCAACAGCCGTATTTTCTACCAAAGTCAAACCACATGAGCACTGCGAACTGGGGAATAACAGCTTCAGTACAAATGGGGAGGGCTATGAGCGCCAAGTCCAAAAGCATGGAATTGCTGAGCTTTTACTTTGTGATTAACACTGGCATCAGAAAACCAAAAATACATGGATGAGGAAAAATGGCTGTTTTGCTGAAGGCTGCTACTGAGCAGCAACTACGCTTTAATCAGAAGCTCTAAAAGGAACAGCAGGAGTCACTCATTTCCGAGGCCCTTAACCGTCAGTTACACAAGAGCTTTTCTTATGCACTTTGCTGTGCAGCTACTGAGGGATCACTGATGGAGTGAAATCACAAGTGCTGCATGTCATTACAGCTGTAGCATGCCATTACAGCTGTAGCATGCCATTACAGCTGCAGTGTGCTTTTACAGCTGCTGTGTGCCTTTACAGCTGCAGTGTTCCACTACAGTTGTAGCATGCCATTAGAGCAGCAATGTGCTATTGCAGCTGCAGCATGTCATTACAGCTGTAGCGTGCCATTACAGCTGCAGTGTTCCATTACAGCTGCAGATGCCATTACAGCCCAGTCTGCCATTACAGCTGCTGCATGGCATTACAGCTGTTACATGCCATTACAGCTGCAGTTTTCCATTACAGCTGCAGTGTGTCACTGCAGCTGCAGCAGGCCACTGCAATGGAAAGAAGACTCAATTCTGGCAAAAAATCCCTGCATATAAGAGCATTACAGCCTGGCCTTGTCTCTAGTTAATTCCTGTTTGGGCATTGTTGGGCTGACTGGTAACTCTTATCATATAACCCCATGGCAGCTCTGTGGTGGATCCTGAGAACAGATTTTATTTTCACTTCTCATTTTATTTAAGACCTTTGCTGACGTCCTCTCTCCCCTGATTTTTCTCCACAACATAACATTTGGGTTTCTAGATTCTAATAAAACAGGACTTGAAGGGGGTTTTTTGAAGTTCTTATACAAACGGCAACACACAGAGGGACCATCTCTCCAAGGAATGAGAAATATAGATACTAACGCAGTTTGGAAAAAGCAGACAGGAATTGCCTGAAAGAGAAGGTGACGTACAGCACATTGGGTCTCCAACTGAAAACTGGACACTCAAGATCGAAGAGGAAATAGCTGATTTTAGGTTGAGAAACCTGAAGGAAACGGACAGCAGCTGCAGCTGCTCAATCCAATACACCCAATTAAGAAAAAGATTTAATTTAATTATTTTCTACAGATCTTGGTCTCTGAGAACCAGTCTAATGAGAGAGAGAAAAAAGGCTCCTTTGGGGGTGAATGTTTTCCTCAAAAGACAGTAAAGGATGTTTAGTTGAGCAGTACAGAAACACCAGCGCGGAAGAAAATACATCTCTCTTCCAAGTTTCCTTGCTCTTCTGTGAAGTATTTGCCAACTTTTTTCAATGAGTTTTCTCAGCTGAGAGAACTCTGGAATTGTGAAGCCTTACAAAGGCACCTGATGAAATCGACTTGGACAGGTGCGGTTCAGAGCTTGCTAAAAGGTCACCCAATTTGAACTGACAGGTATCACAGGAGACAACCTGACTAGCCCGGTATATGTCCCCTGATAGAAAAGCCAAGGACTCGCAGGCAACAGATTATTGTGGATGCTGCTACTAAAAGTTATTTAACCTAGAGAGTCAATTGAAGTCCTGGCTGCAGAGAGCAAATGGCACCTCTGGCTGGTGCTGCCTGCCCGGCTGCTGCCCAGCCCCTCGCACATGCTTTGGCTCCAGCAGCCCCACGTGCTGGCCACACTGATCTTGGGTGCAGGGCACTTACCTGAAGTGGGTCGCAGAAGACAGCCTGCTCTGGCCCAGGTCCTGCTTCTCCTGCCAGTGGTCACGTCTCAGGAATGGGAACAGAACCCAAGCAGCCAGTTCATTCCTTCCTACATGGGTGCAACAGCCCAGCATCTCCCAACAAAGTGAGCTCCAACACCCTCCAGAGATGCCCACAAAAGAGAGATGACTGGTGTGAAGGATTTGTGGAGCTGCAGAGCACCCTCCTCCTCCTCAGCTCAATGTGGCTGAAGCAGCAGCAAGGGCTGGTGAAGAGCAGACCTGGATAACTGAGAGCTGCTTCGCAGGTCCTCAATGTTTGTATTCTGCAGACGAAATAACCACATCGCTCAAATATGCCTGCTGTCCCTGAGTGGGATTTCATTATTTATAGCCAAACAATGGACGCAGCCACTCTGGACCCTGAGTGACAGGCAAAGTGCTCTTGCAGAGGTTAGTCCAACTGCACTATTGGTAGTGCAAAATTACAGAGGGCTTTTCACTGCACATTGATTAAAGAGATGGAAAGGTCAGTGCACACACATCTTCAGTGCACACACATCTTCGGCTGCAAATGAGAGATGAGACAATGCTTTTATCTTGCTTCCGAAAGCTTTGGGTTAAGCTTTGCTGAAAGTTACAGTTGTTTGTGTCTGCTGAAGGACAGTGTTAAATCATGACTGTACCGATGTCCTGCACAACACTGCCCATGGCCAACTCACCCCCAGTGCCCACCTTTTACAAGAAGAGTATGTGGAGGTAATGGGATTGGAATGAGGGGCCCTGTCATTTGCTGCACTCGGTGGAACAGGAGCAATAGTCCATGAAGGCTCAGCTTGCAAAGGTGCTTGTGACACTCTTGGAGGAGAGACAGGGCAGACTGCTGCAAGAACTGACCGGAGCAGAGGGAAGGGAGAGAAAACAGGTTAAAAAGGCACTAAACACCACCAGAGACACAAAGAAACACAGGAGCCGTTCCAGTGGCAAAGCATTATGATGGAGGAGTGCACACGAGCCACTGGAGTTTCAAATAAATACAACCAAAGGATCTCAGCCCAGCGGTGGGGAAGGAGGGTGGCTGAAAGGCACCTCGCAGGGGAGCTTCCTGGCGCTGTAAGTTTGCTGCCGAGGTGCCGGATGCTTCAGGCCAGCAAACTTGTTCACTGCTCACGTTGTCGGTTAGGGGGAGTCTCAGTTTTCTGTCACAGAGGTAGCAGGGGGCTACCCCTCAGCCTTGAGCAGGCTGGCACGGTCAAAGCCAACACAGAAGGAATGGATTTGCCACCCACCCCTGGAGGCCATGAGGATGAACCTGCCTATTCTCTCTCCCCCAGACACCCAGCACTCCTCTGTTCGTGGCTCTGTGTGTGCTGCTCCTTCAGGTCCTGACACACCAGGCTTTGTGAAGCACAAGTGTAAAACAAAGAAAAGCTTTCCCAAACCTTTGGGAAGAAGTGAAGCACACGAATCCTGTCCTTCCTGATGACAACAGCACTGGCATCCCCCACTGATTGCGCTCATCCTGAACTTCTATTATTAGCATCACTGGCTTTTCACTGTATCTTTACATTTCAGTTATGGGTTATACCATGGGACTACATAAAACTGCTGCCTGTTTTCCATTTCATAAATAAACATGCATGGGAGCAAAATCTCCAAGCATATGCATCAAACTGATTTACAAACAAACAGCAATTTTGATATGAGAACTGGTATTTGGCTGTTTCTGACACTGCCTCTGTGCAAATGGACAGCAGTGGCTTTTATGTTTTTGTGGTGTTATTTCTCACTAACGCAATTCTTTGCTATAGCTTTCAATAGCTCAGTAAAACCTGGCAAAACCTTCCTGATATTTGTTTTATGGTAATGATACAAACAATTACACTTTATAAATCCAGACAAGTGCTGAGAAATCCCCTACCTGTCTGGAATGAGTTTTTCCTTGGAGTCTCTAAATTGGAGAGGCATCAGTGTGATAGGTGACCGCTCGGTGGATAAGAACTGGCAGGATGGCTGCACGCAAAGAGTTGTGGTCAATGGCTCGATGTCCGGCTGGAGACCGGTAACGAGTGGTGTCCCTCAGGGATCGGTGCTGGGACCGGTCTTGTTTAACATCTTCATCGCTGACATGGACAGTGGGATTGAGTGCGCCCTCAGCAAGTTTGCCGATGACACCAAGCTGTGTGGTCCGGTTGATACGCTGGAGGGAAGGGATGCCATCCAGAGGGACCTTGACACGCTTGTGAGGTGGGCTGATGCCAACCTTATGGAGTTCAACCACGACAAGTGCAAGGTCCTACACCTGGGTCAGAGCAATCCCAGGCACAGCTACAGATTGGGCAGAGAAGAGATTCAGAGCAGCCCTGCAGAGAAGGACTTGGGGTTGCTGGTCGATGAGAAAATGAACATGAGCCGGCTGCAGTGTGCGCTCGCAGCCCAGAAACCAACCGTATCCTGGGCTGCATCCAAAGGAGCGTGACCAGCAGGGCGAAGGAGGTGATCCTGCCCCTCTGCTCTGCTCTTGTGAGACCTCACCTGGAGCATTGTGTGCAGTTCTGGTGTCCTCAACATAAAAAGGACACGGAACTGTTGGAACAAGTCCAGAGGAGGCCACGAGGATGATCAGGGGACTGGAGCACCTCCCGTATGAAGACAGGCTGAGGAAGTTGGGGCTGTTCAGCCTGGAGAAGAGAAGGCTGCGTGGGGACCTCAGAGCAGCCTTCCAGTACCTGAAGGGGGCCTATAGGGATGCTGGGGAGGGACTCTTCATCAGGGACTGTAGTGACAGGACAAGGGGTAACGGGTTCAAACTGAAACAGGGGAAGTTTAGATTGGATCTAAGGAGGAAATTCTTTCCTGTGAGGGTGCTGAGGCACTGGAATCGGTTGCCCAGGGAGGTTGTGAATGCTCCATCCCTGGCAGTGTTCAAGGCCAGGTTGGATGAAGCCTTGTGTGGGATGGTTTAGTGTGAGGTGTCCCTGCCCATGGCAGGGGGGTTGGAACTAGATGATCTTGAGGTCCTTTCCAACCCTAACTATTCTATGATTCCACGATTCCCCAGGACAAGAAGCAGTGCAGATGACCTTCAAGCAATTCTGTTCTGAGCAGTCAGGGCCATGCAGTTCCTCTGACCTGTGCTAAACTGCTCCTGTTTCTGCTGACACAGAAGAGTGGGCTTTCAATCGGTTACACTGCAGATGGTGGTCAATAATCTCTGCTGTTCCCAGAGACGTTCCCTGCCCCACTCGTTGGGAAGAAAGAGACTGAAACTACCAGTTTGGATCAGTTTCCAAAAACTAACTTTTATCTGGAGGAGTGAGCTTGACTAGAGGACATGGCACAAACACTAAATTCCAGCCCTTCCAAGGAACTGAATTCCAACTAAATTCCAAGCCCTTCTTGTCCCAGGTCCTCAGGTCGCCCCTGCCCAGCCCATGCAGGCCTGCTTAGTCCAGAGCCCTGAGGCTGAATTGAAAAGTACTTTGGTGGCCTGGTCAGACTGGTTTGTTTGAAGAAAGACCGTTTCCTCAGAGTTCAGCCATTAATCCAGTTAAGTGTAATTAAAACATTTGCACAAGTCTGAACTAATTTCTCTGTTTACGGAACAGATTGGATAAATATCCCTGTGAGAGGCAGAAAATTCATTACAGCAACAGCTTAGGTCCCTGTATTTCTAAGCTGTCTTGATATAAGGAAATTACTTGGGAACCTTAACACAAATCTATCATTTCAGTGAGCTCTTAATGTAAAAGCACTGTGGGAATAATGTCAACAACCTTGTGATGACTAATAAATAGACTAATGTACATCCAGATGCACATAATAAACCTCAGAGAGCCTGATGCCATCATGAACAGGTATCACAGGGCTACAGCTGAGGTTTCGTACACACCGTTTCCCTCACATTAACATTTACTTCTCCCCTTACTCCTCCCCATTTGCTGCCCTCGATGGCTCCAGCACCACCCCCTGTGCTGTGCCCACAGCTCTCCCAGCGCACCCCGAGGCTTCCCAGCGCTGAGCGCTCCCAGCAGCAGATCTGGAGCTGCTGCTCCACATCAGACACAAGCGAGTCCCTGGCATTCTCCAAGCCGTGAGAGGAGCGGGGACGCGGAGGAGGTGCCAGGGCTGGTGCTGCTGTGCCCGTGCCCCAGCCCTCGCTCCCCACTGAGGCTGCAGAACAAAGCACGCTCCAGCGCAGTCATGGCACTGGGTTTAGGCTCTCCATATGCAATTACGGACAAGACAAAGACACCCGTTCAAAACTCAGCTGTGCAGTTTTGATTCTTGTGCAGTAACAACAGACTCCCAGTGTGTTCCTGCCGGCTGAGGGTGTTCGTGTGACTGCAAAACCACTAAATGGATCCGAGCTACAGACCTGTGTAGTAGGAGCTGTAAGCAGATATAACCATGTGGTGTAACTGTAAGGCCTGGAGGTACTAAAA
This sequence comes from Lathamus discolor, assembly GCF_037157495.1. Lineage (NCBI taxonomy): Eukaryota > Metazoa > Chordata > Aves > Psittaciformes > Psittacidae > Lathamus > Lathamus discolor. Next base: position 912,010 of record NC_088909.1, on the reverse strand, counting down.
GTGGACAAATATCCTTGGGTACCAATCTCCTGATCATCCAAAAGTGCAGCGTTCCAATTCAACACAGCCACAGACTAGGAAATCAGGGAGTATACTGGCTGCCAGTTTACATTTTTTAAATGACTGATCTTTTTTTTCCTATAAACATCTGCTTGTAAATGGGTTTCATTATGGCTCAGACTTTTGGGCTGGAAAATGTTCTCAAATTCTATTTCCTTCCCAAGGCTCTGTTGGGTTTTAGCCAATCTGCGTACATTCCAATCCTAGAGGCAAAATCCCTTTGAGTAACAATTTCTTCTGTCCTTGCTGTAAAAACCTGAAGTGTGAGGTGTTTCTGATCCTGTTGCTGATCAGAAGCAAGCCCTTCCTCATTTGTATCCCTTTTCTTTAGTCCCTGGGATGGTAAGGTATGTGACAAACCAGAGCACCTCTAGCTCTTCCTACTACTCCACACACTTCTCTTGTGATTCCTATTGCAACAGCTCCAGGTCTTGTTCTGGCTCCGACAGAATCCTTCACATGGGAGATTATATGGAAGGATCCTGCAGATGGCTCCCAGAGCAGATGGCCATCACATCACACAACACTCGCTGCTTCCCGAGATGCTCCTCTTCTTCCTGACGTGGGATGGGAAGGTGATAGCCCAGCTAGTGACCACTGGTGTTTGCAGGTTTGCTTTTCTGACATCCTGTTTCTTGCCCAGGTGCAATGTTGAGACGTGAGCTAGGAATAGAAAACCAAGAAGTCCATGTCAGGGGATGCTGTCCTGGAGAAGAATGATTTTGTGGTCCCCCAGCAGCCAGGTTATGCTGCTGCTCAAGCACCACTGCAATTCCCAAATAGCTGTCTCTTTAGTTTGCATACAACAAGGGCATTAACAGAGCACACCACAGCCAGCCCCGGGGACAATATGGCAGCCACTGAAGTCCTTGAAGTTGCAATTGCACAACCTCTCTGTTTGTCCGTTTGGGTCCATGTATCTGTTCTCCACAGGAATCCTGGAGAATTTTAAGTGGCTCTCATTAATACACTGGAAGAGATAGGCTGTGCTCATTAGAGGTGTGTGAGGCTACCAGAGATAATTGAGGAGAGCTCAGTGAAATATTTGCCTTTCTCAGGCTGCAAATATTGCAGTTCCTCATTAGTTTACCCTCCTGTTGCCTGTTGGTTCACTAACCAGGGGTTTGCAGCCTGAAAGGGCAGCGATGAATTCTTAATGAAACAGGACGAGACACTGCTCTTCGTTTCTGGAGCTCAGTACACTGTGCGACACTCAGCAGACTTTCTGGTGCTGTTTTGTCTGTGCAAGAGACAAGGCGCTGTAAGAGAAGAAACATGTAAAAGAGGATGCAAGCTGGTGTTCATCTATGAACTGCACCTACGTGTTCACATAGGTTCAAGCATGGAAAGAGAGTTCACTGCAGTCACATTCACATCATGGTGAAACCAAAGGTCCTGAGCGTGGTGACGGTGTCCATGTGCTGCAGCAGCTCTCCAGGGAGGTAGTGCCACCGTGCTGCGACCTCCCCCTTCCACTGCTGTCTCCTGGGAGCAGCCTGGTACACGTGCAGCTCGCAGCCTGCCTGCACAGAGCCATCACCACAGGGTCCCCAGCCAACTCTTTGACCAGCTGATCGCCTGCTTCTGGGTGAGATGCTGAAGTAACAATCACTGAAGCACCAAAGCAGCTCCCTCTGCGGGCTTCCAACAGACACTCTCCAACTTCCACCGCCCCACCTTCCACATCTGCGTGGGTTTCACTGCCACTGACTGGTCCTGAATGACAGCAGGTGTTTGGCCATAAACACCAACCCTGATTAATCTCAAACTCTTGAAAGGGAAAGGCAGGAGGAGCTCTCCGTTGAACCCGAAATCTTTCCAACTGGCCTGTGGCAACTGCTTTGCGACAGAAATCTTACCAACAGCCCTCCACCCTTGTGCAGTTTCATGGCACAGTTTAGTTTGAAATGATTATATAATTACACTGGTGAACGTAATCCTGGGGGTATTATTCTAATTATAGACCACAATCCTTCTTAGCAGCTTTCACAGAAATAATTTGTGTAATGAAATGAAGGTTTCCAGCTGCAGGAAACAAACCAATCTCAAGCCCTTTTTGTAAATGACAGGATATCCCTAATGGTGTGATCAAACTTGGATCAATCCGCTGACTCGGTATTTGCCTGGATTTGGGGGATTCCTTATTCTGGAGCAGAACAAGGCTGAGGGCAGCATGCTGTGAGCAGAGCCCACAGAAGCTAAGATGATAAATAATGCAGAACAAAAAAGAACTGAGGCCTCAGCTATTCATCGAAGGGTGACAGTACCATGGCTCCAAGTGCTGTTGTACACAGAAGCTGCACACACAGGGCTCCTGCCTTGTGGGCACCTTTACTCCGATGAGCAAATTTTGCTCAAAGAAGCTTTTATGATCTATAAACACTGCACTGCATCCCAGAGCAACGAACACAGCTGAAAAGCAAGCACAGACACAGGAACTCCAACTTCATCTGGCTAACTTGTGATCTTTGTAGACATTAAATGTCTCTGTGAGCACTCCAGTGCCACTGAATAGTGCTTTATGATACCAGCATATTGTTGGGCTAAAATCTATTCACACTCCCAAACCCATTATCAGTCACTTGTTGACACAAACAACACCTACCAGCAGCACTTTACCACTGCTTACTTCCTGACCAGCCATCCCTTAGGGTTGCCTGCATACCTCTTGTTTGTCATGTTATGTAAGCCCTCTTGTTTGTCAGCCGGATGATTCCTTAGACTGTATTCCAATTGCCTCTATTGCTTTTCATGTAACATCTTTTTGCCACCCCGCAAAGGGAACAAGGCAGATAATGCCATTGGAGAAGCACTGGAGCACCCTGTGAAGGCATTCGGTGAAGAGCTAGAAAGCAGAAGCTAGAGAGCAGAAGCTAGAAAGAAGGACCCATCAAGACAGTAAATCCACCCTCCGCAAGAGTAGAATGCAGGTCCCGGCACACATGCAACAAGCCCCTTCACACAGTCTAGAACTGCACATACTGATCTCTCCCTTACATTTCCTTTGGAAAAGTTATGGGTTTTGTACATTTTCTGTCCAGCCTGGAAGCAGAAGCAACTCCTGATCCAAGAGCATGCAGTCTCCACGATGCAGGATTGAAGCAGGGCTTCATAGTGGACCCTGAGACACATGGCAACTCACCCACCACTGTACTTGGGAAGAGTAGTAGCAGCCAAGCTGGTCAGCCCTCGGGAGAGGAGCTCTAAAAGCACCAGTTTCAGGGCAGGACAAGGAACAGGAGCTCTGAAAACTCTGAAATGCAATTCTTCTTTTCAACATACACCCCCTCCCTCAAATTTTATTTCAGAATTAAAGCCTTAATTCCCTGGCTTCCTGCTGGTCTTGGATGTCAGCATGCAGCCACCATGTAAAGCACTGGTTTCAAGGGAGGCTCAGTGAATTGTAGACAGCAACTTCCTTGACTGTATTCTCTGAGAGCACTTGGGATCCGTAGGCAGCCATGGGGAAAGGGCAGACTGTAAGCAGGGAATCGTTGCAAGCCTGCACAACACGGATGGGCAGCTGCAAGCCAGAGCAGGGCCACCGCTTGCCCTCCAGCGGCCCCACAGCGTGCAGCGGTCGCTGTGGTGGCTGCAGAGCAGCCCCGAGGCACCTCCCGCAGGCTGCACTCCTGCCCAGCAGTGCGGCCCAGGGAGCTGCAGTACGGGCTGCATTGGGCCGGTGGAGGCAGTGATGGATGTCCCACTACACACATCTGCCGTGGGGACGAGGGAAGTGTCAGCACTTGTCTGCTGCAATTGCTCCTTTTTAAAGACCTTTATTCTTATCTTCGATGTTCAGGCATTTCTCTCTCCCCTTTCCCAGTGATCATCCACAGTAGACAAGATATGAAGTGACATTTCTTATCACACGCAGATGTCAGTAAGGTTTGCAGGTTGAGGATGTGCTATTTGTCTGCACATAAGGAATAGCGGATGTTGGAGAAATACAGGAAATGCCATCCTATTTATTATTATGATTTTCAATACCCAAGATTCAACCAGACAATAGAGGAGATCTGTTTTAATTTTGGTAATCCTAGCCTTAGCTGATGGGGTTTAGGAGAGTTCTCAGTCTGGACATACACTCTGTGATCCTCAGACTATAGTGCCTTCCAACAGAACTACAGATAGATACTGCAGTGGATGGATAACAGGGACGTACAGCCCGCTGCACTGAGTAAAGGTGAGCAGATGACCTTGCAGAATCCCTGGCAGATGACAAAATACCTTCAGCAGTTCGGTTTCTGTTTCTCTTTGCTGTACTGAGTCTCCAAAACAACTTTTGTACTCATTTGCTATGGTAGTTGATTTCTAGTTGCTTTCTTGCTGGTTTTTCTTGTGAGAACGAAAGCCACCACAAGAAAAAGCTGGTTTTGTATATTCTGGTCTAGCCAAAACCATCTTTCACTTCACGTTAGTGCTGCTAGCATGACACCAAAGGCTCTTGATGTTTATAGCAAGGTCTCTGTATGTACAGCATTAGAGCATCTTCTGTCAACTGGGAATATCCAGGGAGCTTTAGCATAGGTTTGGAAAAGATCCTGCATTTGCAGCTTTGACCTCAGAAATCTCCAGAAATGAGGTGGATACAAAGACAGTTAGCAGTAATAATTGATGGTAATACGGTCATGCACGAGCATGAGAAGATACCTCAGAAGAGGCTCACGCTGCCGTCCCCATGGAAGCCCGCATGGCCAAGGGAAAGCTGTGTGGGAAGTGAAGTTGTGAAGCTGAGCATTCACAAGATGACCCTGACAGCTGGCGCTGAATTTTCGTTCACGAGGTAGAGGGAGGTTGTACATCACGGGGGCCGTGAACGATGACCTGAGCTTTACGAACGAATGCGGAGCTCACGCTGGGCCCATTTGTTGGATCCGCTTGAAGCATCATGCATCAAAGTAACTGGGAGCTAAGCTGAGGAAAAACCTTTTGTTTTTTTCGCTAAGCAAATTCATTGCAGCTTAACTGGGAGAAGTTTGCAGGAACATTTTTCAGTGTGAGACTGTTGCCTAAATCTGCCAGGTTTCCTGAATGTGCTGTCAAGATGACAAATGTCACCAACGAATCAGCTACAGAAATTCAGGAACATGGGTATCGCTTAGTTTGGGGAGTTTGGTCCCTTCTATGTTTTTTGAGCGGGAGCAGGAGCCAGGGCTTTGCTGCTGCTGAGGTTTGTGTCAGCTTCTCCAGTCTGAGTTAGGAGCAGCAGGAGCTGCCAAGGCAAGACGGGACTTGGGCAGCATAGGTTAGTAACAGCCCTAACCCTAACCCTAGCCCATCCTGGGCAGCATTAGGTGCTGTTCTGTCTCTCTGGTATCAAAGGGTTTATTTCAGAAGAACCATGACTAGTCATCTGTGTATGATGTGTTGCGAGAATCATTGTACTTCCAATAGTGTCTGGGGCTGATGGAAAACTGGTTTACAGCTAGTGCTGTTCTTTGGTACTTCTGTGGTGTCCAGTGTTTGCCTTTGGCTCTTCGGCGATTTCACCAGAAAAAAGCTTGGAAATTCACTCATGAAATCAAAGAATTTCCATTCTGGCCTTCAATGAGGGTAGTGGTGATCTGGGTTTGCTGCAATGTCCTTGCCGGGGAAGAAGCTGCTATAAATTGCAAAGTCCCATAGGATACACTGAAGGGGAACTTTCAGTGTTTTTTCCCACTCCTGGTGCTACCTTGTAGACTTAAGCATCTTAAGTTACACTGCAAGGCTTATCTCTGTGGGATCAGACATGATATTCTTAAGTAATTATTGGGATGCTTTGGTTTCTCATTCCCAGATCGTTTTCCATTCTCTGCCATCGTGGTGAGAGCACATCACGTTGGGGCTGAGAGGGCAGAGCACCCCTCATATAGGAGCTGAAGAGCAGATCTATCAGGAGGAGAGATCTGGCCATTTTCACAGGGACTTTGGTCAGGGTGGAGGCAGCTGCACTCTGTAAATTGACTCTGAAAAACCATCAGAAGAAAATTCCACACTCACTCCCTGAGCAGGAACCTTTCCTGCTGCAGGAGCCATCACGTCTTTGACATGAGGCTGTGAGAGCCAAATTATAAAGTTTCAGTCTTCTATCTATTTTTTTTTTCTTTCAGATTTGTTTCCTTTCCTTTGATTGAAATGTGTAGCTGCTGTGATAGAGGTGCACTGCTGGAGCTGCTGCTTTCAGAGGATGGCATTG